>NC_058516.1:6804413-7117908 GCF_020382885.2 Scatophagus argus
CAGGGAAGCACACAGCTGACTCACAACCAGCTGCAGTTACTGACCCCATAACACGCACTGATGAACTTTTAAAGCAAAACAACAGACAGAGAAACAATATTCAGTCAAGTAACTGTGCTGCACTGACCCTGATGCAGTCACACAGTCTAAAGTCACTGAACCACCAAGGTGCTGCCATGCAAACCAACCTGAACCTTTGAAGACACACTTACTGTAGGAGTAGGAGTCAAGCAATGAGCCGGAGGAGTGCTTCCAGTTTTCATGTGTAAAGCGGCTAATAAAGCATCTAATGAACCAGATAAGATGATCCGGTACATTTTCATTCAAAATCGCCTTTCAGGCAAGCTGATCATCTGTTCTTCCTTTTTACAGAGTAGAAGTGAAAAGCCCCCTGGAGCTCATTCACACCCAGCAGTGATTAATCCTGAAATACCACAGCCGTTTATTGCTCGTCTTTGATTCCTGCACCATTCCAACACTACTACACTGATCCGCCACAAAAACAACAGTTTCTGTCCTTTGAAAAAATAATTATCCAACTGAACACAGTGAAAAAGAAACAAATGTTTTTGAAAAAGGCCATTTCTCTTCACCACACTCTGATTGAAAGCATCAGGGCTGAATTTGTAGACAACACGTGGTCTTGGAGTGATGCCATTTCCAGCAAAGTTGCTATTAAAAGCTCATCAGTATTTAGAGCTAATGGTGTATATGACCTGTGTTTACTCAGCGCAAATGCTCTCCATCATGAGATGATGGGTTTACACGCAAAGTTGGGGATTAACACATAATTATCAAATTACTAATTCTGGATAACTAGGCTGTACTATTTGACTGGATTTCTGACACAATCTGTGAAACATATCTGCTTTTTTCATTCATGAAAATCAAATGCTTTCTTACTTCCAGTCATTGGCATGCAGCTCATTCGTCTGACTCGCTGACACTTCTCCCCATCACCTCCTCCCTACCTCCGTAACCATGACACCCCTGTAACTCTGCTTCTATTATCACTGTGATAACACACCTACTCATGCCATGATAAGAGACAAACAGCTCATACCACACAATGACTTCCCTTCAGCTTGAGAGAAGGTAACTCTGTGACCGCCGCAGTCGCGAGACATGCCAAGGCATGAAAACAAGTTTGGCCCGGTCACATGCTTGCTGTGTTGCTGTCCATGACTGAGCAAATGAAGGCCATTAATTCTGTGGAATTTAATCAACATTCCCGAGTGACACCAGATTTAACCCCAGAGATATCCTGTAAGATATGAATGAAGCATATGGAAGCAGAGAAGCAGACAGAGAGACACACAGCTGAGGATTTCTAACAGGTAAACAACAGCAGACTCAGATCCAGGGACTCTACTAGCATTTTAAGTGACTGGACTATTAAAATGTGCTTCTTATTGACTTAAGTGCACAAAAGGTGCAATTTTAAACACAGACTGCTTTCAGTTTCCAGCTGATCTCAATAAGAAATATGTCTGACGAACGCTGACTCCAAAGACCATATGCCTGACTCACTTTGTTAGCTTTTACCTGTTGCATTTTTGTGCTGTAGTTACTAGGCAACCACAATGAGCTGATCCTGAGTGGTCAGTCAATAAACCAACTGCTGATGACTGCATTAGCTTCGGGGCCAACATTTTTGGCAAACCGGCACAATTAAAAGTATGCCGAATTAATGATCAATATGTCCTGTTTACAGTGTACACAGTGAGGTGCAATCAACTATCACTGGATTACTTAAATACTGAAGATAAAAAATGTGCTGATTCTCTGGCATGTTCTGTAGTTATGTGGTTATACGGAGCATCTCTTTATTTTCTATGATTTCCACGTCAAGTTAATGATGTTAACTGCTGATGACACATCTTCAGAAAATTAAAGATAGCTGAGAGTGCAGAGAATATTTTTACTTTTATTCCTTTACTGCTGCTAATTTAAACATAATAAAACTGAACTGAATTTAACTGAGTGAAACAAGAAACATATACCTTCTGTCAGTTTCCCATAGTGCTATCATCTTTTCATCTCATGTCATATTAACAACACCGAGCCTGGCTCTGCTGAAGTAGCATGTCACAGGAACATGGTCAAAGCTGGACTGAAAAACCCAGAGTTAACAAAACAGTAGGAAAGAAATTATATATTGCCTATGGTTTACTCTCAAGAGACTAAAATTTCTCAATTTTTTCCACTAATACAGCAGTAAAAAAAACCCCAAAAGCTAAGAAGTCCAATAATGACCCTGGAAGCTGAACACTTAAGTGCTTTTTACTGCTATTACACCTGTTATGAGCTCCACAAGCAAGCAACACTCCCATATGGTTTTCAAGCACACACACAACTCAAATCCAAGAGCTCTTGACAAGTGTCATCATTACCTTCAATATTCTCTCTGTGGCCGCATGCAAACCAGAAACACTTTTTTGGGACTTAAAATATCTACAGCAGTCACACACTTTTCAAATGTTAATTGCATTTGAGCAAACAGAAGTTCATGAAAATGAGAGTCTTGTTTAATTTAAGGGGAGGAAGAAACAGTCGTAATCATTTAATGTTGGTCTGAGTTCTCAAAATGACAGCCTATGTTACCACACAAGTTTTACTCATATGTGTGTCAGTATCACAGTCACTACAACACAGTAACAACACTTGGATAATATACTTGGCACCTGCATGTGTCTAAAATTAGAATATCAGCACTGTAAGAGAAACAACTTTCTCAATTAACGGCAGGAAATCTGTCTACCCTGCATTAGCTGAATAACTACACTCATTATTGTGACAGTTATTCGATATATTTTATAACTATATGCCATTTGCTTCTCAAATGTGAGGATCTGCTCCGAGTCTGTGTTTTTATACGGCAAATACAATATATTTTTGTTTTGGTCAGTTGGTTGGTTGGACAAAAACAATCTGAAAGTGTTCTGACCTGTTTTACACACTTTTTCTGATATTTTATTGCTAGACCAAATGATTAACTGCTCAGATAACAAGCTGAACAATTGTTAAGGAAAATAATGATTAGCCCAACATTCATGAACACAACATAGGCCTATGCTGTTGACTTAATTATGTAAAATTATTTAAATTGACCCTCTGCCAACACACACCTCACAAATATTAGCCTTTATGGCGGTGAGTAAGTTATATTCTAATAAATCCCACAAAAGATAAGCTGTTGACATTAGTTGGGACAAAGGGAATGGTTATGTTACACCTGTGATTATTAAAGCAAAGATTAAAGTAGTTCTATATGAGAAGAAGCATACGCCTCACACTTTATCACTTATCTGTCTGGTGGGGCTCCAGAGCAGGTTTACCGGCCCAGCCCCTACCTGTGACCCAGCAGGCTGGCGGACATAGGACGCAGGAAACTCCCTGGTTTCACCGTGGCCTCGAAAGCCCCCCCCCCCCGCTCTCTCACACCTCGGCAGCCTATTTGTACGACTACTTGAAAAAGCCAAAGCTCATCGAGGTGGTTTCAGACGGGTGTTCCATGTGTTTTTGGCTTCCTGGTTCTTTTCAGAGGCTGGGGGTACTACAATGTATCCGTCCGCGTCAACTCTGCCGCCGCAGGTTACAGTTTACAGCTGAGCTGCGGTGCACCAGCCGGGGTAATGCGGATCAAGTCAACCGTATGAAACATACTTGACTTTTTACTGTGTCTCTCGACTGGCACTGTGAGTGTCTAGTTAAAAAGGGCGCTGTGAAAACCTACATTTGACCAAACCGACACTGTTACCAACTCGAAACTATAGCGAATAATTAACAAATACGGTTAACTTCTCCAGTCTGGGGTTATGCGTTGGTGTGACCGCAGTTTGAGGGCATTCAAATGAAGTTGAAAGCGTTGTCTTTCATACAGGTAGGCAAGACAGCAAGGGCGTGTTCCCCAGACTTTCCTTTAAAACACACATTCAGCCTGGCCATTTAACTACAGCATTTGTTCTGCCTGTATTTAAACAGGCAGACACGATAACGTACATTTCTGTTGGCTTAACGCATGAAGACAGGACATTATAGCCTGTCAGGCAGAGCTTCACACACTACTGAGCCCGCACACTAACATCTGCACAATACACATGACCGACAGCATCTCCTGCGTTATTAAAACGTAACTCACCCTTTATCGGTGGAGATATCATTCCCCGTAGTTGATAATTTATCCAGAGGTTATAAAAGAGTTTGCCCCAGAGCACACGGTAGGCTACAGTAGGAAGCAGCCCTTGGTAACCGTAGGAATCACCCTGGCAGTCAGGAATTTCACAGGGGGCAGTGCTTCTCAGCATATGGGGTGTAGTACGGGTACATGGCACTAGGGGGGGCGGCTTCAATGAGAGAGGGCCCCCAGTTTGTCACTGCCAACATTACAAACAACACATAGTTGTGCACAAGGGCGGTAGTGGGTCCAGTGGTTCTCAAAAGTTGCACCCAGTGAAGAGCAGTCCAACTTCTTTATCATTACTTGTTATTACTAAGGTGTATGTGATGGATAGTCTCCAAATGTTTTGACAAATCATTTAATTTGAATAGTAATTTCTGTCTATATGTTTTCTCCACAAAAAAGTCAAGTGACCTTGTTAGAAATTATTCAGCAAAGTAAACAGGAAACTCACATAAACAAATTTCCCTCTTTCTACAGGAAAGCAGCATTGCCTGTATACAAAGCATGTGGTCATATTGCACTCCTAATGTTCATTCCCAAGTGTTACAGTTAAAGATAGCTACCCTTCATTGATCATTCCTGCACTGAGCAGTGCACTTAATCAAAATGTCCCCTCTGATAAAAAAAAACAACCTTTTAATTAATAATCCACCACTGTGCCCTGGTTAATGAAAGAAAGCTTCCTTAAAATGAACGCAAAATGCAACAGAAAGCTAAATTAAGTACAGAAACAATAGCTTTGTCCATGAATACATTCCAAAATAGTCACATAAGGATTGAAGTACCATTTCTGTCCATCCCAGAAAACATTTGTGCTAATCAACTATCTGAATTTAACAATTGTCTCCCAAAAATCAAGACCATTAAAAGCCATTTGTTTGGTCAGTGATGTCGCTCCAAACAAGCAGATGGAGCGAGAATGGCGAGTTCTCACACAGTTGCCGTCGCCTCAGCAAGTCTGAGATTTGCATTACATGGATGTCACACGTGTCATAGGCGAAAACTGACAGCGATCAATAAAATGACTGATGCCATGGAAACAAGTTGGAACATCTTCTGTTGTGCCTCCATAAAACGGAGTGAATGCATATTCAGAACACAGGAGCACAGGGTAGTTTTTGCAGTAGCACAATATTTATATTAAGTCCAGAAAACAGTTCAGTTCAGCAAATATATTACAATTATACCACACGAAAAATAGGTCCGAGAGGTTAAATTGTACTGTTGTTAAAAAGCATTGCATGTATAAAGTCTTTATTAAAATCACAAAATTTCCATAGACTTTCACCACAGAGGTGCTCTATTAATGTTTAAATTAGAGCAAAAGCACCAGTCAGTCTTTTCCCTTCCGCCCAGTGGCAATGTTTTTGTCATAGTTCATGAAACTGAATAAGGTAAACAGTTGTCAGTGATTCAACCACTCACTCACTCAAAGCAACAAAGCAGTGGAGTGATAGCAATCAGGCTTGGACACAGTCAGTGAAGGAGACACAATGAAGTCACTGGGGCCTTAAAGCTGCCTCTCAAAAGGCAATATAAACAAATATTTTCTCCTCTCTGGCAGATAACATCCAGTCTTTTAATAAAAGAGAACACATGAATATTTTATATTTCATCCTGACCTGCTAAAACTCATTGTACTTTAGAGCTTGGGGGGCACAGTGTTTTTTTTCCACTAAAGTGAAATACACAGGAGTTTTATTAGCCAGGTGTCTGCTGAAGGAAATATTCATATATTTGGGAGCTATTTTTGAATAATCTGGCTGAGGAGAATAATGTCCTTCAAAGGCAAACAGTCTATTGAGACGAGTGACTGCCAGCCTCCGGGTCAGGACCCCTCCTCCAGTGGGTCAAAAGATAAATGTGAAGGTCACAATGTAATGAGCAGGACGGGACTGCAGAAACAGACTTTTATGTCAAACACATTCCTTTTTGCTTTTATTTCTTGTGAATTAGATGAGTTAGATGATATGATAAATACCACTAAATGAATGTGACAACTAAGTTCTTACAGCCACTTGACACAAGATGCTGAATCCTGACTGGCTGCCTTTTTTTGGAGATGTTATATAGAAAGTACATATGCATTAGTCACAAGGCTATATGAGGGCACCTTTGACCCCAATAAGTATATCTGGTTAAATATAAGTTGCACAAAATCAGTTAAAACATATATCCCCACCAATTGATTTCACATCTTTCTGCTTCTGCTGCCATTCGTCCTCTATTGTGTCAGAAGACAAAGGGGGTGGGGGTCTCAGGCCAGTTCATTCACACTGCAAACACGCATGAAAGTTGAAACCACAAGGCAACAGATGCCTCCAGCAATTACACAGCTGTATATGAATCAATATTTTGTCCTCCTTTGAACAGCACCCTTACCTCAACACACACACTCCACACAGCCTTAGATTTATCTCATCCCCCCCAGAACACAATGGAGATCATGACAGGGACATGACCCCTGTCCCTCCCTGTGGACAGTCAAATAAACACTGTTGTGTCAAGAATGGGGGATGGAAGATGGGGGATGTATATTTAATTCTCTACCAATAATTGTACGTACCCCATATTTATGAAAAGAGGAAGAAAAAAATCACAAAGCATTGAAGTAGGCATATAAACAAGAACAATATCAACATAGACTTAAATTAGATGTAAGAATTCAGTAGTTTTATGATATTTGAGGGCCTTTTGTATATAGATTACTTCTAAAAAAAAATAAATCATTTAGCTCTTTCAAACGTCTCTTCCATGCTGATTTTCCCCCCTGACCCTACAAATACAGTTCTTTTGTGGCTTTCAAGGAGTGTAGTTTGAGACTAGTGCGCCACCATGTGGCACTTTGCCGCCATTACATGCCATGAATGCTTCACAATGCACATCAGAACTTTCATTCTGACAGAAAGATGAATGTTATCCATAAATCTCAACTCGAGTGTCTGAAAAAAGATAATAAACCCCGTTGAGTTGTATCGCACATGTGATTGTCTCTTTTTGTTGCTCTTCAGAAATAAATTAGCAGTTATTTTAGCTACTTTAATAGTAATATCAAGCAAATTAAAATTAATTAAGTAATTAATTAATGAAAACGATTTTTTTAAATTTTGCACATCATCTACAAGTTAACAAAAGACGTCAATTCCCGTATGTGTGATTCAGTCGGCTGCAGTGAAAACGGTGAAATCAGATTACACAGCTGAATGAGAGCGCGAGGCACCCTCGTAGGCACGCGCGTCGTGTGACGGCGAGCAGCAGCAGCACGTGCTGTCACTTTTTCATGTTTATTCAAAGTGGGAAGCGCGCGCAGATGGCCCCTATTGAGAAGCCGATGTGGGGGCCCCTGAGATCAATTCAATTTGGTGTCCCGAAGATGGATGGATTCCTCCCCAAAGACATGGAGTTTATGAGTTTAGAGGGGTTTTTGGTAAATAGAGGAGAAAAATGAAAGCGCGTAAAAATGAAGACGAAGTGGGAAGGGATGCAGTTTATGAGACCACACGCAGCCATGCATGCGCACACATAGAGAGAGATATTCCGTCTGCAGCGCGATTAATGTGAGACTTTTCAGAGCATCTCTACAGTCAGCCAGATGAGACTCCCTGTTCAGCGGACAATTACATCCAGTCTGTGTCAAATTAGGTTTAAAGGCCCAATCCGAATTTTTCATAGATGGATAGGGTCAAGGGTGGGTTTTGGTGTGATTATCACACCAACATTTGTACAAGAACAGCATAGACGTTTTTTCTATGTATTTATAATATAAAATGAAAATAAAATGTAAATATTCCACACACACACACACTATATCACCCCCCATACCATAAATGGTAATTGTACAATGTATTAAGACAAAAATAGCCACAAATAACCAAGGCTGGATTATCAAAAAGGGGAAATGACCCCAGGCCCCAGACCCTCAGCCCCCCCTGACTGACTTAGGTTTACTAGTTGCAACAATGAACTCCCTTTTACATATTTTTTATTAACTGCAAAGATCTAAGATCTATGGAGCATTAGGCTATTTCCACAGCTAATTTTGGCACTTGAATTGTAAAGATAAGAACAGCTCACTGAAAAGTAAAATTATCTGAAAATAATAAAATAAATCTGCATCTCTTTGTGAGAGAAAACTGTAGGTCTTTGGGTTTTGTATCTTCTGGGAACTTGCTGACAATGTATGGACCAAAGGTGTGCAAGACCATTTGATTGTGAAAACAGTCATTAGCTGAAACAAACTGATTTTTCTGTTCTGCAATAATGATATCATGTGGGAATTAAGTTCAAGGCAGGGCAGCAATGAGCGAGTAATTCATTTCCAATCATGATAACAGAGGATTAAAGTTGAGATAATTCTTCCCAACTGTCTTTAGTATTCTGTAATTATTTTAAATCAGCATCTTGACTCTCTCTCTCTCTCTCTCTCTCTCTCTCTCTCTGTGTGTGTGTGTGTGTGTGTGTGTGTGTGTGTCCGTCCTCTGAGACTCCAAAAAGTGACAGCAGGATGTTGAATAAACCTCCCCTCCTGACTCACTGTGACTCACACCAACGAGGCATCCACAACAAAGGACCAAGCAATTGGATTTAAAAAATCTTAACCAAATTGAAACCCACTGAATATCACCGTTTTAACTCGCCAGATTGAGCCGTGTGCCGGGGCCTAATGCATGCACACACACCTTATGACAGACCCGTGGTACAGATGGTCCGAGCGTGAGCCTGAATGAGAGGGGGACCATCCACGGCTGCTGACGCATTGTGGGGGGACGTCGTCTTCAATACAGCACTTAATGAGAACAGACTGACTCTTTCTCCCTCCCAGCCCCTCCCCTTCTCCTTCCTCCGTCCATTCTATTCCTCCCCCATTCCTCCTCCTCCTCCTCTCTCTGATTCTCCACTTCTCCTCTCCTCTGCCTATTTCCATCTGTTTGGAGACAAAGGGCCACGAGCCATCTCGAGCCCCGGGACCCTGCTGGTGAAGTAGGCAGGGATAATACGGCCCATCCCGGGGGCTGCATTTCAACACATGGACCAGGCTTTGTACTTCTGCTGCACGAGCACACTTCATACTACACACATACACACACACACACACACACACACACAGATGTGCACACTTCCACTCCCACAAACACACACCTTGATGAGAGAGGCAAGGGGGAGGAGAGCAGGGGGAGGCAGAGTTGCAATATTGAAGGGGGAGTTCTCGCCTTGAACATGAACACTTCCATAATACCCAGCGACGTGGAGAATAAAAGAGAGGGCGAAAAATAAGGCAGCACAAAAAGCTCCAAATGTTGTTCCTCGTACTGTGAACATATGGCTGCTTGTTGTCATACTCCTTCTCCCTGTCCAATTTACACAGAGCTAGTGAGCTCTTAGAATTAAATGGATGTGTGCAGAGCACTGTGTGAGTGTCTGTGTCTGTGTGTGTTTGTCGGTGTGTGTGTGTGTGTGTGTATGCATGTGTGTGTGTGCACTCCTCCTGGCTTTGAGTATACCTGAATGATGATGAGGAGAAGGATGTCCAAACATTGATAATGGCCGCTGTATAATCCCCTGCTGTCTGCACACACCTCCTGACATATGGTCACTCCATGGCCTCCACCATTACATAAGCCCACAGTGCAAAGAAGGTGGGGGGTTGTGGTGAAACGTGGTACTTTCTCACACACACACACACACACAAGCATGCACACCGGCCACACTGTCAGCCAGGCTGTTCAGTGCCCTCAGCAGTTTGGGCTTTGCCTGTCACTTTTCTCTTCCCTGCCCCTTCTGGGGGTTTGTAAAGAATAAATTGAAGAGGACTGATGCTACGGAAGCTTTTGGGATGAGGAGCACAAATGGCCTTGTAGTGCTTCACGGCAACGTACAGATGGACTCCTCTATTCAATAAGCTTGAGCAGAAGTCTATCTTCACACATTGCCAGAAACTCAGCTTGTTTTGTGTTCTGAATATGCTGATGCAACATATTGGCATTTTTGTCTTTCTTTTACTTTTCTTAAAAACATTACCAGAGCTGTCCGAAAAGGTTGGACCAGTCAGGTCTGAATTATGTACAACAAATGTCCCACTAAACGTCAAATAACTGCCGACAGTGCCAGCTTCAGTTGAATGGAACAAATGTTGTTATGGTCTTCTGTGAAGTGACACATTTCACACAAAGTCAATGTAAATATACAGCTGTCTGTACAGGCAAGCAGGAATTTATTTCAGCTTTTATTTGAACACACGTAACTTTTGCTGAGTGGGGACCACAAGTATCAATTATAGGATGACAACGCATTATGTTTCCCTTGCATTTTCTTGAACCCATTGCTTTAAACCTTCTCTGAACCCACAGAAAGAACTTTGAACCTGTTGTCACATTTCTAAGTCGATGATGAACTTGTCGTGTCATGTTTCTGGCCATCAGATGAATCTAATTCCTTTCAGCTCTGTTTGTGGTCTCCACCAGCTCTTGAGAAAAATGCAAATTAATTATCAAACTAACTCAGTAGTCTTTGCTGTACAAAAACATATCTAAACTTTGCTACCTTTAGCCACTGAAAGCTACAAACCCAACCAAAGCTGTAACAACAAAATCACCTAGTTCAGTGAAACAAGAAGTTTATCACTTATGAATTCAACTTTTCCTTTCAATGAAAAAGAACTTGAACTTATTCTGTTCAAAAACTGCAGTCATACTTGAAACCGATCTCCAAAAACTGAACCTGACGAGTAAAAGCAGCCTTGTCACCATACAAACTTCATGTGTGCATGGTAGGAGAAATAAAAAAAGTCAGCCAGATGACTGACAATCTGACAGATGCCAAACAGAAGAAAAAAACAAGACACAGGAGGCCCTTGAGCTGCAAAGGAAAGAAAATTTCATGCTACCTTCATCTCCACAGATAAAAAGATCTGAAATAGGAAACATGGCTTTGCTAAAACCTCACTGCAGCTGCCACCTGAAGACAGACAAATGTCTAGATAGGTAGATAGATTTTATTGTTTTCTTATCATACATATTCGACATAATGCATTCTGTTGCGCAATTGAAACAGCTTAAGTGTGGCATTTCCAGGGTGAAGGGTTCGACTCCCACTGGGGCCACCCATGCTTGCGCAGAAAAAGGTTCACTCATGAAAATCTAATGAAGCCTGGATAAAAGCATTCACACATCTCCTGCTCTGCAACTCATCTACAGGCTTTTTATAGCTCAATCGATGGGAATAGGCATATATTTCACAAATGAATATAAATATTTGGATCTTTTTGTTCATACCATTTGGCAATATTACATCTCAGCGCTCGCTTGCTCATAAATTTCCATCTCTTCCATCCCTCCTCTCTCCCCGGGTTTCCCACGGGAGGTGCCAGACGGCCAGTAATTTGGTTGTCTTGGCTCGTCTGGAGTAACACCTGCCCCCTCTCTGGGGAGGGAGAGAGCCTTTCAGCCAGGAGCAGACATGTAGGCTACCACTGCCTTTAGCTGCTGACCACTATATGTGTGTGTGTGTGTGAGTGTGTGTGTGTGTGTGCATGCAGGGTGACTTTTTATGCTATATGCGGGTCTGAGTTTATTGCACCTTGCGCTGTGTGTGTGTGTGTTTGTGTGTACAGAAAGCCATTTGAAAAGCTCGTGTACTGCTGTGCTGCTTTGCACGAGAACTTACATCAACCAGAGCGTGTGCGTGCGTGCGGGTGCGCGTTTACGTGAACGTGGAACCTGACGTCATCCTGTGTCACATCCATCATCGCAATCAGCTGAACGGTGCCGCTGGGCGACGAGCTGTCAGCAAAATTTTTCTCTACTTTAAAATCTGAAGTGAGTTTTAAAAAGGTTTCAAGACAGGAAAGGGATTTTTTTTCAAGTACTTCCGTTTTAATTAAAAATAACACCGGAAAATATGAAAAGTTTGTCCATTAGAAACCAGCTGTCACGATACCTCTACTACAAAAGATCTGCATAAAGCAACAAGTAGCCTACACAACCCTGAAGAGACAAAAAATCTTTGGATAGAGGATATGTTTTTTTTTTCACTATAAAATTACTTATTGAATTTCGAATACAAAGCAGAGACAAATAAATAAACCAATTTATCTAAATAAAAACATCAAAACCTTGAAGATAAATTCAGACTTGTTTTTCGAAATTATTATTTTTTTTTGGTAACAGCAAAAAAAGAGGTTTGCTTCTTAATCGTGTCATCACCCTTTGGGTGGTAGAAACCGTCTGACATTATCATTATTCACATGATTACATTATTCTGTCAGTGAAACTAATTATAAATTCAATTAATTTTTTTCAAGCAGCCCAATTCGTATTCTCCGAGCAACCTCTTAACACAACAATTTAGGGAAATAAACATCTATGGGGCCGTTGAACCCCATCTTGAAGTGCTTATCGTTGCTATTGATAGACAACAGATGTGACATTAAATAAACACAGAAAAAGATAATGACATACATCAAACATACATCAAACAAATAAGTTGTGGATTAACAGAAAGTGCCATTTTTAAAGAGTAGAACACCATCACTTTCCAAGTTCAGTTTCACAGCCTAAAATATAGAAGCAACAAACGATATACATTTATACAAAAAGACGCCAGCCTATGATATCAACATAAATAAATTAGCCTTAAATATCAACACAATTAAATAAATAAATTCCATACACTTTAAAAAATGATTAAGGTCACAATTTTATATGTCATAAGTGGCACTTACGCATTGAATCTTTTTTTTTTCTTCCTTTACGGAAAACATCGTCTAAACTAGATCTAAAGCAGCTATCTCGTTTACATCCTTTCGTTTCGATCTGAAAAATGTTTGTTGTTTGTTTGTTTTATTAGACCTCGGTTTTAGGCTTAATTACGTTCATTGGACAGGATTAAAGTGTCACGGATGAGGGTGATTTAAGTGGATATATGAAATTAAAGTTTCTCTGAAAACCAAATTCTTGATACTCGTGATAACCCCCCCTTACATTTTGTTTTGGGAGGGGGGTGTGAACGCCTGGTAACTTCCTACAACACATCCTCCACTGTAGCTATACCGCAAAATAATCATTATTCTCATTATTGCATCTAACAGTTCAAACGACTCGGTGTTTGTTGCTTTTGTTCAGTGCGCTGTCTGGGCAGAGAGCTGAGGCTTTTACTCGGAGCAGTTTTCGACAACTTTACACCATAATAACCAACACTGGACTCAGGCTGGAAGGGCTCAACTCAGTCCGCTATAGCCTACAGGTATGGCAAAGTCCCAGCTTCCGGGGACGAGATGGGGTCATTTGGGCCCTACATGGTTGAATTGGTAGATTTTTTTAAAAACGATTTCAAGTTTGTTAGTATGTGTTTTAATTGAAGTCCCGGAATTCAAAGCAAGTCGGGAGCTCATGTCACAGCTGTTGGACCGATGTGTCTGTTTGCAGCGATACTGGTAAGTTACATCAGCGAGTTAGGAGGCTCCTCACTAAATACAGATTCATAACAAACAAACAGAATTCTTCTAACCTTAATTATTTTAAATAATCTGAATTCAGATGTCTGGATTTTGCAAGTTGTAGTGGGTGCACTTCCAGAATTTCAGGACTTTTTTAATTTGTTTCACCCAAAAATCGACAAATTTACAGGTAGGTAATGTTTGCACAAAATATCAGTCATTGGGAGCTAAAAACAGCGGATATCTGCTTTAAAAGTCCCCGTCATCAGTAGACCCTAACTGCCAACCTTGCCATACCCGCTGACGCCCAGCAGAGTCCAACCATCTCTGTCTCATGGGGGGCTCACTTTTAGACATCCAACACGTGGTTGAGATAGGAGATATAGCAAATAGCCAGTCTGAGGATCTCAATCTTGGAGAGTTTCTTGTCCGGGGGCAGGGTGGGGAGTAATTTCCTCAGCTCCGCGAAGGCCACGTTGAAAGCCTCCACCCGGATCCTTTCTCTGGTGGCGTGGGCCGAGCGGTACTTGGCCGTGGCCCTCCGCCTCCTCCTCTTCTCCTCCCTGCTCAGGGGCTGGTCACCTTTGCATTTGGCCCTTTCCTCGCCCTCCGCCGGCTCGTCCGAAGCGCAGCCAGCCGACTTGAGGCCGTTGAGCATCGTCTCCGGGTCGGACTGAGTCCAGGAGAGGTCCGCCTCAGCCTGATCCGGGCTCAGCATCATTTTTATTCTCCGGTTATGGCACTCACTTCTCCTCGAGAACCTTTATTGTGGATAAGACCGGCTATTAAAACATTTATTTAAGCTTTTCTCTCCCTTTAATCCTATAATGAAATGTAATGTACACCTGTGTGGCATGGATTTATTTTATAAAAGATTCATAAATTTTAGACAACTAGCTTGAACTGACCATCAGTGCATCTCCTAACACGTCTGATCGAAACTCTCAAAGAATATGAAAATAATGAAAAAAAAGTCAATTAACTGTAAATGTTTTCAATGTTTTCTGCCACCCCGAGGCCCCAGTATGAGAAATCTCATAGCGGGTGCTTGTTTGGGTGCCAGGGTCCCCCCATAAATACAAATGCAGTCTACGTTCGTTGCATAATAACATTAAACGCCATAAATAATGAATAGCTCGAAAAAACTCGTTTAATGCTTAATTTATTAGCCTGAAGCCCAAGGCCTTAAAAAGAGCTGAACAATTAGGAAAAAAAACCCATCGGATTTTGTGTCCCGTTTGATTTTTCTTTCAAATTTTTTATTTTTAAAATTTGTTAGTCCTTTAAAAAGACGATGTAAGTTGTGATCATCTATGCAGGAGAAACCCCTTTTTTGTGAATTAACATAATCAGAATTGGCCATCTGTCACAGTGTGATGAACACATCTGCTTGGCTGAAGCCACAGTGACTTGACAGCATGGAGGCATAAGACGGCAAAAATAATGTTGACATCTGCTGGACATCAGTGAGGCTGTTGTATTTTTAGTAAAAATGTATTTATCTGAGGCAAATGCAATAACAAATAAAGGAGGCACAAATAGCTAATTTAGCTCAAAAACTGTTTTTGCCACATTTGAGACTCACCTTGATAAAGAGTTTGGAGGCAAAAAAAATGCAGGAAACGAACTTAAAAGCGCTCTTGAGCGGAGCTTCAACTCCAAATTAACTCATATTCCACCGACCAAACAACCATCAGAGGTGACAGAGGTGAACCTTCAGTCTCACGGAAACGAAGATTATTTAAAAAAAAAAAAAAAAAAAAGAGAGAGAGGGAAAAAATGAAGAAACTAGTTTTACTTTTATTTCAGCCGCGAACTTGCAACATGGGAATCACACGGGGTCAAACGTCAGCCGAGGAAATGCTTCTGCAGATCAACACAGTCCCGAAGTCTTAAAGATGATCGGTGGATTAAACAGAAACAAGATAACGATAATTGTAATAAAGACGTGAGCTGGGATCAGTCAGCCACCTCGTGTGATCCCAGCGATGGAGAGACAATAGGCGAGATAGGCAGGTAGCGGAGAAAGTGCAGCCAGGGCTACTCGTCCATCCGCCTGTGGAAGATGGGGATAAAAAAAGGGGCGAGATAAGCGAGGCTCTCCCGTGTCAGGAATCAGCGGATCGGAAGGCAGTTCGCAGATAATCCGCCTCTCTCTTTTCTCCTCCAGTCTTTCTTCCAGCCAGTGTCATATGCGAGATAAGATCCAAACGATCCCGACTAATAAAGGCTCACTTCAGGGACGGAGGGGATGGAATATATTTGAGGAATGGTATTGTCTAACACCGCCCCCTCCCTCCCCCTCTCCCTCTCTCTCTCTCTCTCTCTCTCTCTCACACACACACACTACCAAACACACACACCTCCTCCCTCCCTCCCACCCTCCCTCCCTCCCTCTCTTCACGCCCCTCAGCCCTCAAGCGCTCTCCCTCCCGTGGGAGTAGTGGGCAAAGGGAGAGCAGAGATGTGTGCATGATAAAGGATGGAAAATAAATCAAATAAATAAATAAATACATACGTGGTTCGTGTTGTGAGTGTGTGTGCACGTGCGCAAGGTTTTCTGTGACTATCGATGATTAAACAAAAAAATAACTTTTTAAAAGCAGAAAGAAATGAGGAGGAGAGAGATGGAGAGATTTAACTTAAAATCTGATGGGCTTGTAGGTCTGAAGTCAGTCCTGAAATGATTTTAATTTTAAGATATAAGATAAGATAAGATAAGATCACTGTGCCCACGGGGAAAGTCAACACTAGTGTGGAAGTTCAGTGAGAGACGTCAGATGAAAAATTCAGACATTCAGTCTACTTGTTTGTGTCATTTTAACTTTTGAAACACAACACATACGTAGATGAATTTTTTTTCAATGAAAAAATATTTTAGAATAGTTTAGCCTCTGTGGTACCTATGTCTGATCTTTTTAAAATATTTGAATCGTAGTTATATTATAAATGTACTGTTTGAGTTGTGTCTTATACCTGATCATCTGGGCTTTAGTTAATAGTAAACATTAAAGTAATTTGTACTTTCTAAAGTACAGAGAGGAAAAAGTGATGAAGAGAGGAGTGATTTGAGTCATTTGACTAAACTCTGTTCTCGGTCAACCATGTAAAAATATTAAATTACAAGTCCTGCAGCCAAAGTACCAAATAACAGAAGCATTATCAGCAAAATGTAGTTAAAGTGTCAAAAGTAAAATGTTTCTGCACATCTGTGATTGCATCTGACGTTATTAGGTTGTTAGTGCTGCTGCATCAATGTGTTAAGCAGTGTTTTACTGTCGAGCTGCTTGAGGTGGAGCTTGTGGTAACTTCTTTATACACTGTTAGCTTGTGTAGAGGTTCCCACCCCAGGGGTCGGGGCCCCCTCCAGAGTCATGAAGCTGGAGGATCATGAGATGATTAATGAGAGAAAGGAAGAACAAAGTGCAGAAATGTGAACTGCTGGACGACTTAAATCTAAAACACAAATTTAAAGGAAATTTCTTATTTCATATGATGACTATATGTATCATATTTTACAAGTCCTGCTGCCCTGTGTTGCACCTGTCACACATGTCCAAACACACGGGTTTTCTGACTCTGGGATTAAACTGACAGTATTTTAATGGTGTAGTAATACAGATTTATGTGTGACACAAATCTGCAGGGCCACGGCAACACTTTTCTTCTCTTCCTCCAGTTTTCTCGTCCTCCTCCCATCATGCATCCCTGTGCCCGGTGGCACCACCAGTGTTGGGTCAGGAGGGCATGGTTCCAGAGGAGGGGCAGTGGCCAGTGAGTGTGGCGACTAGCTGCGCCTAACGAGGTGATTAAAACGATAAGGGGAAGCACGGATGACTTGCCGTGGCCCGCAGCCACCGCCATGCTTATTGCCACCACACACACACACACACATAGTGTGTGAGAGTTGTGCTACAACAGTGCCAGAAGGACCATATCAGTGAAAACTCTGTGTGTGTGTGAGAGAGAGAGAAAATGTGCACGTGTGTGTGATGACGGACAGCTCGCCGTGGGCTCTGGCTGGGTCCATGAAGTGTGTGTGACACAGAGAGACTCACAGCAGGGTGTATCAGAGACATGTCAGGACCAGGAGACAGAGGCCTCCTGACAGCTGGAGCCCACGGACACACACACACACACACAGTCCAACACCCTAATTGTTCCACAGACGGAGAAGTAGGGATGCTTGGTGGTCTGCGGTGCCCAGACCCCTCCTCAGTCCACAAGGCCCTTGGCCAAAGATATGAAGGACCCCTCCAAGGCTGTTTTGTTTGTGCCTGCTGCAATTACATCCCACAGCTGATGTACCGACTATGGAGACAGGGAGGGAAACTGCAGGGTGGTGTAGTCACCAGGGAATGGTCAAGAGGATGATGTTTAGTTTAGTCATGACGTTGCTGGTAAGAGACTTCACTGGATTGTCTAAGATGTGTTGTTTATGTGCACTGAATCTCATAAGTCATAATTGTGGTTGTGAAAAATGACTCTTTGTTGTCACACGAGCAGCAGTCGGAAGTATGGCTGAACGTTATAAAGACATGACCAAATATTTCAGAGAAAGCTCATGGAAAAACAGACCCTCATAGGCTCCATGCAGTTGAGAATGATTCAGTAATAAGTCATATTATTTCTTTAAAATAATATTTCAACCTCCAAAATGAAACTGTAAAAATTTACAGTAAGGTGACTTTTATTTCAGTTCCTATAAGAACTTTGGCTAAACAAATATATTTTTTTACATTTTTAAATCCAAAAGACTCTAATCTAAAAATGCTCTAATCAATATTAACAATGTCTCACTGGCAAGCAGCTATTTCAGCAAAGCAGCCAAACAGAAAAAAGCCAAAGTTCGCTGGTGAACACAGTGAAGCATTTAGCAACCAAAGAGCGAAATACTCCCCTCAGGAGCTGATAGAGACAAAAAAACTTAAATGAGAGTGAGTATTGGACTGTAATTTCCTGGTGGCCATAAATGCAACTATGCCTAATGATACTGTGTGTTCGATGGAAAATAAGGCACTGTTTGACAACACATCCTGCATATCAGCTTAAAAAAATGATGTCAGTGTTGTACTTACAGCTTGTGGTGCCAAAAATCAATAAATATAATATCAATTTATTCATTAATGTATGCTAGAAGATAGGCAACATCTGCATGGCCTTTGAATTAAGAATAGATGAGTACTTCCAGGCATCCTATCTGGAAAGTAATAACTTCACAGCTCTTAATGCATTTATGCAATAAAATATGCAAGATAATTTGGTAAACCCTCTGCATATTCAAGATTTTTCTCTTCCAAAATTATTTTGGAGTAACACATTCTTTTAAAAAGATTCAGAAATGGATTCTGAAAAACTTAACTTTCAAATACGAAGAATGTAAATGTACTTTTGGCATGGCTCACAAATAACATAAACACAAATAAATCACACACACACTACTCATTCAATGTGAATGATATAACAATCTATTGACAATTGATTCTTTTCGCACAACACAATGTGTCAAAAAGACCACTACTACTGCATTAAAACAACAAAACAACTACCAAATGAAGCCACGGTTGTTTCATTTCAGCTCTTGCAAGTTATGTAAATGAACAGATCCTACTTGTTACACCTCAAAAAAGGCTTCATTTATACCTTTATACCTGAATACCTTTCCTTTAAAAAGACCACTTTAGAAACAAGGGTTTAGCCTGAGCTGAAATGACGTCTTACTGCGGTTTCTGTAATCACTTAGAACTGGCAGACGCACATGAAGCAGTACACTGATTTATGGTTATGATTATTCTTTACAGGGCTTATATCACACATGCAGCTGAGGCCTAATACTGCAGAGTTTCTACAAAAATAAGATGCAAATTTGAAACTTGATTTTTTTTTAAAATGGATCTCATTGTATTCCAGGCTACAATGCAGACAACTGCATGTACTTTAAAGATCATAATTCCTAAATTCCTTTTCTTGTGTAAGTGTGCATCATTTTAAAGAAGCTGTCATCAGTAAGATGTCACTCTGATGAGACATCTGTAATGGAGTTATTTCTCTAATCGGTCGGACCCCACAGCTGTCTGAGCTGCTTGTTACAACAACATTAAAAAAAACCACTGTGAACTCATGTGACACACTCCCACCTGTCACCTATCGCACTCACACACGAACACACAGTTTTGAACACTGGGGGAGCAGTGGGATGGAGCTGTGAAATGGGAAGGATTAGTCACTTTGTCAGGAGATGTATGAGGCTTCTCTCAGGTGGACGGAAAGCCACAGGGGGCATTAGAGAGAGGGAGAGGGGAGAGAGAAGAAAACAGAGACCTGAAAGAGAAGACGTGGAGGAGAAAAATGAAAGTGCACAGAAATGAAGACAAAGTGGGAGAGAACACCACTTACAAAAGGAGACGCTAGAAGTTGTGGCGACCGAACGTTTAGTCCTAGAAACTCTAAATCTGACAGCGATGTAACTCGACTCATCTCGCATATGCATCACTGACATCACTGGGACACACACAGGGGAACACTCTGGGCAGTGTGTGAATGCCAACTTGTCCATGTGTTGTGTTCTGTCTTTTATTCCAGGGTAGTAAAATAGGCAATGGCCTGGACCTCGGCTTTGAGTGTGTGTATCAATGTGTGTGTGTATGTGAGTGTGTGCGGTGGATGGGCGGGGGGAGGTGGTTGTCGGTTCAGGCCTGAACAGGAGGTGTGGGATCCAGAAAGCTGGGGGTCCCATGTGAGAATGTGGCCATCGTCAGCGCTGCCGTGGCAGGCCTCAGCACCATCTGTGCTCCCAGCAGGGCGCCCAGCGCGTTCTCCGCCACCCAGACGCATATGGACACACAAAGGTGCTCACTTTCTCTCTCTCTCTCTCTCTCATGGATGTGCAGTCTCACACACACACACACACACACACACACACACACACACACACACACACACTCTTGGGACTCTGCAGTGAGAGAAGGAAGGAAGTATGATGAGTTTGTTGATTGTGCAGCGAACAGGATGATGGTGTCTTGTTGATGATGCTGACATAAGTGTCATGACTTCAGAGAGCAAGAGGAAGCATTATTAGTCAGCAAACGACCCAGCTGTGCTCTGCAATTCACGCTATACCAGTACCTTTAATTCTCACATCACGATCTAAAAATGCCAACTTATATTCTTGTCAATTGACAACTAGGCAAAATGTTAACTTATAAATATCGCTAACAAGCTGGTTGGACTTTAGCATTTAAAGTAAAAATTTTCTTCTGTTGTTGTAGCAACAAATCAAGTCAATCTCTTACTTCAGAGAATATGACTGAGTTCTGAGTGTCTGACTGATAGCCCAACAAGCCTTCTTTCTATTTGAAGTTACGACGGCGATTTTTTTGTGTTGCTCTATGTTTAGAGCTTCCTACTTTCATCACCTGCTCATCTGAACTCCATGTTGGAACCACAGAATCATAAATCCAGCTCTTGCCTTCATCTCCTCTCCATCCCATCTTGTTCAGCACAGACCTATATTTTCTATCTCCTTCCTCCTGCCCACCGACCCTCCTGGCTTGGGCCCCAGCCCCTCTCTGAAACTCATGTACCAAGTCGTTAAGCTCTCCTCAGCCTCCCTGCACCTCCATCTTCCTCATACCTTGCACCCCGGCTGGCTGCCCGACTCTCTCTCCCCCTCTGGCCACCCAGCCTCCCCCAAGTGGCCCCTGTCCCTCCATCCAGGGCCTCCAGCTGGCTGATGAGTTCATTAGGCCCAGAGCGCTGCCAAGGAGCATGGTGCTGTTTGGGCCAAACCGGGAGGACATCAGGGGGCCCCTGTTGGTCATTGGGCACAGACCATGGTCATTGGAGGCGGGACAGAAAAGTCCCAGAATGTCCCACATGTCGATATCCGGGCTTGGTGTCCATTCCTGGAGCAGGAGACTGTTATTTCGTACATTAGCAATCTGTTTTGGGGCTTGTTTCTCCATGAAACTTCAGCGAGGACAGCGCAAAGCATTGTGGTTTGAAGGGGTCCACATAAACAATGAGGGAAACAGATTTCTAATAATCCCCACAGGTCGCAGTGACATCTGGCCCTACACTTGAGCGTTGGCTCAATTAATTCGGAAAACACAAAACAAAAAGCGCCGGGGGCAAAGATCTGAGGGGACTTAACAGGCCTCTTTGTATGTGTGTCTATCAGTGTGTGTGTGTGTGCGTATTGATTGTGGCATTTGATCAAGTCAACTGCAGTGCATGTGTGAATTTAGTTCAAATTAGTTAAGGTGTACAGCTGCTTTACTGAAAGACAATCACACTCCTCTTTTTAAGGCAGAATCATGTGAAATAACAAACAAAACAATATTTTTTTCTTCTGTAATCTCCAAGTCACGTAAACAGCTCTTTAAGCGCAGCCTCAGCTTTACCACAAATTTTCCTTTCCCTCTACTCTCACCTTTTCCCGCCTCTGTCCTCTGCTTCCTTACTCTTGGCGGCAGGTCAGCTGGGGTCGGGGCCTCTGTGGCTGGGCTCAGGTGTAGCCTCAGCTGGGCAGGGGGGGAAGGAGAGGAGAGGAGAGGAGAGGAGAGGAGAGGAGCAGAGAGGAGAGGATAAGGATGAGGGGAGGATGAGGAGAGGATGAGGATGAGAATGAGGAATCTATCCCAAAGGCAACCCAAGGGGGTATCTCTCAAAAAATAGGAACGAAACACGTGCATTCACGCAAGTTATACCAGAAAAAAAAGAAGAAAAAAAAGACAACAGCTTTGTCCCTCACCCCTCTTTCTACACCTCCCCCATCTTCTCTCTTCCCCTCTTTCTCTCTTTTCTCTCTCTCTCACTCTTTCTCTCCTGGGAGAGGCCTGGCCGGGCTTGGCCTGAACGCCATCTGCTGCATAATGTAACGGGATAGAACTCCAAATCCTTCATTTCCACTCACTGCCTGTCATCTGTGTATGTGTGTGTGTGTGTGTGTGTATATGTGTGTGTGTGTGTCCACTCGTACAGCTGCATATGCACACATACGCTGAAAGGGTGTGAATGTTTGCGCGCGTGTGAGATCTCATTTTACGGATGTTGTGACATTAGCTCGTTCAGCGAAGATGTTGAGTGATGGGTTTGATGAAATAAAAGGTGATGCCTAAGATGTGTATGTATGTATGTGTGTGTAAGTGTGTGCGTGTGATTTTTTTTTTAAAGGGATTATTCCGCTGTTTTGAATATGCAAGTCGGGTGGTTTTCACAGCATCCGCAGTGGAAAAAGAGACTCCTCAGAGGACGCTTCATGGCACTGCTGAGTTGTTGTCATCTTTCGAGATCCATTTTCCGATGCAACAAAACATCCAAATGAAAAGTCTTTAAACATGAACGCCTGGGAAAACTGCATCGAGCTAAGATGTGGCACAATGCCAGAGATGTCACAAATTTGCTTTTTGTTTACAAGTTAACAAACAAAAGTGCACACACACAGAGTTGTGTTTAAGCGCCCCACCCCTTTCTGCAGCACTGGTAACCCGGAGGTGCAAAGAGTTGTCCCTCCAGGTTCCCGTGGGGCCACTGTGAATTGGGGGGCCATCTGTTTTCTGGTAATAAGCTTTCTCTTCATTCATTCTTTCTCTCTCTTTCCCTCTTGTCTGCTTCTTCTTCTTCTTCTTCCGCTCTGTGTTGTATGTTTGATTCTACTTTTGTTTTGGAAGGTTTTCTGTCTGTCTTCCCCTCTGCACGCACACACAAAGACATAAAAAGACCGCATTGCTTCTGGATACAAACACTGGCTGTGAGTTTAGGGGAGCAGAGACATGGTGAAATATCACAGTGTGAACCCTGAACCCTGACCAGCTATCCATGGCTGTTGACATAAAGTAAATGTGACACATCCCTCCTCACATAAACCCATACACCCCCTCCAGCTGCTGGGCATGCACTAAAGGCTGTATTAGATTTTATTTTCTTTGTTTCATTGGTATTATATGGTAGCTCTGTAAGCTCAGTGTACTGCAACTTTAGAAAACAAACACCAACAGGCACAACTCAAGCAAACTGAGATAACATCTGAACCAATCTGACAACACATGAGCAGCATTTAGAGGAAAACACAAATGCGAAGTGAGAAAACACGATCAAATACAAAAACAGGCTGCAAAAACAGGAGACACAGCAGTGCTCTTCATTTGCTTTGATTTTGTCTGATGTGTTTTCCTCATTGAAATGCACTGGAATCTCAGGGCCACAGTGATATTATGTTTTTAAATTCCAAATAAACTGACTGATAAATAGAAAAAAGCAGTTTTATTATTAATCTGCAAAGCACATTTTGAGCACAGGCTAATAAGAATTAGAATTTTAGCAACCTGATTTCACCAACAGGCTCAGAATGCCAACCCCAGTCCCATCATCCTCCTCTGCTGGAGCCATCAGCTAACTGGCAAGTCCCTGAGGACTGCCTGATTGTTTAAGTTTTGGTTTTCAGAAACATTTGGTATTAGATGGCACTGGATCGATCAGAATAGTTGCCATGGCTACAGTGTGATGTGATGGGGAGAGGCTGAGGGATAAGGGAGCAGAAAAGGAAGGTGGATTTAAGTTTACATCCAAAACACACCCAAACACATATACTATATAAACATGAGCATACAACAAGCATACAGCAGAGAGCGACTACTGAATGTGAGCTGTCCAAGGTCGGGCTTTACAGGTGCACAGCTCCTTTGCTTTCTTAACTTCCCCTGCACACTGTACGGAACAATGTTAAGGACAAAAAAACCTGTTCCTGCAGCTGTGTGCCTGCTCCTGCATGCATGTACCAATTCAAACCTAACATCACATTTACGTTTCATTATGGGCTGTGCATGACAACATCGATATGTCATCTGATATTGTTCATTATCCTGGCTGTTGCATTATCCGATTTATGCCTTCCTATGGCAGGTTTCAATACAGCTGAGTGTTATATCATGATTATGAGCGGCCTGGGCGCTCGGATGCTGTCTGCATCTCATTGAGGCAGAATGAAATGGATCAATATACCAGAGGAGGGTGAATCAGGGGGTCTGCATGTGCAACAGAGAAGTGTGTGTGTGTGTGTGTGTAGACAGACAGCCTTGGGAGATCAGAGTGTACAACTGCTTGCAGCTTCAAGCAGTGTCTCTCTTTTTGTCTCTCACACACACAGCTGTTTTGATCGGAGCAACATTTTGGTGTAGAAACCATATAATCACACAGTATATCAGCCTGTGACTGCTTCTTTCTCCCTCTTGTGTTGGTTACAAACTTCATGAAGTCATATTTCTTGAGTGACGCAGCAGACAGGCGGGACAGCAGGCAGGCAGGAGTCGGCCTCTCGTTTGCTCTCATTTAAGAGCAGATTTACAAGCTGTTTGCGACAGGAGCTTAGGTGCCTTTTCAGGGTGTGTTCAGCCTAGTTGGAAGAAAGGTGCCTTGTGAATACATCTGTTGTGTCATCTAAAGTGAGGCAAACAGGCAGTCTGGTTTTCTGTGTTATGAAATTGAAAAATCTGGACCCTTTAATAGCTCAGGTGCTTTGTTGGTTTGTTCTGAGAAAATGATTTGCTCTTGTCGGAAGGATATTTTTATTATCTTTGTGCACATAAACGCGCACACACACACATGCACGCACACATGCACCGCTGTTACCTTGCAATTACACTAATTTAATGCCCCATTCCCTTCTATTAATCCTGAATTCTGTCCACATTTTTATTCTTGCTTTAAATGAAGGGGCTGCCACATGCTTCAGTCCAAACAAAAGGGAGGTTAGATTTATTCTTCATTTGGGGCAGTGTGGGTGGGTGGTGGTGTTGGAGGAGATTTGGGTGAGGAGGGGGGGTTCATGCATTGGCATAACCCGGCCCCTAAAGGAAGGCCCCCACTGCCAGCTGCCAGCCATAATTAAGCAGCCCTGCCGTGTCTATCACTGATTATGTTTGACCTGGCTAATAAGGCGAGTGTGTGCCACCTACATGTGGCAGCAGAGCGCCGCAGCCTCCATCACAGCCACCCATGTCCACCTCTAGACGAGGCTGTTCAATGTATTGCAGCTAACAATAAGGGCCGCGCTGATAAAACATCAGTTGCGTTAATTTTGTGTGATGTTTGACAGAATGGTGCAGAAAACAGAGCTGAGGACTTTCCATGTCTTCAAAATGTCAATTGTTTTCAATTAATTGATGTTACAATATTAATGAAATCAAATTCAATTTTTGACAATACTGATAGTATACAGTTTTCTGCAAATGTCATTTCAAGTATTTACATTCAGTAATTATTTGTGGATATGGTAGCTTTCAATGTAAGTATCAAAGTCTGCCATTCCACTGCTGGATCCAGATTGCTTATGCATCACAAGTCAATTTTATCTCATCAATATATATTTACTCTGTTACAGCCATATCAGAGCTGCAGTAAGTTACTGCTGAGGTTAACTGAGGTTAACTTTCTTTATTAAAACAAAGTGACTTTGTTTAGCTGCACTGTGACAAATACACCAGTTGCACTTCTGTTGTTTTTCTGGCAAAGTAGTTGCTCGACGAGTGTTTGCTGTAGCATTAAACTGCACACTCTGTTACAACAGCAACTGCAAGCGTTGACAGATTAACCAGGGCTGAACTGATATTCAAATTACAATTTGAAAATAGTACAATCATGTTCAAGGTGTCTCTCAACATGATGAACCTATCGGGAGTTATCACCTAAATCTGCAGCTACCCTCTGCTTTAAGGAGCTTTTCAGAGAGGTTCAGCTTGAAATAAAGCTATTAAGAAAAAATGTGAAAAAAATCTATGGTTTCAGCTTGTCCATTGTGAGAATTAGCTTCTTTGCCTGATGTGATAGCAATGCACTGTCTTTGGGTTTCTGTGTAGTGGTCAGACAAAACGAGATATCTGATGCTTTCACCTCAGGCTTTGGGAAATTGTAATGGGCATTTGATTGCTGTTTTACTGGCATTTTATAGACCGGATAATTTATTCATCAACCATGAAATAATGTTTAGTTTCAGCTCTTTGGAGAGGATCCAATTGGATCATTAGCCAACAGAAAGTCATGTTATCTAACAGTTGAAGTTAAAAAACTTACACTCAGAAATGTTTATTCCTACTAACTAAAATATCACTGTCTGTCCAAATGGCAATCACAGGGAGGGATATCCTTCAGTAACTGCATTCGCCAGCATGTATGCCAACATTGCAGCAATCAGTATAAATTAATAATAAGTGAATCAAAGTGCTTAATTTAATGGAGGCTATGAAAGATTAATACCTGACATTATCCAAGCTGCTGTGCTGTAAGGGGAACCACCCTTGCCTGAGGTAAACCAATCACATTTCTATGAATATGACATTAGACACATTGATGTGATGTGTTATATCAATGTCAGCCCAAGTCTTGAGTACAGCAAGTCTGGATAGAAAGTCCACAGAGTGTGACTGGTCTATTTCTGTCTCTTTTTCCTGCCTCCCTGCTTTCCTCCTCGATGGGTCTAGAGGCGAGAGATCAGTTCAGGGTGGAGGAGAGCTGGTGTTTGGCCTGAGGGGCCCTTGGACACAGACTCTGTCATTGTCCACAGCTGCAACTCTGTCCCTTCCTCCCTCCCTTTACCCCCACCACTCTGTGGCCATCCTCACCTTAAGGGCATCCCCTGCTACCCCGCCTCCCTAATGAAGAGTGACACACGTCCGGAGGATCTGATCTAGTCTGAAACCAGGCACTTGCCTCCTCTGTTTTGTCTCCTATTATTGACTGCGGTGGCTCACACTGAGTTGCGGTGATGAGAGCGCAGTATACCCAAGAGACATCGCTCCCAAATCAGAGGGGGAGCTCAAAGGGCAGATGCAATTCTATGGAATCGTGAGGACCTAATTGTCTTTATTCATGAGCTGTGTGATTGATATTAGGGGAAAATGAGATACTCTAATTGTCCTCTTATATGAAGAATTTCTTACAGGCCCACACTCTGGATGCAGTGTGGGTGTGTGTTGTGCATGCAGCTGTGGGTGTGTGCGTGCACTACAGGGTGAGATATCAAACTGACAACTCCTAAAGGGCATCTATGCAGCAGTCTCCCGACATATCACTTGAAATAATTCATGTTGTCTTGTTGTCCTCTCTGACAGATTCTTGCCTTTATTGCATGCAGTGGATCCAGACACAACATTTTCAGGCAGAAATGGATACACAAACTCTTACATTAAAAAAAGATGGCAAGCACCTTCCTTGCTTACCTTAAGGCTTGTGTTTAAGCCTTAAGGAAAGCAAGAACTGCAGTAACTTACAAAAAGGTTTAAGTAGATCAAGGATACAGGCTTCCTCTTTTGTTTTCAATTCAAGGCTGTTAAAATCATCTTATTCCACACAGTCTGACTGTATATATTCTGAAGCTTTATCTGAAATGAGTGAATTGAGTGAAATATTCAAACCAAGATGTCCATCAGACTTGTCACTTGCCTGTGCCTTTGTTATTTGACTACTAATATTTGTTACATTGATCGGGGTTTAAAGAATTAATTTTATAGCAAATCTTAACAAATGTCTTGAATCAACAAGGAACAAGTACATGTCTGATAAATCTCATTCCTCTGCCTCATAGAGCTCTAATGTTGCCCAGCAACTATTTAAAAACACATAAATGAACCACTCTGTTTCACTGGGTGATATGTTAACATGAACATGAATACACACGGCACACTGTAGTTTATTTTGTCTCACACTCAAAATCCACAGATAAAAACAGTGCCCAACAAATACACTCTACTCCTGAGTAGAGTTTGAGTAATGTTTGCTTATGACGTGCGACTGTTTTTGGATATTACTTTTAACAACCTTGTTAAATAAAACGATTGATGATTTAGGTCTTCAGTGGGGATCCTACAGGTAGGGCAGAAAAGTTGGAAAGTTGGAACAGAAGACCAATGCATGGGTTCTTCGAATCTGCCCATCTGCCAAATCTTGGTTTTGGAGAAAACAGTGGTTTGGTTTGGTTTGGGTTAGGTTAGGGATGCTTTAATGAAATTATCAATTATTTTAACGTATCCCTGTGGCACTCAATATTATTATTGCCTTTCTCACTGCACTCCCTCCACCCCTCCGCAAGGTTAAATAAAGTCACCATACTTACATTAATGCAGCTGCTGAGAGTTTTTCCACCAATCATGCCTATTCCCCAAGCTAGCATGAAACTCCTACAGTGTTACAGTAATAGGTCCAGTGTGACTCTGCCTGTCCGTCTATCTACCAATCCACCTACCAACCTATCTGCTCCACGTGAGAATCCTACTGAGCCTCAACTGAAATCCATGAGGGAAAACACCTTGGCTGGCTCAGGTAAGCGTAAATTAATGTGTGCGTGTGTGTTTATGTGGGCCAGCGCACGCACATACACACACACACCCACAAATGAAGATGAGAGCAGGGTGTGTACTTTTATGCATGTATGCCTGTGTGCAAGTGTGTGTACGTGTGCACCCACCAGTGTAATGTGATAAGCTCCAGCAAAGCACATACCTGATGCCATTAAATGCAATTTCCCCTGTGTGTCAGCCCAGCCATTTGTCAGCTGCTAACACTGCACGCTTTATTAAAAACCTCATCCGCTTCAATTAACTGCGCCTGCAAAGCAGTTTAACTCCACTCTAATCCTGTCAAGATGTTTAAACAGGCCTTGCGTACAGTGGGTACATCATTTCAGACCCTGTCAGTGAGTTTTTATGCTTTTTTTTCGCCCCTTTACTTGTCACATAAAGTTGGGCTTCAGCTCAGGAGGGTTTATTGTAAGTATGCAGATCTGTTTTTCTTCAGGCAGCTGAGAGTCTGTGTTTCAGCCTCAGCAATGACATACGTTGTGGTGGAGCATCATCCAGGTGTGAACACACACACATGCCTGCCGATAGTTTGTGGGAGGTGTCTGAGATTCCTGGTGGTCATTTTCTACCCTTTCTTTTCACTTCACTACATAAAGGGCATACTACTTCCTATTTTGGCACCTAATTTTTCCACAGACTTAGACTGTTAAGGGCAGATGGATATCCACTATGGATGTTATTCCTGGGGATACCACACACGATATAATTCATGATACCACCCCGTAGTAAAGTGAAACAATTGTCGCTGTCGGGTCAGTTGGAACAAAGGGGCTACAAGATCCCAAAAGGAAGGCAAATGGTCTTAACAGGCTGACAGACAACAGGTTGACAGGCTGAGGTGAAAGCTCAAAGACAATCTGACAAGAAACAAAGGGAAAGTGGTTGGTATATGTAGGGAGCTGATTAAAAGAAAGGGGTGCAGGTGCATGCAGGCAGGTGAGGATCACCGCTGGAAGGTGAAGGAATGTTAGGGTCTGAAATGACAGGAAAGGTTTCTAGCGGGCAAACAGGCAACATCCAAAATAATGAAATTCATCCAAGTAAGCTATTGAAACGAAAAGAAAATCTCAAATTTATCCTCAAATTAAAATAATTAATCCATACCCAGTATTAGCATTAAATCTTCACCCTGTCTTAATCTGAACTGTCAAGTTTGCACTCTATTCTTGTCCCTTGAGGAAGAAAGGAGGGAACAAAATGACCTCTCCTTGAAAAAATGTACCGAGTCTGAAGGTCTGAAACTGCTTCACACAAGGATACCACAAATTCTCTTCTGCCTTTTTCCACCCTTTCTTGCACACATTCAAACACTCCCCCTCTCTATCTAACACACACACACACACGGTCATGCCAGCAGGGAGGTGATGGTTAGCATGGTGCTGCCACCAGGGGATCCTGGGTGGGGTTTGCAAGAAAGGGAGAGGTGTAAATTGGGTGAGCGCTGGGTGCAAAGCCTTGTGAGTGAAGTCTTGGTACTCAGCCTCTTGATGCTTTGTCACTCCCTCACACCCCATGTGATACAGGTGATGGGTAAGTTGAGGATTCAGAGAGGAAGAAGCAGTTTGTCTCACTTCTCTGTTCTGTATTGTGATTGCATCAGGACTGTGAGCTTCGTTGTGTCTCATACGGCTGCTCTTTCTTTTTAACCCCTTTCCCTTCTTTCTGTTTCTCAACTCAACTCTGAAAAATTTGATTTGATTTCAGAAAGAGAGATAAGAAATAAGATGAGAGGCAGAGGGGGACTGTAAAAGTCCAAGAGAAAGACGGGATAGTGTTGACAACAAGTAAACAGGTTTACCGCATAATGTCATATCTATCAACTTGACGCTGATGAAATTTGAAAGTGTAATCAGCGAAACGAAAGCTAAAAGCGAGCAGGTGTGACTTGCCTTTGATCATAACGGAGACCAATTGCAATTAGGCCCAAAATGGCTTGACGGCAGTATCAGGGGGCCGTTTGCAGATTATGTATTTTTAATCAGAGTTGTTAGCATCTGTGATGGATGCCCATTTTACTCACACCAGCCTCTGATGGCAGACGCCATGTTTGCTAGCTGTGAATTATCACCATGTGTATGCTGTCCATTAACTGCACAAGGAGGTGCACATCCCCCCCAGCTTGTCGCCCTCAACTGGTGCACGCTGAGTTTCTGGGACACAGGAGGAGAACATGTAAGGTGAAAACCACAAATACTTCAACACTCACTCTGTAGGGTTGATGCAGCACTTGTCAGAGCATGTGCAAATGACAAGACTGCTTTTTGTCTGTAACACTTACTGAGGCTGCTCATTTTCCTCAGGCTGATTTTGTTCCTGCACATGAGATATCAGAGGTCGTTCTGCTCCTTTTCTTTGACCTGCTTTTCGTTTTTGTCCAAATGGTGATTCCACATGACTATATAAACCAGTACAGTAAATGTATTCTACTTAACTAATGATTTCTGATCAGTGTCCCTTTGTCATTTTTACAAATCTTAAGACATACATAAACATTTGAATTTTCTCATACCCTGAATATTTTCAACCCATAATAAAGTAAGACCAAGAGACTGAGATACACCATTTAAGGTCTGTGCAGAACTTAGCTGTCATTCTTCTAATCTAATCGCACATATTTTAGGTTTTTTAAGCTGACTCCCTCTCTGTTTGTGGATTGTATTGATTACCTTCAAACTCTTTGTGGCTTTGACTGCTTGCTATTTTGCACACCAGAGGCCTTGTGTCTGTCTGGACAGAAGCTTTTGCCCTAAACATACTTATAGTGTGAAAAAATAAAATCTTTACAAAAATCCCTTCTGGTTTTGTAGGATTTGGTCAAATGCTAATGGACATGAATAATAGTGGCGATGCCCTGGAGGTCCTGAATCAGTATTAGGTGGTATGATAACGCTGTAAAGAACAATGTACAGTGTAGAGACCTCCAGCACTCTTTATTTGCCATAAGTGAATAGATACACCAGCTAACTAACCATCAATACTTTTGCTTAGAGCAATGATCTTTTGCCAGCAGTGGTAAAAAGGAAATATTTAAAATTCCAATCATGGTATGACAACGTGCAAGCTAACATAGAGAAAATCAATGAGAAAAGGGTGTAGTTATTGTTATTACTAATGAGCAACACCTTCAAAACAACTTCACTCTAGAAACATATTTAAATCTGCTGTAACTGAATTTTTAGACACTTTCACAAACTCGTCAGATAACAATTTAAACCTCGAGTGGATACGTAGCAACATTACCATTCATTCGGGGTCGTGTCTGTGGCCATCTGATGAATGAAAATCCAACATTCTCTCGTCTTCTAGCTCTGTTTTGTTCTCTAACAACCCCTGAGAAAAATATCTGGTTCTTTAGCTGCTAAATGCTCAACTAAATGCTCCATGTTCACCAGCTAGGGTTTGTCGGAAACCTCTAATGCAATGATTTTCAACCCTTGTGCCACGGCATGTGTGCCAAGAGAGATCACTAAAAACATGAAAATTAATTCATTATTATTTGCAAATAATATGCCATTGTCGAGATTGTAATTCAGTCACTGGCACTTCCAGTTCCAGAGTTAGTGATGCATGATACAGGTAGCGGTGACAGTGATAGAGAAGTTTTTAAAAAGGAAAAACGCAAGCTCCAAAGTGGGCCCTGGACAAAACTCTGTCCTAGATGAAGGCCCTAACATGAGTGATGGCTGAAAGGAAGCAAAGATAGTGAGTTCGAGGCAATACAGTGAGAGCTATCTTTTGTTCGGATTTACCTTCACATAAATCACGTTCATTCAAAGATGCAGCTCTGGCAACAACATGTGCAAAGTGACAATCTTGAGATGTTCCCACTCACTGGAAAAAGGAAACAAGTCAACACTGCTGCACTGTGTGAGGTAAGAGGTAAACATTTGAAAACTCTTGACAAGAAGTTGTCGTTTTATTTCTCTTCAGCCTTCGCTGAATGCCTTGACTGGGTTAGAGACCCATATAGCTCAGCATCAGTTGTTGAAAAGGACATGATTTTTACAGGAGCAGAAGGAACTAACTGTACTGAAACAAGATCGTGGTTTAAAGCTAAGCCTTGCTGATCTACCTTTGGGCAGTTTTTGGTTGACTGCTGCCGAGGAGTTCCCTATTCTGGCCAACAAAGCTATTTCGACATTGCTCCCATTTTCCACAACATATATGTGTGAGCCGAGCTTTTCAAGCCTGACCGCTATAAAAACCGAAAACAGAGAGAGACTGAGAGCTGTTGAAGATGAGCTTCGTGTGCGTCTTTCTTCAATTCTTGCCAGGATATTGGCTTTGTGTTCATCTAAACAAACCCAGGTTTCACACTGAGTGAGTATAAATAAATACTATGACTATATTGTCATTATTTTGTATCTGTATTAGGCTGAGTGTCATTTTGTAACTTTTTGGATGGTAAAAAATGTGCTGTGGCACAAAAAAATAACACAAAAAACACTGCAAGAGTGAATCAAAACAATGAGCTGAAAGACACTGAGAGGTGACCCAAAGTCAGGTGATAATACAATGTGTTACCCTCACATACACGTCGCCATCCATTGTTGACATAAAAAAGAAACTGAAGAATTAAGCATTAAGAGGGCAAAAATGGCAGCATTCCCATTCAACAGCGCTTGAGAAAATTTCTCATTAAAGCACAACTTACTACATTTTATGCAGCATAAATATTCCATATTTACAAAGAATAAAAGCTGTATTTGTCAGTGTGTGTGTGTGTGTGTGTGTGTTTGTGTGTGTGGCCCCTAACTCGACCATGTGCTAACCCCACACAGCTGCAGAGTCCCCTTGAGGGTTTGTCGCACAGGCAACAGAGGAAGGGCGGAGGAAGGGGGGGCGGGGGGGACACGGACTGAACACTCTCATTTCCATGCCGCACTGTTCTGGCAAAGACATTGTACACCACTGTGGATGTGCGTCTCTTGTGCTATTGCTCAATCTTTTTAGGCCTGTCAGTTAGGGTTTTCATCAGACAATTCTCTGGGCACAAAGGTTGGAAAGCTGACTGCGTATTTCAGTGTAGCAATTGTGTTCTTCGTACGAGTGAGTGAGTGTGTGTGTGTGTGTGTGTGTGTGTGTGTGTGTGTGGTCGTGCATGTATACAGGAGATAGAGAAAGAGACAACGGGACTCTTCAGAGGGAATTAAAAGCAGTGAAATGTGTTTGCTTTCTTTATGCCACATCTCTGATATGGATGCACAAATTAAGTCTTTAAGTGTCTTAGCTGACTGGAAAGGTTTGTCAACAGCCTTATAAAACTACACATATCACAATATTTTTGCCTACTTCTCTCAGGTATAAAGCAGTGCAGAGTCCTGCCTGAAAACAGTAATGGAGAAACCAAGGAGTCTCAGGTTCCTCAAATATCCCTGTCAATCAAACGCCGTTTCCTCTGAGTGCGTTTTCTATCTGTCAAGGGTCATAGAGAGTGAGGATGAGACCCACTCCCTCCCTCCCTCCCTCCCCCCAACTCCTCCATCTCCCTCCCTCCCTCCTTAGAGGTGTATCTCTCTACCTTGTGCATCACGTCTGGGCATGACCTGTTGCTAGGTAACCCTGGGTCACAGCTGCACACTATGGTAGACCCTTTTTTTTATTTATCAGTGAGTTATGTGGGAGACGGGGGCTGTAATTTATTAGTTTGATATTGGGCAGGCAGCGCAAGTTTGGGATTGTAAAAAGAAGAGACGGCCTATAGCTCATCAAAATGCTTATTCTGATCCCGAGCCTTGGTGTGCTGAAGAGATTCACAACAGAGGGGATCAGAACATTATAAATTCATCTGCTTTTTACTAAGAAAATCAAGCATCTCCAACAACAAAGCCAGTGGTAATGCACTTTCCATGCTGGTAATTGAACAGATGTGGTCAGAGCTTAGAGGACGGAGGAAAAGGAATTCATCTTGGTACAGTATGCAACTGATTCATGTCCAAGGATGAGTTAGGCGCAGACAAATAGTCTTATCAAGTTTTGTAGCCATGACATAGTTAACCCTTATACTAAAAAAAAAAAATCTGTAAAACTTGAACTGAATAAGTCTTGTGATTTGTGAAAATTAACCAGTTTGTGCTTGATCCAAGGAGTTATCTCTAATCTGCATCAGGATGTAGGAGCAGTGTAAATCCAGCTCAAATTCATGTTTTATCAAAGGTTTTTCATAATTGGTGCCAGTATTGATGGGCTCACAGACTATAGAGGATGTTAAGCATTTGGTAATAGTGTTGCATTATTGATTCCTTAGAGAGCATTTAGTAGAAATCACTGAAAGGGATTCCATAATGTCTGATGTCAGTATTTAAAAGGTTGGTTACTATAAAATAAGACATTTTAGAAATATATAAAATGAACTGGACTTATTATTTCCTGGAGGACTTTGTTAATATTATCTAGGAATACACAGAGTGACACCTGTCATGATTTTGTTATTAATATGAATTTAAGTGAAACTAAAATTAGGACATATTTTTATTATTAATATACCAGTTTATTATATGGGTTATTTTAACTCATTCTCACATTATTTATAGTGCTATTTTATCACAAAATCCTAAAATTAGATTGGGAAATGTTACGACAGACTGCCACAGTGTGAAAGTTTTACAGTTTTTGCAACACTTCAATGTGGTATTAATTTGCGATGCATCTGCTGCTGTTCATTCAGCCACACATCTACCTCCTTGGCCCGATGAAAGCTCACCATTGCATCCCAGGTCTCACCCGCAACACTTTTGTTGAATTCCTCTCCCTAATGTGCGTGTGATGAATATTTTTCAGATGCTTCCTCTAGGCCATATCTGATCAAAACAAATGCACCTGCACTTTTTTTTCCTTCTTGCAACTGCAACTCCCCCAGGACGGGTAAAAATTGACTCCCTGGCTTCCTCCACCAGGCAATTACGTGCCATCTGTTCCCATCTTGGTTGTTCCAGCTCGTTTTGTTTCTGCGATTGTTCGTCTAATATCATAGGCCTGAAAGTGTTAGAGAGGAAGGGGGGGGTGCTGTGGGGTGGCAGCAGAGAGGGGGACACAAAAATGAGGAGTGGCATGAAGAGGAATTAATCGAATCTAACAGCAGAACCAGATCTTCCCCTCTGAAAGGAGATAGTCCCACTAGAATGAGGACCATTACCATATTCATCACCTAATATTGCCTGCTGTATGCAAAGTGGGAAAGAAGAGTGCAATATGACTTTCTTGACCAGCTTTCTAATTCTATCCGAGAAAGCTTGCAGACTTCTTTTTTTAATTTTTTGTTTGCAACAAGTCCACTTAGTATTTGTTTTGCTGTGATGCTGCCATTTGTTTGGGAGTGGTAATAATAACCCATTAACTTCCCTGTCATATATCGCGCTGATATTTATATATATCTGGTTGTTATGCTGCCATGCTGAATCACATTATTGTTTTGTTACAGTAACTATTGGGCCCATTACTCTCTGCCACACACACAGGCTGGAAGCAGCTTGTGGATTTAATTGCAGGCGAGGCGAGCAGCTGGATTGGAGAGTTTTAACAGTGGTATCAATAACAGAGCGCCACCTTAGGCCGATATAATTTTCCATCTCTCCTGACAGAGCGGAAGATAGAAATAATCAGTCACAACACCAGCCAGGCAGCCTGTAGGACCTCGTGTGACATCCAGCAACACTGACGGCTCAGGACCCATCTGTGTCCAGGGGGCAACGCTCTGTATGTATGTGTGTGTGTGTGTGTGTGTGTGTGTGTGTGTGGACGATAATTGGTGAGAAGATATTGGATCCTATAAGAAGAAGGAATCTTACACCTGCTTAAAGGTTCGGTGTGTAGAATTTAAAGGTTTTTTTGGAAAAAAAAGAAATATAATGTTTATAATTACATCTTTATTCATGTATAATCTTCTGAAACTAAGAATCTCTGCTGTTTCTGTTGCATTAGAATGAGCCTTTTATATCTATAGGCCAGGACGGACAAACCAAACACTGGCTTTCAAGAGGGCCACATAAGTTTTTAAAGTAAAGACATGGGACATTTTCTTCAGTCTATCCAGAGAACATCAACCACACTACATACAAGGCAGCCATTTGCAACATGTGATGCAATGTGTCTTTCAAAGGTTTCTTTCATTTATTAATATTTACATATGTGACATATGTGATGTCTTTCTCCACGTATTAATGCACATCCACATCTTGCACAGATACAGAAATAGTAAGAGGATACACCACTGTTATTACAGGAATCACAACTTCTATATTAGAAAAAAAATAACATTTACAGGACTAAACCTGGGAATTAATTTTTCACCTGACATGTCACTCAGTACCTCAGCTTTAGTGCACATGGATGACTACACTATATGACTGGCCTCCTTGAGGGTCTGATGCAGTATAAATTAGTTGGAAAGAGTGCACTGTTCTAACTATAATACTATAATGTATAACCTGTTTGTCAAAGCACATTTGAGTTGAGAGAACCCAAAGCATTAACAGCACAGGTTGTCCGTTTCTGGAAGCTTTGTATTTGCTGACATCTAGTGGTTAAACGGTCAAGTCAAATTTTATAAATATAACCCAAAATCACAAATCACTATTTGCCTCAGTGGGTTTTACAACCTGTACAGCATATGAGACCCTCTGTCCTAAAACCCCAGGATTCAGGTAAGGAAAAACTCCCTCCAGTAAGAGCCACAGAGGAGGGATGTGACTCCCAGGTCAGACAGGCAATAGATGTTGCTTATATATAATAGATTATGATGAAAACATTTCTGATACTTGAAGACTAGAAAATATTTGTCTAATGTCAACCTAAACAATAAAATATGATTTATTAATTACATTTCTACAACAAGTGTTGCATCACAATAAATAATTACTTTTGTGGCCTTAAACTTTTAATACCAGTGAAACAATTATTTGTTATATCCAAGATATTAGAAATAAAGTCTGGAAAAACAATTTTATCTGGTGCCAATTTTCCCTCTTTTTCAAAACAAAACTTGCAGTCATTTTCTGAAACTAATTATTACTTTTAAAGTTTGGAAAGTTATGATCATTTTGTTTTTTCATTTTCTCCCATAACTTGATGGAAATTAATGTTTCTAAAGCTCCAGAACAAAGGAGTTCAACCTGCTTTTAGATCTTAAGTCATTGGAAAAATCACAAGATTGCATATTTCGAGATAAGTCTCAACACATATGCTAATCTGTTATATATGTAATCCTTTGACCTTCTGTGTTCTGAATATTTCTCTCAAATTTAAAGACAGAATCTAAAAATGCGACAAATAAATCCACACTATTAAATCTTCACGATTACCAACCAGTCCATGCAAGTGCTGTGAACTGCTGTGAGTCATATTAGACAACAACCTGTGCAGAATGCAATGAAAAGAAAGGGGGAGGGAAGATGGGAGAGACGAGGGAGTGACAGAGAGAGGTGGAGGGAGAAAGGACTGAAGGCTGCAGGACAGAGCAGAGAGAGCAGCAGAGGAAGAAGTGCACACCTGGAGGTGAGGTAGGACATCTTTAACTTTTTTCATTCTGTTTTTGCAAATGCTCTGGTGTAATTTCACATTTAATTCTTGTAATGTGTATCTTAAAATCTATAAAACAAAACTTATGTTATGCATTTTCTACTTATTTAAAAACAAAGTCTTTGTTTGGGGCAATTTACTGCCAATTGATTTCTTTCTTTCTTTTTTTTGAACTGACTCATTTAACATTTCAAAGAGGCTTTTACCTGTGAGCTTTATGCTCTGTAACTTCTGATGAATGGCTCCATTGTTTAATTTCGATACACTGGAATGCTCCAGAACATCCTGCATAATCCTCTCAATTATGAATGGTATCATTTATTCCATAGTATCAGCAAAGGGCATCCGGTAACTTAGCAACTAGTGCCTCTCATTCAACATTGAAGTGGGGTAACATGAGAAGACCCAGTGGTCTCATTCCATTAGAGTGACAGGGATTTGTTATTAACCTACATTTTACCACATTCCAATAAACAGACTGACATCTCTTCACCTGTTAACCTGTGTCTGCATTAAGTGTAGTAGTTTTGATAAGATTGTACCTACAGGCTTGTCATAATCACCTGCACTTAATTTCTCCTTTAAGTCCTTCTCAAGTAAAATTTCAACTGACCCCAAATGGCATCCAACAAATGTCACCCACAGATAGCATCTTTAACATCTTTTTAAAACATGGGAAACAGATTTTATCCATTAACACTCTGAGGTCACATGTTTCCAGAGGGACCTTATTGTGAACATGGAGAGGTAAACTGACACCTCATCCTTTCATCCTTGCAAAAGCCTTGTTGTTTTGCTTCGGGGGGGCGAAAGGCTCTCTAACTAGGTCTACACTGTTAACATATACATACTGGTACACTCAATTGAAATATAATCCATTTTGCATGGTCATAAAGACTGAAAGAAAAAAAGGGAGACAGAGATAGAGAGAGAACTGACCCCTCTCCTGGCAGTCTCTCACATACCTTGCGCTGGTGCTGAAAGACGGTTTAGTTTCAGTGCCTTGAGCAGATAAGCACTGTTGTTTCCACCAAAACTGACAATGAGGGTCTGTGCTGCACTCGGATGCAACTATTCGAGACTGTTGAGATTTCATCATGAGTAGTCTTAAGAGAAGTGATTCGACAAACAAAGACCCATAAGCCCTTCTGCTTCCACTCCACATGCAATGACAATTCAATCATCTTATAATGTCGGAAAAAACTATAAATACTGATTAAATGATATAATTTAGATGTAATAGAGGTTTAGAAGTACAGAATAACTGGTTATTCAACGCTTGCTCAATAGACGTGTACATTCAATGTGCTTTAGCAAACTGTTAAATACTCAATTTAAGACATGTACTGCTGTAGCCATCAGTGGCTGACTATAGTGTTGAAGTCTGAATACAACGCTGACCTCAGGGAAAACAGGACAGTGGTTACCTGAGAGCACTTTAGAGTCTCGTGAGAAACAGAATATTGTGTGGGTCAGATAAAGTTGCAATGACAGGGAACCTGTGTCCCAGTTTTAAAACAGCAACAGACTCAGGTCCTCACGGGATTTATGAGATACACCTAAATCAACAGGTAGGTCAAGCAGATTTCATGAATGATGAAAGGGTTGCAAAAACATGACATGGTGACTGCTTTGATGAACCATGACTGATGTTCTGAACTGAGACACCGCAACTCCTTAGTTATTCTTGTCACGTTTTAAAAAGCATTTAATTATATCCTTTTATGTGCATTTTCTCTTTCTCTTTACAGACACAAGCAGTTAAAAGTGAAACGCCATTTCGCAAGAAGGTTATTCAAATCTACCACTCACAATGTTAGTGCGCTCCCATTCAGAGAGAAGAGCCCTTCTTGGGTTCTCGGCTCTGCTGACACACAGCACTCTAGAACAGAGTGATGTGACCTCCCCACCTCCCCTGTCCTTCACGCCCCGGGAGTCCATCTTTACATCCATATCTCTTACTGCACCACCTCCCTGGGTGACTCAGGCCCTTTCAAACCTGGAGCAAGGAGAGCAAGAACTGCAGAGCCTCAGGGATCGGCAGCAGGCCGAAGTGGAGGAGGTGAACCGTGAGTTGGACAATGCTGTGATTGAAGCTCAGAGAGAGGAGCGTCGCCTCCTTGAGAAGGTTGAGCAGGACCACAGAGAGGCCCAGCAGTACCTTAGTCAGGTAAAGAGGGAGAATGCTGCAGCAGTGAGAGTTGTGCAGTCACTTGTTGACCAGCAGCTTAGAAAAATTGGACAGCTAAAGGATCAGATACAAAGATGGGGAAGTACAGCTGGTGGATCCAACAAAAATCAGCTCCAAAGAGGAGTGGCAGAGGTCACCCAACCATGGGAGATATCTCTGACATTGAAAAGGGTCAGTTTCTTACCAAGTCCTGGATCCAAGACATTAGCCTTAGGGGAAGTTGATGTTTGTGAGCAAAATATGATCTACCCAATTGGTGTCTGTGGTGTTCAAGGACAAAAGTGTGCCTTGCACTCAGGGGATACAGCGTTTTCAAACATTATCCCTCTTGAAATTCGAAAGGAACCACAACCAAACAGAGCTGGGCAAAGGTGCAGTCCAGAAGAGAGCAATAAGGGAAACAGTGGGAACATGCGTGTTGTAAGGAAGCTGCGTCTGTCAAGCTCCACAGAGAATGAGGATGAGCTTAAACCACAAACCTTCAAGTCTCCCACACCAAGACGACGTGGTGTATCGGAGTCATCCCAAGATGAGGAAGTGGAGTCTGTGTGGTCAGACAGTCAGGGGCAAGACCTTTTCCTTGCTATCCCACCAGTATCCAGTCAAGGAGAATCTGAAGGTGATGAATCTGATGGCAGACAAAATGGAGCAAAGAGGCGCACCGCACTGAAGGGAAGAAGGAAGCAAAAGGCTCTTGTCTTGGTCTCATGTGATGAACCATCGTGTCCTCCTGAAGAAACAGATGTAAAAAGCAGTAATGTGATAATATCTCCAAAGACAAAGCGCAAAGGTTCACTCTCCAGACAAAGTCTTGTAGATCTGTCCAGTAAACATCATCCACCACCTCAACACACCCTTTCGAAGATCTCAAATGAATTGTCAATGGACAGTGGAAGCCCTCCATCCCCAGTGGACAGTGAGGATTCTTGTTACACCTATACTGTGAATACTCCGGTCAATGGATCCCTCAAGCAAGAGCACTGCCGCTCAATGTCCACCGCTGACCTCTCAGGTAAACTTCACCCTTTGATTGATGGTGACAAGGGTAAGCGTAGAGAAATCAGAAAAGTCAACAGAATGCGACTTGCCTCTGAACCTTCAACTCTTGAAAAAGGACAAAAAAATGGCACCGAATCTGGAAGCATGAACTCTGATGAAAGACAATCAAGATCCCAGACTCGTGTTACACATGGTTCAAGATTAAACCACGGGTGCAGATCTCTATCAATGTCGGTGATTGAAGGAGACAAATTAAGTCAAGTTATGGAATCACAACAGTACAACAAGGATAGGACAGAGAGAGTTGTGCCAACTTTGAGGGAACTGGAAGAAGAGGATGGTTCAACTGCACTTGACTCAGCTTGCCTGGTCAAACAGCTTGGAAAACAAGGATCAGGCCGCACTGACTTCAACCTACCAAGCGGCGTCCACGCAACTCCGAAAGGGCAGCTATTTGTAGTGGACTGTGGAAATGCCCGCGTTCAGGTGACTGATCTACAGAGGAATGTTGTACAGCAGGTGTCGCCTTCGGGATCAGAAAGGTCTTCCCGCATCTGCAACTACTTTGATGTGGCTGTGAACTCAAAGGGCCTCATTGCCCTGACTTGTGCTGCTGAACGAGCTGTACTGGTGTTCAGTCGCCACGGACGCCTTCTGCAAACATTTGGAGGCACCACGATTGGTTCAACCAGTGAAGAGCTGGATGCACCACGAGGGGTGACTGTTACCCATCAAGATGAGTTCTTGGTCGCTGACATCAAGCGTGGCACCCTCACCTCCCTGAAGCTGGATCCCAAAACCGGGGCCAGATTGGAGCGCACAGTGGTGACAGGGTACCATAGACCCTACCTGGTGGCAGCCTGTCTTACCACTGGGCTCATGGCAGTGTCCGAACGAGGAAATGAGACTGGACGTGTCCCATGCATCCGAGTCTTGGAGCCTGGTTGGAACACTATCCGAATCCTGGGGGTGTGCTCCGGGCTGGGGCCTGTTCTGACCTGCCCTTGGGGTCTTTGTATCGACAGCGATGGAGACGTCCTGGTAGCAGACTGGGGCAAGCAGCATCACCGTGTTCTTCTCTACCCATCCAAAGGAGTTGGTTGGCCTTTGGTGACAGATAACCTGAGTAGCCCGAGGGGCCTGGCACTGCTCCCTGATGGCCAAATGGTTGTGTCGGACAGCATGAATCATTGTATCAAGATTTATCGCTACAAGTAAACTGTAGAGGATGACAGCAATAGGAACGTATGTGGACAGAGTTAAAACCAATTGCTGCATAAACTGAGAAGGTTAAATTTATAATAGCAAGCAATATTCTTGTAAATGCATAATGTGAGTTTCTTTGAGTATAATATACATCCTCTACCTCCCACCTGCTTGAAATCAATGAGATTATGTTTTTCAAGACATTTCAAATTGGTGATGGTACTTTGTTAGCTTTTTATTATGATAATCAGTGGATGCCAGAAAACTGTAGAAGTTCAGAAGAGCTCATTTATTTAGAACTAAAGAGACAAGTAGTGGATAGATGTACTACTGCATGCTTTTTAATTACTCTTGAGTGTTCTAAAGTCTTGTTTTGTTCTTTCAAATTAATCTAATCCACGATGTAGAGAAGCTTGGTAGCCCATGGTATTGCTGTGTGCCTAAAGGATACTAAATTAAATTTTGTTAAATATTCCCATAATGAAAATTTTGTGTGTGTAATCTATTGATGTAAATCAGCAGATCAAACTGTTTTGTTGGCTTAAGCTTGGGAGGGGATTATTGATTTTTGTACTGTCCTCTGAGTAAAAAGAATTAAAATTTGACTAACATCTAATTAAGCTTGATTTTTTTCAGCCAAATTCAAAGGCTGTTCGTCAGCTTTGACATATTTCTCTCATCTCCATGATTGTCCAACAATGTCTGTATTACTGGAAAAGTCTGTTACCAAACAGAATGGGGAACAAAGGGAGCTTACTCTTGAACACGTAAGTAACACAAACACAGATAAAAGTAGTAAAATGTTAACCAAACAGATCAATAATGTTCTATGAAATCCACATTAAAAAGCAAAGAAAAGCTTTTCTGTTCCACCTCCTCTCTGAGAAGATTTCCTCAAGCATCAAAACAGCTTTATTAAAAACAAATATTGTGCTTCAAGGCAATTACTAACAACATAATTTGAGCTACACACAATACTAATATTTTTAGAAAAAAGATATTACTAAATGACATTAATTGCAAACTGTAATGTGTAAAGGATCATGTCAAAGCCTCATTTTGCAACAGTAAAAATTTCAACACTGTGTCAACGCAAACACACACATACATACGTAAACATGCAGTTTCCCAACCTGTCCACACACACACACACACACACACACACCAGTATAAAAGCTCAGGTTCTGCTCCTGTGCTGCCAGAGCTCTGCAACACAGTTAGACTCCACGAGAGGACTTCAACATGGAGCTGTTCACCAAAACTCTGTTTCTGTGTTTGGCACTTGCCCTCACTAATGGAGCACCTGCGTGAGTATTATACTCCTCTTTCTTGTATTGAATTAACACTCAAAATGGGTCATGGGTCATGGCTCATTCACGTCAGTGCTAGTTCTTAGATCCTGATCCTAGGATCCGTAACTGCTGAATTTACATGAATGTTTCAAAAGATTTTTTAACCCTTGAAAATAAAGGGTTTTGTGTGTGCAGTTTATTCATGCAAAAAAGAACATATGCTTTACATGCAGTATGATTCAGTTTCAAGTTTCTCGCGGATTCTGTCAGTTGCATATATACATAAATACAGGTGGGAGAAAAAATAAAATATTTTGCAGGTAATACATACTAGGTAATACAATAGCCCTGTAAATGCCACCTTTCTTGTTTTGGGGAAGTGTTGAGTCATCCCTGGTAATTATTAAGGCTGTCCTTTGAGTTTCACCACTTGGATCAACTGAACAAATACAAGAGTGCAAAGTCATCGCATTACCTTGGCAGTGTGTCCCTGTGTGATTCTGATCATCATGATGACTCAAGGCTGGCTATTTGAAAATAAAATGCTGAACCGCAGAAAGATGATAAATAGCTTTTTCTAACATCCACAGACACCCACAACATCCAGCAGTAAGTGGTAAGTTTTAAACATATTTAAATCATAATCCTGCTTTCTCTCTGGCATTGTCCTTAAATTGTCAATTACACATCAGTCACAAGGCAAGTCTTTCTCCTGCACAATGCATGTTTAATAATACACATTTTCTGTCATTACCCTTATTTCAATTACATCCATGGTAACAATACATTATGTCTTTATTGCTAAATAAAGATGGAGATGCTGCTCTGCCAAACCGATGTGAAGGTATTGAGTTTGATGCCATCGCTCCTGACGAGAAAGGAAACACCTTCTTCTTTAAAGGTATGGAACATTTTTCATAGTCTTATACATGAGGTGTGGAAAAATCCTCATCGTATCAATTTTCTTCACTTTGAAACCAAATCTCAATACAAAATGACACAACTCTTTTATTAATTTAGATTGATGTTCTTTACTGTCTCATAGAATTAGAAGTTTCATGTTACATATTTTGCCAAACTGAATTTAATGCAGTGTAATGAAACTACTCTGATGTTTTCCCTTCAGGTGCCCACTTGTGGAAGGGTTTCCATGGTCCAGCTCATCTCTCCAATGAGACCTTCAAAGAGCTTGATGACCTCCATCACATCGGCCACGTCAACGCTGCCTTCCGCATGCACAGCGTAGACAACCCAGATGACCACGATCACATCTATTTCTTCCAGGTATGATGCATTCGTTTGTAATATTACTCTTGTAAAATTTCAAATCAAGAGGCTGTCCAATAATTGCCACTGATCTATACGTTTTTTCTGATGTAATCAGGATGACAAGGTGTTCAGCTATTATAACCAATCTCTGGAAGACGGGTATCCGAAGAAGATCCAGGATGACTTCCCAGGAGTCCCCACTCACCTGGATGCTGCGGTGGAGTGCCCCAAAGGAGAGTGCATGGCTGACTCAGTGCTGTTCTTCAAGGGTATGTTGACATTCAGTGCAAAATAATTATCTTACTAAATCAGGAATATAATTACGCTGTAAAATCACGTTTAAAATAAATGGAAGATTATGGAACAAGTTGAAGAAAGATGAATTTTCCCTCAGCAAGTGCTACAGTGGATCTCAGTATTATACGGACAATGTTGCCCTCTAGTGGAGGAAATTAGCTACAGCAGGACATTTTTGTCATGTCATGAAGGAACCTTTGTTGCTAAAATATTTTTGCAAGCCTTTGTTCCTTATGTTTGTTCTGTATGTTAAGCTTTCACTCAAAAAATGCAGTAATTTAAGCTTATTAATAATGACAAAAAATTACTTTTAAAAGTTTTAAGCATATCGATCCATGTTCCTCAAATCCCCACAGGACATGATGTTCACGTTTATGACATTACCACAAAGACAGTTAAGACCAAGACATGGTCCCACCTGCCTACCTGCACGTCTGCTTTTCGCTGGTTGGAGCACTACTACTGTTTCCATGGACACAACTTCACCAGGTTCCACCCAGTGTCCGGAGAGGTGAGCGGTGCCTACCCAAAGGACGCCCGCAGTTACTTCATGAACTGCCCCGGGTTTGGTGAGTTGATTAAGAACAGATTTGGTACAAATCTTACAACTGCATTATGTTAAAAAATAAAAACAGATATGTTTTGATTAATCTTCTGTATTTCACTACAGGTCATGGACGAGGAGGTCGTTATCAAATCCCTAAATGCAGTGAGGTCAAATTAGATGCCATCACGACTAATGATGCTGGCAAAACTTATATCTTTGCAGGTGAAGTAAAAATAATAATAACAATTTAAAAAAAGCATAACAATTCCATATTCTCTTGCTGAGAGTTAACAGGATGCGAAGCTACAGCCAGGAGGCGTTTATCTTAGCTTGCCATGAAGACTGGAAAGGCGGAAATCAGCTAGCATTTTATAGTGTGAGTGGTGTTTATGCGAGGGTCAGGGTTTTTTAATACTCGTATCCACCCGATGCGATAGGAGAGTCAATGTGCACCTCCTAACCCGCAACAATATGCGTCAATCAAGCACCAAAGCCTGGCCGGCAATTAGCCAACCTCACCTGCATTATAATAACACAACCCTCAGGACTGTGTGCTGCTGGCGCCACCTGCTGATACTTTTGTAGCACAACTGCTGATAGCCTGTTTCAGAACCATGGTCAGCACCACGGATTTACCAATAACTTAACCAAACCTCAGTCACATAAAGGACAAAGAATAAACAGACTTAAGTAGCAAAGACAGAAGACAAATGGACACAGCTTGACATTCAGTGATGTTGAACGCCCGAGCAACCGCACAGCCGCATGCTAACACACAATAATTAACCCACAACAACAACAAACTACAAGCATACAAACAATTAACATGACTGCAATAACCAAGCAGACACGGCGGTCTGCAACACAAGCAGCAACAAACACGCAATTTTTATAAAAACCACACTGCCAGCATCCATAAAGAGCCAATGTCATCGCAAATAATGAACATGAGAGAACTCACCAGTGATGTTTACAACGTGGAGCCGTCAGTCTGAGTCCAATCCAGCAAAAATGACATTAAATCCATGAAATGTCCACAGTCAAAATGTCCAACAGCTTCAACGAGTCTGAACACATTTGTCGTCATTCTTTCTCACTGGGCACAGCTGCTAGCCCGGAGCTAGCTGCGTGTTTGGCTAACAGCGGGACACTTGCCAGACACGCAGGGTTGAGTTGTTTGGAGAAGTTTTGGAGCAGAATAAATTCCCCAAGTTACGAGCTTCTTCCTTATTCCCCACAGTTATCGTCGCGCTTTTTCTCCGTTTTCGCCAACACAGACAGCAAACTTCCGGCCGACCGCCTCTAACACTGACATCAGTAAACTGACTGAAACGCCTTGCGCGTGGTTGACGCACGAGACAAACGGACCAATCAGAGTGATTTAAAAGCCCGCCCCGACCGAGTCTGGTGTTAGCCGGCAACCAACATTAGCTAGCATAACACATTAGACTGTTTATCTGTTGCTGTCACCGTGTTGTTTACGTGTTTGGCAATCCTTTTCATAAGCAAAAGTGAGCATGCTGTTATATATCTGCTAGACAGGTTTAATGTTGGCATCCAGCCCTTATGCTAACATAAGACAATTGCTTACTGGCTTGAGCTTCATACTTAAAGCACATATTTATGTTTTTACTTTGACCATTTCTTTCGAGCTTGCTGGAAAGCTTTTACTAAGATTACAGTTCACCTGCTCAGGTCCCATCTACATGCGCCTGGACAGTCATCGTGATGGCTTCCACGCCTTCCCAATCACCAGGGCGTGGAAGGAGGTGACTGGTGGAGTGGATGCTGTCTTTTCCTACACTGACAAAATCTACTTGATTAAGGTAGATTTTTAAGTAACAAATCAAATTTCGTCCCACTTTCATTAGCAGCCTTGAGAGACCTTGAAGGTGAAACTAAAGTCCTTCCTGTTGTGCCACACACCTGCAGGGCGATCAGGTTTACCTCTATAAAGGTGCTGCTCACTACACCCTGATTGAAGGTTACAGTAAATCCCTGAAGGAGGAGCTCGGTGTAGAAGGACATGTGGATGCTGCTTTTGTCTGTCCCGGTGAACACACAGTTAATATAATCCAAGGTAAGATTACTCAATTAATTCTCATTCTCTGTTAAACATTATTGAAACTCTTGAAATACATCTAGAAGACAACATTTTTACAAACACATTTCTTCCAACAGGACAGAGTATTCATGTTGTTGACCTAACTGCCACGCCCAGGGTGATAGTCCAGAATCTGCCCTTGCCCTTGGGCAACATCGATGCTGCTCTGTGTGGAGTCCAGGGCATTAATCTGTTCAAGGGCTCGCAGTATTACAACTACAGCAGCCTCACAGTACTGGCTGCGAGCAGAGTTGCCCCTCTGCCTCAAAGTATCACCTCATCAATGATGGGATGTCAGGATTAGGATTCAGGGATGAGGGAATTATTCCACATTCAACTGCGTATCAGACATCAACTTCTGTCTCCTTTCCATGAGCACAGTGATTCACACCGATAAAAGAAAGTTAACCACGATGAGGTATAACTGCTAAAATATCTGGATGTGTGGACAATGTAAGGAAGTTTCATCATAAATTTTTTTTTGGCTGAATAAAAAGTGGAAAACTGCATATGTGGAGTGTAAGTTATTTTGTTCATTTCAGTGTTTAATATGACAGTTTTATGGTAAAGACCAATTATGAAGAACAACATCCAGAGGGAACTTTTTAAAAGTAATGTCAATATTTGGCCACTAGGGGACCTACTCCACAAATGAATGTGTTACACCACAAATCACGAGAGAATCAGAATGACTTCAACATTAAACCCCCTGCGTTAACAGCATCTTAATAAAGAACTGGATTTAATGCATCAACATCTTAATGATATTAAGAAGAAGATGCGACTGTTTACAAGCCATGTCATGCCTTACAGCTTTTTCTCTGAAGGGTCTACCAGCAACCGTAGGGCTCATCTGTGCCTAATGTCATGCCAAAAGGGCACTTCAGTAGTTGAAATGAATTTATTTTATTTGAAGTGACCAACAAAAAAAATTCACTCCTCAGCTTAGAGTGGACAACACAAATCCAAAGCATGACAGCATGATGGTATTGCAAAGCTAAAAGGCAAGTGAGAGCAAAGGAAATAACACTCATGCAGCATCATACGCACATGCAGTCGATGAGCTTCCTTATTGCTCAGTCTGCTGCTGTGAACGTGTTTGTGCTTTAGTGTTTTCTGATTGGTAGTATCATCGTCTGTCTTGGCAAACTGGGCGTGGCTACCTAGTGATTGACAAGACACTATCACAGCGCGTCTTCAGGCTCAGCTGTTGGTATACAAATGTTTTTCTGGGAAAACATTTGGGTGAACAAAGTCTATGAGCAAAACACTTGCCCAGCTGAGCAACAACAACATTTCAGACAGATTTGTTCCCCATTAAAATAACATTTCTTAATGCTCTCGAGACCTCTGGTAACTCTTTTCTTATTTAGGCTTATTTCTTATATGTTTGTTTGTTTTAAACCAGTTAAGCATGACTCTGTCTGAAATCAAAATTAATAATAATAATTTTCAATTTAATCTTAATTTAAAATGTAATTATAAATTACCGTTACGTTAATTTCGTAATATTCTCTGAATCGTCAAAGTGAAGCTACTCATTTCCAGTCTCAGTCAGGATGTCTAGAAACTGGCTCTTATTCTATTTGAAAGCGCAGTATTTGTATTTGTGCACAGTATATATACAGTATAAATATACAGTACAAACTGGATCGTAGGGACACGTTTGCAGCAGCCTGCAAGAGTCCAGAGGTCATGATGGCTTTAGCCGGCTTTCAAGGCCTTTTCACTCCCTGGAGTGGTTTTTGTTCAGCCCAAATCCCTGGGACTTTCAGCAAGCACAAAGGAAGAGCTGGCCTCAGCACAGCTTCATGGGCGAGGCCATGAGGACACACGCACACACGGGAACACACATGCATGTGCACATAGAAACACCACCACACACATACACATCCACAGCAGGCCATGCAGATTGTTTTCACCACCAGCTATCAAGTAGGCTTAATAATAATAATAATAATAATAATAATAATAATGTTTAAGTTAGTTAAATTTAAGGTCAGTCAAAAACAAAAGAGATTACATGTTCACGTTTGATTACTCATTTCCAGGAGACAGCGAGTGTGGCTGTTCAACAGTAGTTATTTTTTTATCAACATGAGACTTACTTTAGCAGCATGTGGAGCTTTGGAAGGTGATGTCCTCATGGCAATGGCTGATCTGTTGGGTGTTTTTCTCATCACCCTGTATGATACGGCAAAGGGCGCAAAATTTATCAAGACAATGTGACAAAAGTGACCTCGACTGCTCCCTGCACAGACAGCCATGTTCACACGATTTACCGACGGGAAACTGAAGCCATTATGTCCATCTGTGTTCAGTTCCCACATCCCACACACTGGACCTTTACTGGCTCTGATCTGTGCCAGAGCTGCCAGCTGTTTCACTTGTTTGTTTGTTTGTTTTCTTTTTTTTCAATTCAGTTTGAGCATGAAAAACTGCTCAGGTTGTTTTGGTTTCAAACAGAAAATGTTAACAATGACAGAAAACAGGTTTGGTACAAAAAGTTTATTAAGTAACAGTTCCTTAAACATCTGAGGTAAATGAACATTTACATCAACATGTTCTTTAACAAAAGGTTCAGACGCAAGGCACTTTGCTTCAAAGACAGTCATTTTACAACGGGAGTAAAAGCAGGGGTTGTTCTTCATTTTTAACACATGGGAGTCTGTGTCCCTGCTGGTGGGGGGCCGCCATGAAGTCCCATCACTCAGCCTCTGTGGCACTAATGTCTCAAGGCACATCCATGGTGTAAAAAAGCTGGAGTCGCCAAAAAGTTTCTCAATCCATATTGAGGAGAGAAAAAAAGCACTTTAGATTCATTTCTTGTCCATTCCGAGTCTAATTTGATAGAATTATTTCCATAAATAAACAAAAATATGTTAATGCTACTCCAAGGACACCCTTTTTTCTTTTCTATTTATAGTATCTTCATATCCTCATTACAGTTGTCTCTAACTATCCAACTGTGTGCAAATCTTTCCCTACATATCGAAACGGTACTAAGAACAGCTTGGAACAACAAGGTTGTTGTGAAAAACAGTTCAGCAATAGAAATAAAATGAACCTTGTTTCGACAGTCTTTCAAAGGAGACAAAGCTCAACGTCATGTCTGTTTTTGGTTCCCAGATTCATTAGTTGTAAAACCGATGTTGGGGTTGGAGTCACGACTGTTAGGGTTAGCAATGTTCTTTAAAAACCCATCATGTATCGTGATATCTTTGGCACAAGTATCTTTGGTTAAGTCTTACACATCACAGCTGATAACTTCTTCTTTAAAAACAGATCAAGTGCTGGTGAAGTTGCTTAAGAGCACCTAAGTTTGATCTTGGACATGTAAACATTCGACAGAGTCAGCCAACAGCACAGATTCAGTCTAAGGATCATCCTGTCTTAATAAAATCTGTTGCTCTAAACTAAAAAGTAGCTGATGTGTCAAAATTTAAGTGCCTGTTACTGCATCTTACCTCATATTGGGTACCTCATCTGGTTTATAGAAGTTAAGCAGTTGCGTTCGTGACACGTTGCAGAGACGCAGCTCTTGAAAAAGCACCTGACACAAGCCAAGCTCAGACACTGTGGCGTAAATGAAGCCTGAATCACAGCGTAGCATCACGCACAGTGACACGAAAGCACTGGTGGAACAAAGTTTGTAGTGATTAAAAAAAAATACAGATTGGCTGCATTGCTTCCAGCACACACACACACACACCTTTCTATACTGCATGAAGAGAATCTTTTGTGGATATGTGAAGGGAAGCAGGCTTATTTGCTTCCTTGCTGAGAGTTAGCTGAGAAGATTAATATCACTTTTATGTCTGTCCGTTAAATGCGAAGCTACAGCCGAAGACCTGCTGGTTTGAAGCAGGAGGGAGACAACTAGCCTGGCTCTGCTCACATGTGTATCATGTGTTATTATTCCTTCAACAATTTCATATTTAAAAACGCTGAAGACCGCAGATTTGATAATGTGCAATAATTAACAACATAGGCGATGTGAATTAAACATGCATTTAATATTAGCAATTCAGAAGTTAGCCGAATGCTAATCTTAATTCAGAGTAACCTTAATTTACTCTGGCTGCTAAACCCAGCAGTTTCAATTTATCACCGAGCTCACAAACAAAAGTTCCAAGTTGCCGTGAATGCAGCGGAGCAGCAATTGCAGTGTATTAAATTATCTGTAAAGTATGGGACCAGTCGAGGCAAACAGCAGCACTTTTCTTCTTTTTAAGAGAATGAACCCAGGACACAATGGTGGCTTATTCACCTGATAGTAAAACATTTTAGCAGATCTGAACAAAACTAAAACAAAGTGTAAGATGTGGTTGAAAGCTCCAGAAAAAGTGAAGCAGTGGACCTTCAGTCAGGATTATTTTATCAAACTAGAAAACAAAATTTTGTTTACAGCAAAATGTAAATATTTTGAATCAGTTTTTTCTTTACCACCTTTTGGTTATTTGAAGTTCAAATGCTAATTCAGGCACATGTGACGTAATGTAGCACCTTTTCTAGTATTTTTCAAGTATCTTAAGTAGAATCAAATAATTATCTGCTCAGAGAGAAACACAAAGGTGTACAAACCTTAAAAACCTTTGCTGACTTGCTACTAGGATACATTTGTTTTTATTCCTGACTGTTGGATTAAATACGATTCACATGAATTAAAGCTGTTGGGAAGTTGCTGTGAGGCAACAAAACTGTACTTAAATTAGCCATTTTCTTTCTTTCTTTCTTTGGCAGGAATTAATAAGAACAGGAACAACGAACATCCCTGTGTCGGATGTCTGTTAAGAAATGACAAGAAAAAAACAGTTTTCACTTTTTTAGATTTTCAGATATTGCTTTCTTTTTTCAAAAAAAAAAAAATCTAAAAGCTACTGTATAATCTACAGCTAGTCAAGAAAATTAACTTAAGAGTCCTCCTATACAGAAGAGCTAGGGGGAACTCGACAGCTCCGTAACACACCGCAAACACAAGCGTCAGGAAGAAGGTGTTCTGCTTCATGCTCTGTTCAAGCTGCTAAAACTGCTCATTAAAGAACTCACTGAAATGTACGTCTGAGCCTTTGCTCATACGTCATGTTTTAAACCCGCCTCACCTCTCCTCACTTTGGATTTTTACATAAAGTGACCTGTGGGGCTGAAGCCTTTTGGATTTTTCCAGGTAAAAGTCTCTATCAATTGCAGCTTGACCAGAAACTTGTTTTCTGTTCAACACCCTGTGGTGCCTATCAATGCTATTAGTCATCATATATTTACATATTTATATACTTTATATAGTTTACCCTGATGTAACTGCAGAGATGTCATTTTGTCAACACTGAAACAAGATTAAGGTACCTAAACACACACACACACACACACACACACAGCCTGTGAACCCTAAGGACCATGTCTCAGGGTGGGACTGCCTTGCTGCTCTCCTCCAGTCATCTGCTCTGTCCTGACATCAGTGCATCCCTCTCTTCATGGAAACTACAGGCTGAGAGCAGCACACGCCGACGGACAACACGACACACGGACTTGTTCAGCTCCACCAACACGTCACGAGAAAAATAAAAATAAATAAAACAAAAGTGCAAACCTCTCCTCTGATGTCTCCCAGCAAAGAATTAAAAGAAAATAAAAGAATATAGTATCGCTGCCTCTACGCTCCCAAACTTATTAGTTAGTCCAATCATCACCATCATCACCATCATCATCATCATCACTATAACCTTCCTTACTTGTGTCTGTGCTGGATAAATAGTATATGTACTGTAGGTGTGTGTGTAAGTATGTGATCCTCATTTCAGGGACCTCCACTTTACCTCCCCCGTCTAAAGAGGATGGTCAGAACACCAAGTGGCAGCCATGTTGGTCAGTCAGCGAGTCATTAAACAGATAACAAACAGGTAAAATCATTTTTTTTGGAAGTCTGGCAAATCACATTTTTGCTGTGAGTGAGATAAGAAAGTCAGCATCACTCTTGTCTCTGTAGGTGAACTGTGAGTCAGATCCACTAGCACAGTTTAGCATAAAGACAAGAGGAAGGGAGAAAGTTCCAGAGCTGAAACATACGCCCATATTATTAATAAAGATGCCCCTCGGTTTGAAATGAAATATCATGTACTTTGTTACGTGTCCTCCACACTCAATTGAAAAACATCTGACAGTATTTTCCTTATGACTGAATTTGTTTTTTTACTGTGGTGTTTTAACTGTTGCTCCTGCCATTTGTACCAACTATATTTGATATTTTATTAATAAAGAGCGTTAACATTTTAAATGTTGATAAATGACAGAGAACTGGATCCATTTCTCCACTGTATTTGACTCCAGATATGTGAAGATTTCTGCATATCCGCTGTGTGCTGATGTGTTACAGGTTGCTAACATGCAGAGAGGACATCAGCATGGTGCCATCGGTGTAATCTGACCAAACTCTTTCAATCCCTTCATGAGATCAGAATAAGCAGCCAACTCCAGCTGCATGCAATAACACGGTTTGCATGACTTTTGCTGGAGTGTTTGTTTGTGTGCGCTTTTGTGCTGTTTTGCAGTTTTCTGTGTAAACACAGCATGTATGCATGGCTGTGTAAATGTGTGAGTGTGTGTGTGTGTGTGTGTGTACGTGTGTATTTTAGCTACACTGCCAGGTCATCGGGGCGAGCGCGGACGCTGCTCTTGCTGGCCCGACTTGGCTTCCGGATGTCTGTCGCCACAGCAGCAGGAGGCTGATGCATCTCCGCCCTGGTAACCACCATGAAGTCGTCAGGCGGGACCATACGAGGTGCTGTGGCGACTGGGTTTTCCTCGTCTGCTGCTGCCGCCTCCAGTGTGAGGGGGTAAAGAGGGGTGTGACGAGGAAGTGTAGGGAAAGTGGAGTGTTGCTCCCCTTGAGGAAGTGGTGGGTTTGTCTCCTCCTGAGGAGAGGAGGAGGCAGAGGTGGGAGTGGAGGGAAGAGGAGGAGGACAGGAGGAATTTTTTCCACCTGGATTGTGGAGCTCCAGCACCATGTTGCTCCAGTTCTGCTCCACTGCCGCCACCTGCCCATGGCTCGCGACACTCACTTTGTCACCGTTGAGATAAAAAGAAGCGGGTGCGGCCTCCAACAGGAAGTCATCTGGGTGGAAAACTGTGCCATCCATCTTGAGTCTGGGGGGCAGTGACATCACTGCAGAGGAGGCCTCAGTTGGACTGTAGGTTCCTCCTCCTGCTGCTCCACCCTGCACCACGCTGACACTGGCGTACGTTGGCAAACAGTGGAGCACTGAAGGAGACATCTGCTCGGGAATCGTCTCTGCATCTCCATGCTCCTCTGCGCCCTGCAGCAGTGACTCGTTGTCAGGCACAAACTCATTGGTGACCCCCTGCTTGACTTTCTTCCAGCCCAGGTGGTAGATCTCCAGCAAGTTGAGGACCAGAGAAACACAAGCAACCACCAGCATGAAGATGATGAAGATTGTCTTTTCAGTAGGCCTGTGACGACAGACAAAAACAGATTTAATTCTAAACTAATTCTAAACTGTTTTTATTAGCTCTAACATACACAGCAAATGCTACAGGATGTGTGGTTAAAAACACTTTCCACGACAAGCACATCCTCAGTGAGAAAACGTGACCGGATTGTTACTGGTTTAGGGTAACATCAGATCTGTCCTCCTCTCCAGCCAGTGTTGACTGAGGCAACATTTGATTTGCCAAACAACAAAACACAGACCAGGTTATGTTGTTTCCATGTCACTCTGCTCATCACGCTGGTCTGGACTTTTTGGTTGGAGCACCAATAGCCTAGTTTAATAAACATCATGTTGGTGGCCATGAAATTCATGCTGAAGAGGCCGTTTGAGACGTTCAAATGTCGGACGAAGACAAACTCTCAGGGCTAATGCTAGCTTAATTAGCTACAGCTGATGAAACTTTCTAGCCAGCAAAACTGACTGTTGGCCAGAGATGTGTGACATGGTTTCAAAAGGTTCAAACAATGTGTAGTGAAAGAACAGAAAGCCCAATACTTGCTGCAACAGTAACTAAAGGATTGAAAAATTGTTGCCAATGAACAAACACACAAACAAGTAATAAAATAATAAAAGCACACTGAAACAAAGAGGACACAATGTCCAATAAAATCCTGCTGTCTAACCTGGAGATGAAGCAGTCCACAGTGTTGGGGCAGGGCCAGCGGCCACATTTATAGAGCGGCCTCAGGTGGAAGCCATAGAGGAAGTACTGTCCCAGTATGAAGCCCACTTCAAACAGAGTCTTGAAGATGATGTTGAAGATGTAGGTCCTCAATAATGCACCACGGATCCGGATCTTCCCATGCTCATCACGTATAGGCGGCTTCTCCTTCTTCCCACCACCTCCGCCTCCATCGCCAACTCCGTTATGATACAGAGGGTCGTGGTCCTCCTGGTGCCGCCCGGCCTTTCGCAGCTCCTCCTCCCTCTCCCTCCTCTTCTCCTCCATGCGGACAATGTGCAGCACATGGCCCAGGTATATGAGGGTGGGCGTGGACACAAAGATGATCTGCAGCACCCAGAAGCGGATGTGGGAGATGGGGAAGGCCTCGTCGTAGCAGACGTTCTCGCAACCAGGCTGCTGCGTGTTACAAGTAAAATCAGACTGCTCGTCACCCCAAACCTCCTCGGCCGCTGCGCCCAGCACCAAGATGCGAAAGATGAAAAGGACTGTGAGCCAAACCTGGAGACGAGGGATTAAACAATGGATGGAGAAGACCGGATTTCTTACACACTTCAGCTGGACTTAATGTGGCTGCTGTATTAGGTTTCGGTGCAACATGGGAAACTGAGCTGTGTGGCCCAGACAATCCCCAGACAAGAAATTATTACTGCTTTCCACAATGCATTATGGTTTAAGTTAAGGAAGGAGCAAACGGCCGTTACAGTATGGTTATGGTTAGGCAGCTAAATGGTAAGCTGATGGTAAGGGACACTGGTAAGATACTGAGCTGGATGCTCTTTGTAGAAAAACTCAACTGCTTTGCTTGCCCTGCGGCCAATCAGACACGTCTCCTGCTTTCCTAAACTACAGAAGCAGCAGGAAGTTGGTAAAATATTCTCAATGGTTGAGGAGTGTAAAAGAGCAAACTTAATTTGATATCATTTCAAATTCAGTAAGTTCCTCGACAGTCAGACGGTCACCTTTCCGATCACAGTGGAGTGTTCTTGAGCATTCTCCAGCAGCCGCCCTAGAAAGCTCCAGTCACCCATGCTTCACTCAGTTTTTCTAGCCTGTGGAGAGAAACAAGAGGAGAAGAAGGAGAACGAGAGTGGAGCAGAAGTGACATCTGAAGGAGAAAACAGAAATGACAGACAGATCATGAAGTGACTTTGGCTACTCCTGCTCCTTCATATTAAATCCCCATGACAAGGCTCAGTGCAGTAGTTTTAGTTTTGAGCAAACCTCTCTCAAACAAGAATAAAAAGTGCATTTGTTTGAACCATTATCAGGGGTGGACTCATACACATGTGGGATGCTGGGAGCAAGTGCTATAATAAGGAAAGGGAAAGCAGACTTACTAAAATATTGTTGTATCGTCAGTGATAAATCCATCGACCAGAGATCAGAAGAAAAACAATACCTGGAAGGACGGGGGAAAAAAAAATCATTTCTGATCAAATTTGTTACATTTCACATGGATTAAATTTAAACTGCATGGAGTCTAGTTTACAAAAAAATTAAATCAGATTCAAGCTTTAAAAGAGTCACTGACATTTCACCAGCTGTTGACAAACTTGTTAGCAAACGATAGCAGCTTTAATCGCTCAGCTGGCGCAAAGCAGCATTAGGGTTCATTTGATGAATGGTGATGAACTGTAAGTCAAACGTTCACTCTCACGAGAAAAATATCTGAGTCTTTATGTGCTAAATTCTGGCTGTGTTCACCAGCTCGTCTCCAGCCTTGTCTGCTGGTTTGGTGCTGGACAGGTTGTTTCAGCTGTGAAAGCGAACCAAAGCACTGAAGCAATGAGCTGAAAGACGCTAAAAAAGCTCCACAAAATAGCAATTTTGTTCAGAAAAATCAGCACGTGCATTCCCGTTTCTTACTTTGTGCACATGTACATTTGCTTGCAGACGTGCACATATTTGTGTGTACTCGTGTGTGTGCACGCGGCAGCGTTGGCCGGCTAGTGGACAATGGACAGCCATCTGTGGGAAGTGAATGAGTGGATAACAGGTTGTCCCAGTTGAATGCTCGACTCATCACATCCCAAGAATGCTGAGGAGGGCAAATGTTTGCCTGGGATCGACTGATATGTGCTCACATTGCAACACACACACATACTCAAAGTTACAGTAGCATACATTGCTCCTGTATTCCTGAGCCACTAACACGAAGCCGCCGACAGCTTATTTAACTTCTAATATGGAAGATAAAGCCAAACTGATTTACCCCTACAAGCAGTAAATCAGTGGACAGGAGAAACAATGAAAGTCAATAAGAAAATAGTCAAATTATATGAACAGTGTGATTCCTAAATCCACCTTCACAAATTCCATCTCTGCTAACCTGAGGTCCACACGCCTCTAAGCCCTACAGCTGAATAAAGACAAAATAATAATCTCAGCAAACAAATGAACAGACAAGCTACTGTAACTGTCTACTGATACACCAATCTAACAGCGGCATGTGTACATGTACATGATGTGTTGACGTGATGAAATACCATCTGTCACGACAGACAATAGAGAAGCTGCCAGATGGACATTGTCCTGACTGGCGCGTGCTTTTGATGGATCAGAGGTCTTTGTGCTAAAACAGCCCGAACAGTTAACTCTTGGCCTGCCGTTCGCACCCTGACAACCTTTTAAAGATATGCAGACAGTGGAAACGTTCACTAATTGTGGTTACACGCACATTCAAAGTCAGTTAGACCGTTCATAAGCTCACATATGGTAAACAGCTGTTTCACTCCACGAGTGCCAACATGACTGGTGCTGATCACAAAGAAATTATGATACAGACTGACAACAACTCAGGGTCACCAAGGGCGCAAGGACACAGGAAGTGCACAAAGTTAGTAAAGCGCATAAAATGTCCAAAGGTGTTTCATCTGGTACAAAAAGGTATGCAACAGCTCCTAACATGTACAAAAGTGTGCAAATGTGCTGTATGTAAAAGTGAATAAACACTATAAAGGTACAAAATGGTGTGTGAAACTGTAAAAAGTTATGTAAATAAAGATGTCAATCGTGTGTAAAAGTACATAACTGTGTAAAAAAAGGGTTCTTTAAATGTAAACAAAGACGTACGAAGGTAAACCCGGATGGAAAAGGTCCACCAGGGTGTCCAACTGGCGACGTCCCAGAAAAAACAGGGAATATTAATATTCAGCTTTATGGTGTTGTTATGATGGACGTTCTCTGTTGAATTTGGTTGCAACTCAGTAACACTGACAGCTGTAACTTAGATCTCCACAGCAAACCAAACAGTAATGTTCACACAGACAGAAAACCTGTCAGAAGTCATGTCCCACCAAGTCAAGAGCTCAGATGGTGCTTCCTGACTGGTGATGAAGCTTTGGGTAACCTTTAATCAGCCCTCTTTTTAGAATTATTACATGGAGGTAGCAATACCAAACACAACGGAGATAATATTCAGTCTTAAAAAATAAGTATGGTGAAGTGCAATGCAAAAAGTTTTATGCTGTTTTTAATATTAGCTTCTAGGATGTTGTGGAGCCTAGTTTAGTGCTCAGTTTACTGTGTTTTTAAAGATAATAGTAACTACGATATCAAAAAGTCGTTAACAGCGCTTAAACCTCAAAGATTCCGTTCAGTCATCATTCAGAAAAATGTCCCACATTTAAGAAGTGAAATATTAGTGGCTTCCTGTCTGCCGTCTTTCCCACAGGGAAGTGAACGCAGCATGAGAGGTGCTGATAATCCAGCAGGTGGAAGGATGATAATCCCTCCTCTTCCCTCCCACTTCAACCATCCGACACCATCACTCCAGCATCCACCTGCTTACCGCTCTCCTCTGAAACAGCGCGCTTCTTCTCTCACCCCCTCACTTCCACTTCTTCTTCTTCTTCTTCTTCTTCTTCTCCTTCTATATTTTACTCCCACGGGCGGGCTCGAGGCGACCAAGTGAGAAGTGGGTGAGATAAAGTGGGAGGGGGGGAGGGGGGAGGGAGAGAGACACAGGGAGATAATTACAGAGAGAGGGGGGGGGAGAGAGAGAGAGAGAGAGAGTTAAAAAAGACTAGTCTAGTCTAAATAAAGGGGCGCGTGTGGAACCTGTCCCGCGAAGGCGAAGCGGAGCGGCTGCGTTCCGCGTGGCCAAGGCCATCCGCCACTGTCACGCATTGGTGTCCCCGTGCATGGGGCGCTCGAGGGGGTGGGGGTGGTACGTGCTTGTATGCGCGCGTGTGTGTGCGTGTGTGTGTGTGCGTGTGTGTGTGGGGGGACGCATCCCATCACTGACGACCCACATTTAAAACGGGTTTAAAACATAACTTAAATAGCTTAAAGCGGCATTAATATTAGCATCCTATGTATTGTAATCACGGAATTAGCAGCAGTAACATTAACAACAGAAAAAGCTCTTCAGCAGTAGCCTAAGGTCTGGTGAAAAGTTGTAGCGGATATATGAAAAAATAACAAAATAGCTTGGATAGTTTTGTTCCTGAATTGCCTAAAACTTCTACAGTTTTAGTCCACAAACCTTTCAAACAAGCAAAGTTTAGAGCTCCATATAACGATTTTATAATGATTTATGACAAAAGAGACCGCTTCGTAGCACTGACTGAACTAATATTTCACCGCGGCTGGTTGTCATGGAGTGAGATCACCTTTTCACCACACATTCCTGCTCTAACCTGACACACAGACCTGTCAGTCGGACTGCAGTGGCGGTCGGTGACCAGCAGAGGTCAGCAGAGGTCTATACAGTAGATCACATCTGTTGTAAACGAAAATAGATTTGTTTGTCTTGTTCACGGCAGCTTTTCTTTATTTCTTTTGTCAGAACAGTCAGATAGATTTTTAAGACTTAAAAAGATGTTAAGGAGTCATATTGTTAAGATGAGATAAATCTTTATTTGTGGACAGGAAGTGAGAAAAGGCGAGTACTGACACGGTCTGAATATCATGTAAATATGCATTTTTGAGTTGCTGACACTGATTCCATCCTCTCCTCCCACTGATTGTTACACCTTAGGTATCACAGAAAATGTTCAGTTGTATTTCCACATGTTTTGGGTCATTCAGGTGTGTACCACTTGTTGTTTCAAGTCTTCTTAAATTCTTTCGTCATCATGTATCATCCACCGTGTTGCTGCTTTTCTCAAGTTGGGATGAGTAACTTCTAGTTTGCCTTATTTTGCATTCTCTCCCTGCTGGATTTGTTGCTTGTCTTCTTCTCCCTCTGATCACAGAGATTTCTGAAACAAGGAGGTACACATGGATTTAAAGACTTTATGCATTTTGATAACCCAGATGAAGGATGAAGGACTTCAGAATCTGACAGGCCTTGAAACATTTAGATTGCATGAGCTGATCAGACTCGAACATGTGGAATTTTAACGTAGCTAAAAACGACAACTGATGGAATAATTAATAAATTAATCAGCTGACTGTCTGACTAATTAATACCTCTACCTAGTGACAGCCTTGGAAACGAGATATGCAAGTTCAGCCATGTTAAGGACCATGCAGACAGAAGAAGCGGTGGCCATGAAAACAGTGAAGATGGTTTTCTCAGTGGGGCGTGAGATGAAGCAGTCCACCAGGTTGGGACACGGCCACTGATCACACTGCACCAGACGGGGCATCTGAAAACCATCATACACCACATACAGGGCATACCTGCACAGACACAGACACATACTCTATGGCAGCAGACCAGCAATATGGCGGGCAGACAGAAGATCAGAAACATAAATCTTACATGAAGCCTCCTTCAAACAGCAGCCTAAATACCAGGCTGCAGGCGTATGTCCACCAGAGGGCGCCAGCTATTGGGAGTCTGCGTTTCTTTCGAGTCTCCAACTCTTCATCCTGGCCTTTGCTGCTGAGGAAGCCAGCTCTACCAGAACTCTGTCAAATGACATGAAATGATACGAAGAGATAAAATAAGACAAGACACGGCCACAACAGACATGAAATGATAACATGACATGATAAAACAAAACCGGATAAGAGGTGACACCAGAACACAACAAACGTGATGACATGAAAGGACATCACATGACACGACAAGACAACGAATGACACAACAGATAAAATAACACATGAACAAAACCAGAAAAACTGCCAGAAAAGACACGACGACTCATAACACAAAAAGACCACCGGTGACATGACATGATGTGACATAACAGAAAGAGATGAGACAGGACCAAGAAAAGACCTTACATGACATGGAATGACCTGAAAAGACATAACATGAGAGGACCAGGCCAGCAAAGACACAAAGAATACAAAGACATAACGCAAGACATGTGCTAAAAGATCCAACGAGATGAGACTTGTAAGGAGTGACAGGATGGAGAACAGGACAAGACTTTGGATGACGAGAGGAAACAGTGAGGTTGTCTCCCAGCAGGATGGCGGACATATTAAACAGCACACACACCTGTAGGAGCCTCTTCTTATCACCGTGGTTCCGATAGGCAACATACATCGCAACCAGGAGCGTTGGCGTGGACACAAAGACAAGCTGAAGACACCAGAGGCGGATGTGGGAGACGGGGAAGAACTGGTCATAGCAGACGTTTTCACAGCCAGGCTGAAAAACAGACAGAGACAAACAGATTGTCGCGCCACTGACAATATAACAGAGGGAAACGGCATCTTGACCACGTTACATCCCACACACACACACCAGTACCTGCAGAGTGTTACAGGTGAAGTCAGACTGCTCATCTCCCCAGACGCTCTCGGCAGCAACCACCAGCACCATGACCCGAAAAATAAACAGCACAGAGAGCCAGACTTTACCCAAGCTGGTGGAGTGACGGTTCGCCCCGACTAACTGAGCATACAGAGCGGGCCAAGACATCCTGGGAAAACAGGCAGAAACATGAGCACAGGATTACAAGAAAATGACAGCAGTTGCCAGCATAAAAGTTGTCTTTTATTGTACCAGGTGTGGTTCGTTTCATTTGAACAGCAACACAGATGGAAATCCAGGAGGAAGATGAAAGCAGGAAGGGGAGACGAAACAAAAGAGAAGTTTGAAAGAAGAGGTGGATGAAAAGGAATGAAACCGAGAGGAGGAGGAGGAGGAGGAGGAGAGAAGGCCCAGTGCCAACATTCATGTGAACCGATGAACCTTTCTGCCCACTGCGAACTGTACTGAACGAAGCCCACTCAACTAAAAACACACTGAACACACAGTGCGAACACACTACTACAGTCCTCGCTGAGCCTTACCATTCACATTTAGAGAAAGACTGATTTTTCAAAACATACCCTGATATGATGACATGTTCCTTAAGAGCACTTGTTTCAAAATCAAAAATCCAAACAATGCAAATCATGATTGTGCTATTTTGTTTCTAAAATTCAATTTCCATAAGCACTGACACTTTTTCCAAATCTGCAAGATAATGTACTTTTCTCACCTTACGTCTGGAGAGGTCAGATGGTTTTCAAGAAAACATCCCTCATGGTCCTTTGCAGCAGAAGAACAAACGGTGCTGCAGCTTCAGAACGAAATAAAAACTGAACGGAAGTTTGATCCGCTGAACAAAACACAAAGCTGCATCCCCCGATTCCTTTGCATGACATAAAAGATGCGCCTTCAGTGTCAAGTCACCCAGAACGATTGATAAGACTTCCTGTGATGACTTTCAAAATAAAATCTCAAAGTAGTAAAGCTGCGGCAGTTTTTTGGAACAAGATCTCCTTGCACAGCCTGTCTTCATAACAAGCGTCCTGTTTGCTTTTTGTCGGACTCTCGCAGCCACAAGGGTGCAGAAATCATCGATTAGTCTTGTTAAAGGTTTCTCAACCTCAACACAAGATAATACATAATCTATTTTTAAAATCAACTCCTTTAATTTTGCCACTATTAATTTGACAGTAAGGATGTTAACACAAATCAGGGGAAGTCAAGGGGTTAAGAGAACAAAGTTGTATGTGTGTGTGTGACAGAGAGAGAGAAAGAAAGAGAGCGAGATCCCAGTGTGACTGTAACAGGACACAGGTAGAGTCTACAGATCAAACCACTGCTTGGCAGCAGTCAGCCTAGAGGACAGTGCAGCTCTGTGTGCCGCTAATGACTGTGACCGATGAGCTTTTCCCACTGTTTGTTGAAGTGTGGGAGCAAAAGCCAACTTTGTCAGTTTACATTGTGGATATTCAAAAAACTGAAATGCAAAAAATACATATAAACATAAAAATAATAAACATATTTGGCATATTCTGCTTGAGCTACAATGTTGGCATAGGTTTATAACTTGAGATTTGAAGACATCAGTGCACAAATGGAAAAAAAATGTATAATCTTGTTGAAGTATTATCTTTTGATTACAAGTTTCTAATCATCAAGACAGAGTTGTTTCAGATTGCAGACTCTGTATGTAGACTCTGCTCCACATCACCTCATATAACATGACACTGCAAAACGAGCAGAAAATGAGCCTGAAGGGCAGGAAGATGTCCGGAGTTGAGACAGAGAGGGCATGTTACTAATGGGGTCATTAGGCGAATAACAGCGACACTTACTCCTGATGCATATCAGTGAATGGATATCAGTGTCAGGACTGGACTCAAAGACCCACTGTTTGATCTGTCAGTCAGGACAGGGCTTAAAAAAAAGAAACAGTGGGAGAAAGGCTGGCGGACTGTTTCAAGCTATCCATTCTGATGCGAGGTGGTGAATGAGTAGGGAGAAAGGCGGGGAGAGAGAGAGGTAAAATAAAGCTGATTGTCAAACTAGCTCCTGATCAGCCAGCCAGGGGAGAACAGAGAGGGCCAGTGTCAGGAAACACACTGTACAAACACACACTGTATATGTTACGTAAAGAACACACACTGTAGTGAGCGAGGGGGCGAGCAGCATGTGACTGAATAGCAGGTCTCAGCTCCGTAGGTGGACTTGATTTACTGGTCCTACTGTAAGAAGCCGTGTACAACAACTGCAATACGTCCTGATGATTTCTGGAGTGTTTTGTAAGATTCAGATTTTTGTCACTTTACAGCATATTATCAATGCCACCATGTCTCTGCACATTTCACTTGATGTGTTGAAGTGATGAGCTGAAACTGTGATACTACATCATATAACAAAGGCAGAGCATTTAAAATACGAAAATACGAAAAGTGAATTGATTAAAATGCACAGGGAAGTCCATCCATTACGGCTGAGTAATGATACATCAATTACTTTGCAATGAACTAAGTACTTCATAGATATTCACTCCGAAACAGTAGAGGGCGATGCAGATATCATAGGTCAAAAGCACACCGGAAACGGATACAGTTAAGGGTTCAGTTGTTGCTGCAGCTGCGACAAAAAAAAGTCCAAGCAAGGTGGTAAAAAGCACTACCTAACTGTATTAATACATCGGCGAGAAATAACAATGGCCCTTGAATCGCGTATCACACAGGAAGAAATCAAGAAGGAACCAGAGAAGCCCATTGATCGAGAAAAGGTAGACAGCGGGATTTTATTTCAGAGCCGGGTTTAACGTGTTTAACAAGCTCGAGCAAGAGCTAACTTGGTTCGGTTAGCCATAAATGGTAACAGTTTGAAAGCTGGTTGATTTGAGCTTAACAAACTCCAAAATATTACCACTCAGGCAAAACATACATCAAAACTGTTGCTTTATTTTTAAGCTGCGTGATGCTCTACATCACCAGTTAGACTGAATAACAGGAAACTTAATAGCATCCTCCGCGACTTGCTAGTGCTTGCTAGCGTGCTAGCTAACATAAAATAATAAACATCCTTTAATCTCAAACCAACGGAGGAAGACATTTTGTAGGTTGAGTTGCTTAAATTGAGACTTTGGTGATAACTGACTAAATATTTTACTCGTGGACTACGGTAAAGTCAATGAATGAACTGTATTGGACAAATACAATCTAAATGTTTTTTATGCTCGATGGTAACGTTACACTCACAATGTAACGCTAGCAAAAAGTAACTTTCAGTCGCTCACCCCTCGGTTGTCCTGGTGGGCCGAGCGCTTTGTGTTTGTTGTATTGCACCCACCGACGGTACAGAGGTACTGGTGACTTTCAGGAGGCACTTGGGTGGGAATATGATTTACACCTCCATTCATTTGGCTTCGAAAAAGCAAACCAAACGAGATTTAATTTTGATAAGTAGGTGTGTGCGGTATCCATGCATGCGTGTAGATGTTAGATGTTGAATCGCATTAACAAAGGAAAAAGACGGCCTTAACTCGTTACATTCGTATTGATTGCTGTAGGGCCACATAATTGCACTTGGAGAAGTCTATTTTGATATATACCTTTTTTACTCAGACTTAAAAGATCATCTGTCTGTATTGTCTTGCACAGCCAGCGATATACTACCATCTATGTACTTAACTTTTTCTTGAAACCTTGTGTTTGATGCTTATTTGTGCTACAGACTTGCCCCCTTCTGCTACGAGTATTTACCACCAACAGTGGCAGACACCACAGAGCAGATGAATTTGCCCGTGGCAACGTTCCATCCAGTGAGCTGCAGATATATACATGGTGAGACAGGGAACATTTCACTCTATTTATTTGTTGTTGTATGGAGTAGGGCTTCATTCTGTGTGTGCCTTTCAGGATGGACGCTACTCTGAAGGAGCTGACTAGCCTTGTAAAGGAAGTGTATCCAGAGGCCAGGAAAAAGGGGACCCACTTCAGTTTTAACATCGTCTACCCTGACCCCAGAGGCAAAGTGTACAGGTTTGTGTTACTGCAACAACACTGGCTGGATACATGAAGCATGCTAACTTGCTATTTGGTCTGGTGAATTTGTGTGCTCCATATTTTGAAACATGTGCCTGTCCCCTATTGCAGGTTGAAAGATATCGGCAGCACCGTGTCCGGCAGGAAGGGCGCAGATGACTCGATGACATTGCAGTCTCAGCGCTTCCAGATTGGAGACTATCTGGACATAGCTATCACCCCACCCAACAGAGCCCCACCACTTGGCACACGCATGAGGCCCTTCTGAACGTGCACACACATACACACACCAACCTTCACTTTTTGTTTATTTTTTCCATTGCTTCATCTTGGATGGTTTTTGGTTCATTTTATAAAATGTGATGTGAAATAAAGATGTCTTTTTTTCCCCAATGTTTCTTCTTTCTGTATAACACACTCTAGGATGGAAATTGGAATTTAATACTTTATTTGTATTTTTTACTTAGCTGCGTTTGTATTGTGAAAAGCTCACCATTTGATCAGATTTAAGGCTGTCCAAGAATAATAAGCATATTTGGAGTCAGAGTTCGTGGTGGCACCTCAGTGATGATTCAGATTTTAAAGTTAGTAGAAACAATAAATACAATACATTGTAACGGCTCTGAAAATCATGAAGGTTTGGACCTAGTTAAAATATGAAATATCATCAGTGCTGTCATTTATGGTTGATTTCCAACATTGAAATAAGTCAAATGCTTCTCAAAACTGCTGCAATCTTATGTTACAGAAATTATACAAATTGAAAACTAGGTTTTTGAGTATTCAAAGCCAAGAAACAATAGCATCTATCAAAAGATAGAGAGACCTACACAATCTCTCAGAAATTGCTATTTTGGCAATGCTATACTAACGCTGAAATATTACTCTTAGATGTGGTGCAGAACATTAGCAAGGACAATTTATTTTGATAGTCTTGACCGGAAGTTGTAGGGTGTCAGGAGGCGCATGCGCCATGATACATGCTTGCTGACAGCTAGCAGCAGACGCAGCCAGATTAGCCAGCTGTTAGCTGAAGAAAGTGGTGATTTACACACAAAACTGACGTTGAAATGTTTCGGAGAAAACTAACAGCGCTAGATTATCACAATCCCAATGGATTTGATTGCACAGGTAAGAAATAAACTCGTAAAGGAGCTCTTGAATTAGCCAACTGTTGGGGCCGATTGACGTGTATGCAGGAATCACAAGTTCTTTCAATGGAGACACGACAAACACCGCTTATAAAATCGTGGCTTAATGGTGCCTTTTGGCTGACGACCTTTCATGTTAGTTAGAACACGAGATAAAACATTTTACAACGACTTACTATACCACACTTTTATTCGGCGTAGCTAACTCTAAAGTTAAAAGAAAGCATGCAATTTTGCCCGAGAAATTAATGTTATTACTTGTGAACGTGAAAATGAGCAGTCTAACAATTACCATATAATATGAAAAGGGATGTTTCACTGTTCGCTGAGATATGCTCACTGAGAAGTCTGCCTTGTTTTTTTGACTATGACTATCAATTTACCACCGTTAGAGGAGTGATTTAAAATGCTAGCTATCCCGTAAATAATGATTTAATCCCTGCGTTAAGCAACGTAAGCTCTTTAGCACAGGACGTCTGATTGTTGTATGTCGCTGCTGAGATGTTGACATCTGTCCATGTGTATTGTGTTCTCTCTGCACAGATGAGACTCAGTTTAGGAACTGCATCGTGTGGCTGGAGGACCAGAAGATTCGACATTATAAGATAGAGGACAGAGGAAACCTGAGGAACATCCCGAGCTCAGAGTGGCCCACAGCCTACCAGAAGGTGAGACCACCATCAGTTTAGATCATCATTCAGACAGTCCGAGACAACTTGGACCATTTGAGTACTCTATAATATCACCTTAAGAATCACGTGATTGGTATTTGTGAGTAGGCTACTACCACAGAACTGTGGTACTCACTTTTATACATGCCTGATATGTCTCTGCGTGTCCTTTTTCTGTGTGTAGTACCTGCAGGACGTGAACTGTCCATTTGGAGTTCAGGAGAGGCAGGAGGCTTTAGACTGGTTACTGGGCCTGGCTGTAAGATATGAATATGGAGACAATGGTCAGTAGGCGTGTGTCTGTTATGATAACTGCACAGTCAGTGGAATGTTTTAAAGGCTAATTCTGGATAGAGTGACTGGTTTTCAATTTTAGTCTGAGCTGGAAGACATGATATGCTACTATGTTGTAATACTGATGGTGACCAGTAGATGGAGACATTATAAAAGGAATAATGTTTCTGAATGATGCCAACTCATCATCCTCCTTTTTCTGCACAGTCAAGTTATTCTTTTACAGAAACTGTTGGAATCCAGTAAACAAATTAAAGCACGTTAAATAACCTTTGTCCTCACACAACACGCTAATATATTCTCTGTACACTGCAAGAAAGTGGCACTTTAAGAGGTCAGCGTACATAAAGCATCTATGTTTTGTGTGTCTGCTCAGTGGAGAAGTACAGGAAGTGTGAGCCACTGGCAGCCTCCAGCAACACCAAAGCAGCCGAGCCACTCATCAACCTTGACAGTAAGAAGAAACAGTTCTGTGCTGCTCTGCCCGTCCTTGCACTTTGCTTTCTCACATTCTTTCTTTTCCCCTTTTGATCTCGCCATCTCTTTGTTCCAGGTGAAAGATGAACTCATCATTTGTTTGCCTTTTGCAGGTAATTCTCCAGATTTCAAAGCAGGAGTGTTGGCTCTGGCCAACATCCTCAAGATACAACGGCATGATGACTACTTGGTTATGCTCAAGGTAGGAGTACACTCATACACCCCGTGTGTGTGTGTGTGTTAACAGACTTTTTGCTTTTACATTTCTGTTAAATGTTTTCATAACATAATTTTAATTTTGTGTCTCTGATCGATGAAACTGAAGGCACACTTAGGCTCATTTTTATTACTGCTATATACTTAATTCATGGAAAATTCTCATATAAATCAGTTTGTCTGTTTTCATGCACTCCTGCCAGGCCATTCGTATTCTGATCCAGGAAAGACTTTCTCCAGAAGCCATCAGCAAAGCCAGCCAGAAAAAGGAGGTACTGTGAACTGAAGAGGCACATATTTAATATGAAGAATGACTGAAGTGGCAGAAGTTAAGATATCCGGACTTTAGTGCCTCGTTTCCACTTTCTGAGTCATACGATGACCCAGTTCGGTTTTGATCCCAGGCACTTTGAGTGCGGAGGAAAAGTTGGATTCGCTGGTTTTTGGTCTTGATTTTGGTCTTCACTTCAGGATGATATTGTCTCTTTAATTGGACTGTTATCCCAATCTGTGTTTCTCAGGGTGTCCCAGTAGCTTTAGACAAGCACCTCTTGGGTTTCGACACTGGAGGTGAGTTAAAATGAAGCGTCGTTATGTTTCATGTTGTCATAGGATGATTTTTCCTTTGCAGTTTTGTCACATTTGCAGGACATTTAGAGGAATTTAGAGACATGAACAGGTTAAGTCAGTATTTCAAAGTCTCCCTGCAATGTGGACCAGTGTGAGCACATATGTATCCAATAAAATGTTGTCATCAGTGGGAAACTAAAGTCAATTTCTGCTCAGATGCGACTCTGAACGAAGCGGCCCAGATCCTGCGCCTGCTGCACATCGAGGAACTCAGGGAGCTTCAGACCAAGATCAACGAGGCCATCGTAGCCGTTCAGGCCATCATAGCCGACCCCAAGACAGACCACCGGCTGGGCAAGGTCGGGAGATGAGAGCGAGGATGAAAAGGAAAGCTGGAGGGAGGGAAGGAGGGGCTGAACCACAGAAGTTTTAATTTGATTTTTTTTCTTTGTTTGAATTGGACATAAATGAGTTTGTATCTTTTTTTCCAGTCGTTGCATGAGATCAGACTGTTCAAATTGGGAATTTGGAGCAAAGCTGAGCAAATGCCAAGTTTGCAGATGCTCGCCAGAGTTGTTGCTGAATAATTGATGCTGAAAATTTCAACTGAATTGATGTTATTACTTTCTTCAGAGACTTTTGTCGGACCTTCTGGTCATCTCCACAGGGATGCTTCTGAAATATTCAGAATGATTTGTATCTTTTTTCTCTTTTGTCTGACAAACTTTTTTTTTTTGCAGATGGAAGAAAAGCTTATTTTGAAATGGTTTACACTGATGCTGTATGGGAAAACGCATAAATACAGCTGAATAGAGTTTGGCTCCTGTGCTTCTTGTGTGGTGGATGTTTGGTGATAATTTTCCATTAAGGAGCATCACGGAATATACAATACAACACAATAACCTCCAAAGTAAATCAAGTACCAAATCACATTTTATTGTTATAAATATCACATCTTATAAAAAGATAAAGATTTGAAAAGTAGTAGTAAAAATATTTGGCTAAAAAGAAATTGTGTTATTTCATCCTGTGTGAAATACAGATTAGTAGTGCAGAGAAATGTGGCCAGGCTGAGGAAGACATTAAAATCTATTTCACTGACTCAACAAAGGGAACGATTTTCAACTTGGCATATTTTGTGGAATTTGAAAAGAGAAAATGTTTGTTACCATTTAGGTAACACAACATGTTTATCCCATTTCTTATCAGAAAATTTGGCATAATTGCCAAATCTGCTTTTTTTTGGTCGAAAGTTCAATGAGAAGATTGTTACCACTCTCATCTTCATGCTGAATATTAAACTAGGGCTGAGAAATAATAAGCTTAGCGCAGCCTAGCAGAAAGACTGAAAGTAGCCTGGCTACCTGTCCAAAAATAGGCAATAATCCCTCTTAAAAACTTAAATATTTTTTACACATCATTTTGAGTGAGCTTTGGAGGTACTTCATATTCATTTTTCTGTCCAGAATCCACTGCTGAAGTGGTAGTAAGTCAGTAGCCTGAGCTCACAAGCCATTGCAGCCAATTGACCAAAAGAAATCTGATGCTGGAACAGTTTTAAAGCTCTTCATATGATTTTTCTGTGGCATGAAAGAAAAGAAAAAAAAATCTACACATACATTTTAAAATCTGATTTTGTTTTTGTGTATCTTTTTAATCGATAGAAAAAAAACAACTCACGTACAAAAATACAGTAGAAAAAACAAACAAAAATGAGGTATAAAACAAATTTACAAAACATTTATTTTGGGGTTATATCTGTAAGGTGAGATAAAGGGGTTGGGGTCAGGGTTAGAGTTAGGAGGAGGGGTTGTAAATTTGCTCCGACAATCGATCTGGCAACAGGAAGCCATCTTGCTCCCTACCGAGTGTCCTTTCTTCTGAGGAACACTGGAGAGGGCACTTTTTTCAGGTGGTCCTGCCCTCTGATCACGTATTGCCCCAGAATTTTAGCACCAAAGGAACCCGCGGCCGCCAGTCCATCGTTATTGACTCCCTGAGGCACAGAAATCATAAATTGGCTCATTTAAAGACTTCGACACACATCAAATTTGTAGCGGAAACCCCCCCACACCCCTTTAAATTTATAGCTCCTGGAGGAAACAAAGAGTTACAGGCCTGATCTTTCTCTTCCTGTGTGAATCCAAATGTGTCGGGATGAAAGCCTAAGTGCTGTGTCGGCTTAATGACAGAACAAACGGACCCTCCATTCTGGACAAAGCCCTACACTTAACAACTTGTGGCGACTGTGAATTATCTCTATAAAGAGCATGTGTGAGTGTGTGCTCATGTATTCGACAATGACAGCTTTTAAGCCTCTTACAACCAGCTCCCAAACCCTTAACAAGTGCGCTTTGGAGCTGTCATCATGGTCAGAATTACATCACACATCTTTTTGAAGCAAGTGGCTGTTATTTCGTCTGAGGCTTTAAGAGAGTGTCAGAGGACGTGCAGACGTGACATTTACAGCAACACACACACTGGTGACAGCCATCATTCTGACCAAACTGGCCCAATGCGGGCAGATTTTACACTCTCTGCAGATGCGTGCAACTTTGTCTGACAACGACACCTACCAAGGTGCTACTTTCAGGATTATCCTGTGTTTAGAGGGCTACTTTGTACTTTAAAGGTGCTTAACGTGAGGCTTTGAAAGGACTCGAAGACATCTGCAGACATCAACACATCAAACATGACACACACAAACACAAAATACAGGTAGAGGGTCGTGCACAGCTGTGTAATCATTGTTCTTTGGTCTGGTGTACACACACACACACGGGCCGCAAGTAGAGGGTCGCAGACAGCTGTGTAATCACTGTCCATGGGTGTGTGTGTGTGAGAGACATTATCAAACACACACACACACACACACATAGATGTGGAGCAGAGGCTGTGTGACAACTGTTTTCTGAGTGCGGGGGAAAAACCACAAACTTGGGTTTCTTCATACTTTGTATGACATAAAAAAATGTTCTGTGTCCATCAGACTCTAAGCCAGTGCTTCTCAATTATTTTCTGTTGCGCCCCCCCCCCCAGCAAGTAGAAAACAATTCGCGCCCCCCCCGCCGTGACTATAAATAATAGTAATAATAATATGTAATAATATTTAATAATATGTAATAATAGGAAGCTAACAGTGCTCGCTGGTTTACTGAAGTAGCATTCACAAAGCGGGATGATTGTTGGCAATATTCGGCACGTTTTGGCTGAAAAATCTCCAGCGGCTTATCAGCATGATTGGGATGTAATGTCTTCAAGTGGCGCCTTAATTTATTTGGCTTCATGCTGTCCGCTGCCAACATTTTTAGACAGTAAACACACCGGTCTTTCGTCTCCCACTGTAGTCACAGTGAAGCCAAGCGCTACATATGCTTCGTCATATTTCCTCGTCTTAGCTTTCGGGTGAGTTACTTTTGTCTCATTATCTTCGTCTCTCTCCGCCTTTCTTCTCATCCCTGTTAAAAATTTCTTCATGTTGTCTCTTAAGGGTTCGCTTACTGCACTTCATATCGCCTGCTCGGTGCAAAAAAGCCGCTACACCATAGAGCTAATACTCCCTGCGCACACTCTGACAATGAGAGCGCCACTGCCAACTACTGTAGTGGATGTGCAATTACACTTTATTCTAGTACGGCAAAAAAAGCATGTTCCCCAGGGTCACACGCGCCCCCCCTGGCATCGCCCCGCGCCCCCCCAGGGGGGCGCGCCCCACTATTTGAGAAGCACTGCTCTAAGCCAACACTCTCCTCCACTGCCTCCTGATGAAGGGCAAAGTGTGTTTTCTGTCTCAGTGTAAATGCAGCCTTCAGGGTTAAGGTGACATCTGGTGGGAGCTGACTAATGTGATGACATCACTGCACACAAACCAATGAGATCACTGACTGCTACACCTTGAAGCCAGAGTGTGTGTGTGTGTGAGGGCATTTGATTTTTATCACACAGAGCCGAAATTACCTGTCTGACCAGAGTCTGAACAGAGTGTGTGTGTAAGAAACATCAAGTCAACCCCATTAAATCAATAATGCATCACAGCATGTTTAGCCTTTATTCAAATGTGGGAAAGTGGAAATTTCTCACCTGATAAACAGTGGCTGGCTGCTATGGCGATGCCGTACAGATGAGAGCGCTGGTCAGGCAGGTATTCATCGGTGAACTGACTGCTGTCTTTGCTCACTGCGATCACTCCATCCCTACGAAGCAGCAGACAGAAACAGATCATTGATAGGTGACTGGTAATGTGATGTAACATTATGGTGGTGAAACAGACACACAGGAAGAAGAACAAACATGGCTACCTCCTCCAGTCAGTGTAATAGAAGTGGTTCCTGTAGTAGACCATGCTGAACGGGTAGTTTAGGCTGGGGTGGATCACTCTTCGACCTGAACCATCCGGGGATACACACTCTAAACGCTTTGTACCTGACAGCCAGAGCAAAAGAAAAAGAAGGATCATTATTATCTCCAGCATATTGATTTTCACATTCGAACAGCTGTACCAGTAACAGTGGTGGTAGGCAGTAGTGTTTACCTGCATCGGCCCAGCACACCTGTCCTGAGGAAGAGTCATACGTGAGAGCATTTGGCAAACCAATCCCGTCTGACACCACCACCCTGCGGTTCTGACCGTCCACTGATGAACTCTCGATCTTTGGGGCCTCTCGGTTCCAGTCTGTCCAGTACAGAGTGCTGCAGCGAGGAAAACAGGTGTGACATTTAAAACTCCATCCACATAATCTGGGCTGGATTTCTGCACTATGTCGACTACTTTAGAGTGGAGAAGTAAACATATTTTTGCAGCTGCTGTTATTTGCATGAGTGCTGGGATCTGGCAAATATAAAGAGATGAGGAAAACCACACACACACACACACACACACACAAGTGGGTACATATGGGTACAAGAGCAAAGGGCTCAAGGGACGAGCTGTCTCATGCTGATGAGGTCACGGTCAGGTTACTGTGAGCAACATGCGACCTTTGACCCCAGCATTTTTTGAGTCTGTTTCATCCAGACGCATCAGAAAATACAGACCACGCTTGGCTAACACAAATAGACAATTTTTTCGAACTCTGAATAAACAAGCTCTTCCATATTTCTCCTGGATGTTTTTGCGATGACTAAAATCATATTTTATTGTTTCCAACATTTCAGAGTTTACTCAGCAGGATGACAAGAGCGCTGTAGGCACAGCATGTGCGGGCTGCTTATGACGCCATACTGCTTTTCATCTGTAGATGATGGTGTACATGTGGGCAGTCCACTGGGAGCAACAGGTAACACACACCACATGAGCAATCAACCTACACACACACACACACACACCATATGTTTATGAGTGTGTACGTTAATCAGTTTGATGAACCTATGGGCGAACAGATGTTGCTATGCGAGACATTCATACACGTGCACATGCTTTTCTAATGTGAGTGCACCTAATTTCAGAGCGTCTGCTTCGCTGCGTGTGTGCGGGGGAGAAACATGTGCAGGCTCAGAAATCACAGAGCACATGCTTAATCATATGTGTACCCGTGTGAAACGGTAATTATCTTTAGGACTTGGCTTTTTGTCAGAAAACATACACAGACACACAGTTGGCCTCGAGTCAGACAATAAAGCTTAAAACTTTATGCTGTCAAACCAAAAATGTGAGACACTCAAGGTTTTATAATTTGGGTTATTGTAGCAAAATTTTATCATTTGTTTCAACCACACTGACACACATATACACACACACATGCACTGCCTTGTTCTCTCTCTCTCTCTCTCTCTCACACACACACACACACACATTCTGTCTCCCACACACATAACTGTTGGTTATGTGATTAGTTGCAATGATGTACAGCAGATGTTATTCCTGGAAAGCTGACCAATACAGCTTTCATTGCCTATGTGTGTGTGTGTGTGTGTGTGTGACTGTCCAGGATTAAGAGCATAAGTAAATCCTGTGCAGTTTTCTTGGCTCAGTTTGGTGCAACACAGAGAGGAGAAGAAAGCACTAAAAGTCACTTTAATAACAGGATTATCAAACGTGCGTCGATAAAGAGACACTCCACCCTGAAAACCATGTCCCATCGATTTTCCTGCGATCGCCCATCTGATGAAGTCATGTTTGGGTCACATTCTCCAAAGTCCAGAAACCAGACTCAACAAAAATCCTTCCTGCTAAATGGCTTTAAATATAATCTACACTGTACTAATATATGAGATACAGGCCTGGCTGACTCACAGCCTGTCTAAGGACTTTAATGTGTTGAAATGTGTTGTGCTAATGGGCTGAAAACCATCTGTGCCCTCTCCTGAAATGAAAACATTCTGGGTACAGTGAAAGCTCATTCTGCGTCAGCATAGCTCCTCCAGGATGTTACACTCGATCACGAAGAGATTGTGTGATTGTTTGTTTGTTTCTTGTTCACAGAAGAGATTTGTACATGTTTGCAAATCCAGACTAAACACTCCCAAGGGGTATAGATGTGGAAGGTTTTCTAAATCGAATTATATGAGCTTCAATTTTTGCAACTTTAAGCAAGACAAAAAAAAAAAATGCAAAAAGACAGAAACACAAAAAGAGAAGCTGTTGAAAGGACAGAGGACTTTACCCGGTGGAGGAGACCACTATGATGGCTCGAGGGTTGACCAAGTCTGAGTCAAACAGCGTCCGCCTCCCGCTGCCGTCCAGGTTGGCGCTTTCGATCACGTCAGGGTTTGAGTCGACCCAGAACATAAGCCTACGCCTGACGTCCACTGCCAAACCCTCTGGACTGACCAGATCTACATGGAGCAGTGAAACCATACAGAGATCATTTCGAACATCAAACAACAGTTATTATGGAAATTATAGTACGTAACTGTGTGTGTTCTCACTCGTGTTAATGAGCATCTCAGGCTCGGCTCCAGGCGCCATTGAAGCTCTGTTGATTGTTCTTGCAGACAAATCTGTCCAGTAGACTCGGTTCTCTTTGCAGTCATAAGCTATACCAACGACTATGGAACCCTGCACACACACATACACATTTAAACATAAGCACACACGTCAGATATGCTAACATAGATTCACCACAGATATCACAGAATCACACACACCACAGAAAAACTGCCCCAACACTGATCAGATGCTTGCTAAAATGCCAGTGCAATGTGATCACAAGTCGGAGAATTTAGTTTCTGATTTTAGACACCAGGTGGTGTCCTGGTTCTGAACTCTTCCAAAATAATCAAAGAACCCCAAATCAAATAATTGACAGGATATGTAAACAAGTATCGATCCATTCATTGCTTACATGTAGAGTCAGTAGTGTTTTGGCCCGGGCTGCATCTAGTCTGGTCCCATTGAGAGGCAGCGCCCCTATTTTCTGCCCTTGAGCGTACAGCAGAGTGATGTCAGTGTTTGTCGGAGGGGTCACATCTGGGCGGGGCAATGGGCGCACGGTGGGTGGAGCCACTGAGGGAAGGCCTGGGACATAATGGGATAGGTTAAAAAAACAGTTCTGGGTATGATGGGTGGCATTAAACAGAAGTCTGATGTAACTTTGAACAGACATGTTGAAAGGCCACAAGATACTCACATGCAGGTTTGACAACATCATGTGATCGAGTACCAGGAACCTCACGGCCGTCCTGGTCCACACACCAACAGTAGGTGGTCTCTCCATAACACTGGACTGGACTGAGAGACAATTCAAAAGTAATTTGCCATTAAAATCAACTTTTGCTTCTGTTTTTGCTGTGTGTGTCTGTGTGGTTTGTACCTGAAATGTCCATCTGGCTCACACTGAGGCAAATACTGTTGTGACTCTGGTTTCCCACCATAGTGATCAATCAAACTGGTCCTCCATCGCTCACACACACTCTCAGGGCGCTGGGTTGGAGCCACAGGGACTGAGGGGGACACCAATCAAACACACCCAATACTGTTACTGTTTTTAAAGTTAAATATAATACCACATGGTTGTAAATTGCTGCTGTAATTTACCATGATCTAATTATATTCTTAGGGTGTTTTCCACCTCAACATTAGCGATGGGTGGACTGGTTGATAAACTATGTGAGGAGGCTGTGTGTTTAAGAGGCCCACACATCTTGCTTTTGTCAATATTGTTTACCTTGTAAAATCCCGTTAACAGCTCACTTTATAGGAGAGCCTTAAAACTAAACCTGAAACCACTTTAGACTTCCACTAATGTTTATACTGGCCACTCTGCACTCTTTCTAAACTAAGAAGGAGATTAGGGTACTATCTGAAAGGTGGGTGAAAAGAGAACAGCGATACAGCGACAGATTGTAGAGGTAAAGAGAAACAAAGACTAACTAAACAATTAGACTGATATCTCGCACTAAGTTTTTCCAGCAGGGTTTATTGTAGTGAGGGATAGCAAGCTGTAATCCAGCCTCATTTGGTTTTACTTCTATTTACTGTTTAACCACATGACCATGGAATTAGTGGTTCCTGTGTCTTTGACGTCCTTCCCAGAAATTGACAGCATGTGGATTGTCCACTAAATCAACGGCATTTCAATCCTTGGGCTGATTTATTTAGTTGGCAGTGACTTCTTATACTTATGTGGGTAGACTTAAAAAAGGACTAACTTCAACCAGCACACAAATAGAGTTTAATGTGAGTGTTTCATGCCTGCTAAATGTTCTGCTAACTTAATCGCAAATATAACAAAAATAGTCACATTTATGGGGTTACATCGATGCAATTAATGATTCTTCTTGTCTCAACTCCTGATATGGACCCATTTATAAATTCCAAAAAACGAGCAGGAAATGCCCCTGCCTTCCTTGTTAAGAACTATTACAGAAGAATCTTGAAATAAAACTCCAGTGCAGCAACCACCAGAAACGAGAGAGAGTCTGTGATTGCGATGTGCAGCTTCCAGGTGTGAATGAATGCAACCGATTATGAGGCAAAGAAGAAATGAAAGAAAGGTGTGAGTTCAGACAAGTTTTAAAAAACCAATGAGAGACTCAAATGTACAAACATGTGTTTCTGTCTGTGCATCTGTAGTGTGGGTGTTACACTGTTTTGTCACTCGCTGGTCAGACAGCCCGTCGTGTTTTGTTTTGGTTGCCTGGTGACAGCAAGCAACCCATCTTACCATGAAATGACCACTTCATATGTTTGGACGGTAATAAATGGAATTTATAGCGAGACCTGAATTTATAGAAAGGCCTCTGTGTGTACATTTGAGCATGAGTGTGAGGATGAGAAAGCATCACAAAGAGGCAAAGAATCAAATGATAATTTTCAGTTTCAATTGTTAATAGCCACAGGGACATGACTTGATTTTCCTCTGTTGTTTATACTTCTGTTTTTCTTTCCAAGCCAACTGGTGAATTCTCGTTCTACAGCTCAGTCTTTTCTTGCCAACATATAAATAAGGAGATGATTAACACTGTTTATAAAAGGCTACAGCCAGCAGCCTCTAAAACTCAATAATTAACATGATATATTTTTTTAATCCATACAAAAACAAATGTGTAATTTGTGGTTTTACAGGTTCTGTGGCAGACTATTTTCCAGGGCAGTGATTTCCTGGAACTTTGCTGTCACTTTGAGTGCAGACCAGTGAGCTTTACAGGTTCTCAGTAGTAAACGTGAATCGATGCTTGTGAAACTACATGTGTTTAAAGCAGTGGTAGCAGTCTCACTTGGTCTGTCACAGTCTACAGTGGGTGCACCAGGTGGCGTTCTGGTTCCTGGTCTCTCCTGTCCCCTTCCATCCACACACCAACAATGTCCAGAGGAACCATGACACTAAAATACATGACAATTAAAACCACCATTATCAAATTAGCAATCATAATAATCAGAAAAAGAGAAAGACACAAAAAATATCAAATGTTTTACCTGCAGTGGTGTGTACTGCCCATTCTCGTCACATTGAGGTACATAGGCTCCAACAATAGGATATCCCTCTGGACTGGTAGTCTGCACACTGTCTCTGTGGTGCTCACAGTGAGTTTTAGGACGCTCTGGTTCATCTGGATAAGAAAAAAGTGTACATTTGAGCACCCAAATGTCCTGCATTCAAGCAAACACTTGTACTCACATTTACAAACTTTTTGTTTTCAATCCAATGGTTCTTTGTCTCTGCAGTTTCCAGCATTTGGCTTGCCCAAGCCCTTCTTCTCATATCCTGTATGAACTAGACAATATAAATATTTCTGTCTGGCCTCATAAAGGATGTTTGTCAGCCTGTACAATTCATCCAGAATGGTGAAGAATGGTTGTGTCAAACTCCTAATACTACGTCATCATGCTGATCCTTCACTATGGCCTCCTTCTTTTACTTAAGATGATGTAAAACCAGTCTATTTTATCCACCGTAACCCTCACATATAAAACATAACCCAAGGAGTTTCTGGCAGGATAAAACTGCACTCTCACCTGGTTTGTCACAGTCTTTGGGTTGTGTACCAGGTGAAGTCCTGGTTCCTGGTCTCTCCTCTCCCCTACTATCCACACACCAACAATGTCCAGTCGAGCCATGGCACTAACACAATAAAGAAAGTAAAATCAGAGATTATGTCTAGCTCTGAAACCACCAAGGTAAAAGTTAAACAGGTCTGCCATTTGAAGCCAACCTGCAGTGGTGTGTACTGTCCATCAGCATCGCACTGGGGCACATATGCTCCAACTACAGGATATTCCTCTGAACTAGTAGCCTGTGCTCTTTCTCTGTGGTGCTCACAGTGAGTTTTAGGACGCTCTGGTTCATCTGGAAAACATTCACAAGTTTATTTGAGTTATAAAAAAACACACATTTCTAGCATTTTCTAGCTAATCTCCAGTCACAGGTCTGGATCATATCACCAACAATGCAGATCAGCTTTGGTGAGTTATTTTGCTTTGTTACGTCAACATAATATCATTATTATTAATATGTGATGGTTTACAGACCCTTTTCTTTCTCTGCAGGTTTGTCTCTAAGTCCCACATATCACGTGTTATCATGTGTTATCATCTTGCATCCTCACCTGCACCTCCTGGTTGTGAGTTGAGATTTTACAAACGTGTGCACATTTCCACCCACTGAGAGTAAAACTTTATAGTTTTACGGTCTCACCTGGTCTGTCACAGTCTACAGCTGGTTCGTCATGTGAAGTCCTGGTTCCTACTTTCTCCTGTCCCCTACTGTCCACACACCAACAATATCCAGTAGATCTGTGACACTGAAATAGATATAATATCCATTTTAACAGCCATAGCAGCATAGAATTAAGATGCACTGTATATATAATTTGAAAAACAATTAGGATGATACCTGTCGAGGTGTGTACTGTCCATTTGAATCACACTGAGGTACAAACACTCCTAGTAAAGGATATCCCTCTGGACTGGTAGTCTGTATACTGCCTCTGTGCTGTTCACATTGAGTTTTAGGACGCTCTGGTTTAACAAAGGATTATTTTCAACAATCAGAAATCGCACAGACACATAATAGGTTGACAGTCACTACAGAGAACAGGTCAAATCCAAGACATCATCATTTAAAACACTCTTTGGTTTGTGAACTTCACTCCACAAAAAGACATTACAAGAAACAAGACAGACTCAAGCAGGTACACTGAACAGAAACTTTCACCTCACCTGGTCTGTCACAGTCTACAGCGGGTGCACCAGGTGGAGTCCTGGTTCCTGGTCTTTCCTGTCCCCTACTGTCCACACACCAACAATGTCCAGAAGAACCATGACACTGAAATACACAATAATAGTAATCATGAATGACAGAGCAAAGACATAATGCGTCCACACATTAAGACCAGAGCTTACCTGCTGAGAAGTGTATTGTCCATTTGAATCACACTGAGGTACAAACACTCCTGGTATAGGATATCCCTCTGGACTGGTAGTCTGTACACTGTCTCTGTGCAGCTCACAGTGAGTTTTAGGACGCTCTGGTTGCACTAAGGATTATTGTCAAAAATGGACAGAACAGAGACATAACAGAGTTCACAGCCATCCCAGAGAAGAATCCAAATACATTATTCTGACTGGTCTTATCAGCATTTAAAACAGTGGTTTGTGAACTTCACTTCATATTAAAACATTAAAAGAAAACAAACAGACACAAGCAGGAACCCTGAGCAGAAACTTTCTTCTCACCTGGTTTGTCACAGTCTACAGCTTGTGTACCAGGTGGAGTCCTGGTTCCTGCTCTCTCCTGTCCCCTACTGTCCACACACCAACAATGTCCAGAGGAACCATGACACTGAAGCAATGACGATAAATCATTTAGGTATCATGTCAACTCTACTTAAGTCTATTAAATCACAGGTAAAACACAGTGACGCGAGTCTGTAAAAAGATGTTTACCTGCAGTGGTGTGTACTGTCCATTAGTGTCACATTGAGGTACATAGGCTCCAACAATAGGATATCCCTCTGGACTGGTAGTCTGCACACTGTCTCTGTGGTGCTCACAGTGAGTTTTAGGACGCTCTGGCTCGACTGGTTGAGAAAAATGGACAATAACTGGGTCATGACTGGGACAAGAAAAGAGCTGCAGTTACTTACTGTTGATAGCAACAATATATATGTACCCAATCTACTTTTTTTATCTTAGATGTTTTTGCTTCATTTTACTGATCTCACTCTGCCTACTTTCAACTTCCCACCACAGATACTGTGGCAGTGACATCACCTGTTTTTCCAGGCATTTCAAGGCTATGACCCAATGACCTCAATAGTGCACCACTTACAAGGTTAGACACACTCATGTAATCATGCTGTCTGTTTGACTTGTCACTGAGATGAAGAATTAGGGGGTTCAGAGGTCAAGGTTTAGCATTAAAGCCTCTGAGAGCCATGACATAATACACCTGCTGATGGTGGTACTGCACATAACAAAACAGTTTTAAGCATTCATGGAGAGCAAGAGAGGTCTTTCTATTCATGAATATTCTTCTTTCTCACCTGGTTTGTCACAATCTGTAGGTGGCGCACCAGGTGATGTCCTGGTTCCCGCTCTTTCCTGCCCCCTACTGTCTACACACCAGCAGTGTCCAGTAGAGCCATGACACTGAAAAATATACATTTTATTAACATGCAATCCAAATTTATTCCAAATAAACTAAACTACATTAAAAGATGTCAGTTCGTCTGGCTGTCAATTAGCCAATCACTCATTAATGCTCACCTGCAGTGGTGTGTACTGCCCATTATCATCACACTGAGGTACATAGGCTCCAACAATAGGATATCCCTCTGGACTGGTAGTCTGCACACTGTCTCTGTGGTGCTCACAGTGAGTTTTAGGACGCTCTGGTTCACCTGGGAAGGACAGCATGGACAAAACTATTCAATCCATATAGAAACAGTAGAATAATTGCGTTGAAAATGTTTATAATCTTGCACATGAAGCTAGACCCAGTAGGTGATTACCTTAGCTTAACCCGTAACACAACAGGAGGTTTAATATAAAAAGCAATAGCAAAGAAAACAGCGAGCCTGGCTCCAAAAGTAAAATAAACACAGCCTACCAGCACCTCTAACACTCACTAATTAATATTTTGTTTATTTAAGACACAGAAAAACTGACATGTAAAAATAACAAATTGTCATAGTGGTCCCTGCTTCCAGTACTAACGCCAAGCAAGCAGTCTCCTTTCTCTAGCATAATATCTATTGTCTTCCCACCTAACTCTCAGGAAGAAATCAAATAAGCCGAATTTCCAAAATGGTGAACTACTCCTTTAATGCCCGGAAGTCTATCCAGCAAGAGGGAGAGATGTTCCGACACCATTTTTCCTACCTAAATTTTGCATATCCACTGATTCTGCCAGTCAAAATCTCACCTGGTTTGTCACAGTCTCTGGGTTGTGTACCAGGTGGAGTCCTGGTTCCTGGTCTCTCCTGTCCCCTGCTGTCCACACACCAACAATGTCCAGAAGAACCATGACACTGAAATTCACAACAACAGTAATTATGATGAATTCATGCATTTTAAGTCAAAATTAAAGTTATATTAAACAAAATAAGGTTTCATGAATTAAATCACAAACACTGACTTGTAATGGTCTGTACTGTCCATTCACATCACACTGAGGTACATAAGCTCCAACAATAGGATATCCCTCTGGACTGGTAGTCTGGACACTGTCTCTGTGGTGCTCACATTGTGTTTTAGGACGCTCTGGTTCATCTGTACAGGAAGAAGAAGGAACAAGCTTCTATAAATAATAAGCTTCAAGACAATCTGGTTACTAAATAATTAGCATTCCAAAATGGAAAAGATGGCCCATCCACTTCACAGACTGCGCTAAGTTAGCACAAACATGAGAAGGCAGGTTTAAGTTAAATATCATCTTCTCTTCTCCTCCTTGTCCATGATCAGACACACCAGGTCAGTGTCATCTGCATATAAGTTTAGATCCTTGAAACTACTTGACATGCTCGTCTCGCTTTCTGCTGCTTATCTGTGTTGCGGGGGTAGCAGTCTCAGTGGGGAAGCGAAGCCCAGACTGTCCTCTTCCCAGCTATTTCCAGCAGCTTGTGTGGGGGGACAACGAGGCATGCTCAGACCAGGTGAGAGATACAGTCCCTCCCTCCTTTTGAGATTTTTTACTTTTTTACTTTTAAAGGGGCAGTGCATCAATTTTACAAACACGTAGAAGTACAAGTTTCTTGAAAGGTGGTGTATAATGACTTCTTACTCTCTGGAAGAGCTTTGATGTCTCACCTTGGACTCGGGGACTACAAATTTTTAACAGAAGTTTGTGGAATTTGAAAGACGTGTGTGTTAGCCAGGCAAAGAGTTAGAATTAGTGGTTCTATTTTGGAGTCAGGATGTTTCAGCCACTGCTGCTTTGATTTTAGCCTTTCTATTCTTCTGTTGTTCCCTAACTAACTAACGAAATGACTGAACTAACCCTTTAATGAATGTAGCTATTGCCTAAAACTCGGACATGTCAAGATAAAATTTCTCTATAACAATCTGACTAAATCTGTACACTCAAAGAACATGCACATTTTGGGATGGAGTGAAGAGTGCATTTTGCTCACCTGGTTTGTCACAGTCTGTGGGCGTTGTACCAGGTGGTGTTCTTGTTCCTGCTCTCTCCTGTCCATTACTGTCCACACACCAACAATGTCCAGTGGAACCATGACACTGAAGTAAATCATATCAGCATTAATAGCAACAGATTACGTGAAGTTAATCCCCTTTTGTCCCCTTTGGAGGTGACATGACATTCTCTTAAACTCTTAATTTATGACAAACCTGCAGTGGTATGTACTGCCCATTATCATCACATTGAGGTACATAGGCTCCAACAATAGGATATCCCTCTGGACTGGTAGTCTGCACACTGTCTCTGTGGTGCTCACAGTGAGTTTTAGGACGCTCTGGTTCATCTGGAGAGAAAAATAACAAGATATAAACTAAATTGATTCTTGTCTCAAAGACCAGCGTAACACAGATGTTCCTGTAAAACAATCACTCATTGATACGTTTATAAACGTAAAATGTATGTGTGGTTTTGTGAGTGGGTGTATATCTCACCAGGTTTGTCACAGTCTTTGGGTGCTGTGCCAGGTGGAGTTCTGGTCCCTGCTCTCTCCTGGCCTCGACTATCCACACACCAACAATGTCCAGTGGAGCCATGACACTGGAATTAATTATTTAACATTTCAAAATGAGTACATCACTTCACTCTGGTCATCAGTCACTTGACAGGCACAGTCACTTCTCACCTGCAGTGGTCGGTACCGCCCGTCAGAGTCACACTGAGGAATGAAGGCTCCAAGACTCGGTAGACCACCTTGTTCTACCCCACTCTGCAGACTGTCTCTGTGCTGCTCGCACTGGCTCTTTGGGCGAGCGGTCTGTCCTGTAGGCAAATAATTTAAAAAACTTACATTTCACTATTTTATTTTTTTTCCCCCCTTTCCAATCAAATCTCAGCATTTGGTTAACAAGTATTGTTATATATATAGCACATCTTTTGTCATTTTCCCTTTACATACATTATGGTAGATTCATACAGCAACCTTTCTTGTTATCATGCATGACTGCAGTGGCAATTTTACTGACCTGCCTGCTGGGAACAATAGAGGCCGTCACCATAAAAGCCAGGCCGGCACAAACACTGGAAGGAACCCAGTCCATTGATACATCTGGCATTGATGTGGCATGGAGAGGAGATGCACTCATCTATATCTAAGAAAAAAGAGAGCGGAAAAATAATTAACAACCGCAAATGTAGAAATTTGTCCTCAAATTGACTTCAGAAAAAAATTACATACCTAAATATAAAATCATGCTTGGCTGCAGGTGGGAAATAATTCAGTTCAGTGGTATCTTATCAGTTTATGGTAAGTGGTTTTGGATCATTTCAAGGAGGGGGAAGATTTAAATGAAGTTCATCAAAAGTTCATACAGATGGGTGAAAGGACACACATATCCACACACACACAAGCAGAACCTCTCTCCACCACACATTCCAAAGAAAAACACACATTGTGTCATTGCTCTATTTGTCTTTCACCCTCCCCATCTAATCTCAACCTCCGCTTCTCACATTAGTCCTCTCATTCCCACCCTTGTTTTCACATTTGTTACCCATCCTCCCCTCTTGCTGTGTTTCCTAGCCTTTGCAGCTGTGTGTTTCTGTTGTTAAAGAAATGTTCTGCCTGCGCTCAGGCAAATATGTGGGTCTCTTCCAAACTTTCAGCTTGTTTTGTGACATATGAATATATGACCAACAAGTGTGGCAGACAGCCATTTCTTGGAACAGAAAAGAGAGAAAGATGAGACCATGAGGAAAAATGGAGAATGACATGGCTGCCACTGCAGTGATTACAGAGAGTTCATTTTCTTTGCATGTTCAGTTGCATGACATTTATCATAATTACAGTACATGCAGGAAGACAGGCTGATTCAGCACAAAGCAGCATATTAAATGGTTGTAGCTGACGTTTTCTCAAGTCAAGCCTTGATGTTTAGTGGCTTCAAATGATTTCTTTGTAGTTGTAGATTTTCATTTAAATGACAGAGTGTCACAGAGCTCAACTTTAAAGACAAACCTAGATATAAGAGCAGTACACGGTAATTTCATCATCCTGCTTTAGAAACTAGCAAGCACGGATAAGCTACCTTACTTAATAGTAACCACAATTATATTGAAATATCAGTCAGTATAGATGTTTTTTGGTTGATATTTAACTACAGGGCTTTACGGATGGCAGTGCCAGTCTGCTTGTGGGAAAGTCCACCACTTTGGTCTGACTGCAACGTCTCAATATGGACTGGCATTTAACAGTCACATTCTACTCAGCATGAACTGTAGTAACACGATCTTCTGACTTTCCAATTTGTGACACTATCAGATCAAAATTTTAATTTATCCAGAGTAGTATCTTAACATCTCTTGGATGGAATGGAACAAAAAATCCCACATAGCAAATCAATTTGGTAGTCACTTAAAGTGAGACAATTTAACTTAAACTAAACAGTGTCATTGTGGTTCCATGTGACAGTGGCGAATGACATGGAGAAACCTCACCCCCTAAACATGCTCACATTAGCATTTAGCTCAAACCATAACTTGAGGCAGACTTTCTAGCATGGCTAAAGGCTCTCGAGTCTTGTCCCCTGAAGAATCTCGTGTCATGAGTACATATTTACAATGTAGCTTTGTTTTCAGTACATTTCACTTAGCAACTCACCAACACAGGTACGTCCCTCAAAGCCAAACTCATAGCCACTCTGGCACTGGCACCGATGGCTACCAGGCAAATTCATGCAATGAGCATGAGCACCACATGAACTCAAGCCCTCAGCACACTCATCTATATCTGCAGTGAGAGAAAAGGAGAGAAAGTGAGACAATCACTAACTGAACTCGTGAGCCTGTAAACCAGGAATCCCTCTCTAAAATGTAACATCCTACATGTGTATGAGTGTAAAAGCTGTAATTAAAGGTCATTACTGTTTTTATATATACGCATTGTGAGTGCTTGTTTGTGTTACTATACCATGAACCCCCACACCTGGATTTTTAAATGTATTGTGCAACATGCAGGACACAACCACACACAGATTATGTCACCAGATAGACACTGAGGCCTAATTATGGGAACTAAGGCCAAGCCTAGGGCTTTCCTAGTTCTGTCAGCAGGAGACAAAGACCTGCTGCTGGGCTAATGACAGGCCACGCACCAACTTAAAGCTCCACAAGTCGCTATTAACTACAGAATTAACTGGGGGAGGAGGATGGAGAAGCAAGATGGGATGAAGAGAAGAGAAGAGACTCCTGCCATCCAGCCTGTACTTGACCCATCCACACTAACATGGACAGATGTTGATGAAACACAGACACACTGCCTTGAATTATCTTTAACTGTGTCTGCACGTGTTTGAGTGTGTAAGTGTATGAGGGGGAGAGACACACACAAAAGAACTTTGCAATGTATACGCGCTGTCAGGATGCTAAACAGACCCTGATTGTGTACATGCATCTCATACCATAACAGTTGCGTCCATCCCCTCTGTAACCAGTAGCACACTGGCACTGGAAGGCCTGTCCCTCTAGCGGGATACACTGGGCCGTGGTGTCGCAGTCATGGTTCCCAGCATAGCAGGGGTTGACCAGCTCCGGCCCTGTTGGCTCAACTAAAGAGAGGGGGAAAGACTGATTAAATAACCTCAGTTTAGTCCAATGAGAAATGCAGTTCATTTACCAAATAAAGTGAGTGGCTATACTGTATAAACTAGCAGAAAATATAAATACTAAAACATAGCGTAGCACTTGAGTAAATGCACATTCCGCTGTTGGCACCTTGAAAACTCTATTATTTGTTAGTGCTGATAGTAAAACAGTATTACCTCTGGGACTAATGTAAAACCACATTTATAAGGAGGATTTAGCATCACAGACCGTTTAAGATAAAACAGCAACATTTTTAAAGTACTGTCTGTGCATCCAGAGACACACATGACTAGAAAAAATATTATGCACAAACTCTGCAACACTCCAAATTGTCCTAAACTGAGATGAACTGAGATCGGGATTATTCAGCAGTAGAAGTCCAATGATAACAGTGATGATTACAGGACAGCCTAACCAAACACACATGTAAAATCAGTCCAGACAAATTCCCATAGGGCGATTTCCTCTTAGGAAGTGACTCCCTTCATGTTCTCAATAGCGAACATATGGATAAAGTTAGACACACGTATACATGAGAGAGACACACAGACCGAGGGATGAGTGAGCGGATGCATGTTCAGGGTTTCCTCATTCCAACAAACAGCTCAGACACACAACTATTTAAACAATAACTTGCAGACTTATTTTTGGAAAAGGAGCAAGATGGAGAAAAAGCATGGGAAATCATTAGAAAAGAATGTGAAAGACTAAAATAAATACACTTACAATAAAGTATTTATCTGATTCAAAATGTTCCGGAGAGTTTAGATCAGGATGGGTGGCACCTTTGGAAAACAGCATTTCTAGCAGCTGAATGTGATCCAGAGAACCACTGAAATGCTGTTGATTAGAATCAAGTGATATTCCAAAAGCATTTATGTGATCATTTGTCTGATTTAGCTATGGATTTGTGTACCATAGTTTAAAAAATGCTCTAAAAATGTGGTAAATATTATACAGATGTGCATTTGGCTTTGATGGATGAATTTGGAGTCACATTGTCTAAACATCTGCCAAAAATAAATGGAGAAATGTTTCGCTACACCATGTGCAATGTCAAATATGCCAAATAAATGACAAATACGGTATTTATTAAGCTTAAAGAGAGAGTTTAAATGCCTGCATAGTTTAACTTCAGGACAATGCCATTAGAGGTTTGGAGTCCAGCTGATCATAATGTTTACATTCAGTGTGTGCAGCGAGTCACAAGAATATGAAAAGCAAACTGCCTAAGAGAAAAAGAAAATTACACCACTAATATCTGCTTTTAATGCTGTTTACATGCTTTAGGATGGGCTTTTTCCTTATAATAAGGGTCATTATCTCCTATAAACAACAACAACATACACACTTACACCTAAAGAAAATCAAACACACAGACATTAGGCACAGCTTGCTTCCATCTCTTACAGCCAGAGGCCAATTTTGGCTTTGAAGAGAGACTCTTCAAAGTCCTAAATGTGGCCAGGAAGATGGAGAAATGAGAGGGTGAGATACATGTGGATGGGAGAAAAGAGTGATAATTAGAGAGAGAGAGAGAGAGAGAGAGAGAGAGAGAGAGACCCACACACAGAAACACCATCAAAGCAACAACTGCACAGTTTCCCACCTGTAGCTTTTTACAAACTCAACACACACACAGACAGGTTTTACAGTTATAACCATATTAAGATGGCCACAGTGCACTGGCTACTCTTTAAATCCAATAAACCACCCTTGGAGAAACCAAAAATTGTCCACCTGTCATCACTGACTTTTACAGACACATTGATTCAAACTTTAAGAGACTGTGATGTTTAAAGGCATACAAGCTGCATCTTAGTCAGTCTTCAGCACTTTGTTAAATAAATTCAAGAGGTGGAAAACGGCCAGAAGATGAAATGCAATTCAGACTCTCTTGTCTGACTGATGGGCACTCCACCAACAGAACAGATAAAGGTTAGTTCCTGGAAAGTACTGTTTAGGATTTGACAAGAGTAAAATGTCTTCTATAGCTCAGGCAGAAGTTTGTAAAGTCCGAGAAAATTATGCTCATGATGTCATAGTGATGTCCTCGGGGTTATCTTGAGACTTCAAACGCCTGACACAAAACCTGAGTTATAAACTGAGGGCATTCTGAGGCCTCATAACAGCCCTGTTCAGTTATAGCACTGACTGATTCATTTTACCCTCACTCTCAGCAAGTGCTGAAACGAATTTGATAAGAATTTGTTAACTGCAGTGTTCCCATACCTTCTTAAACATCAGGGGTCCAGGCCCACTTTCCTCAAATTCAAGGACTGAACAGAGCACAGTTTGAGACACGGATGATGGATTAATTAAATCGAGAATTTTTGTAATGAGAACTCGCAGGCTTTACAGAAGCTCAAGGACAACAACTGAACAGAGAGAGTGGCTTGAATGTGTGAGTGCTTCTTAATTGTGCTGTTACAGACAAGGCAGTCTTTACAAAAATCTTTGTTGTGAACCTGCCTGTATAGGCGCATCTATCTGATTAATGCAGCTGGAAAAATATTGCTGTATTGACTTTAGACCAGGTTACTAGATTTTGTTGGTCAGTGGTCTTTCTGCAGCCTCAAGATTGAACCACACAATGCGCATGACTGCGTCTTGTGTTAAGACCAGCACCCTATGGACACACAAATTACATAAGTACATTGGTGTTGGTTGAATGCTAGTATCGACACTTGCGTTGTGCTGTGTGCTGCTTTGCACTCGGTGTAAGACAGGGCCCTTAAATGTTCCCCTGCAATCTCTGATTCTCATGACATCAGTGGGCAGCTATTCTGCCCAGCGACCCCCCCGCTAGAAAATCTGTCATTGGCTGGGATATTATTTCCCAGAATATGTAAGACCCTTGACGCATGCACGCACACACACACTCTCTCTCTCTCTCTCTCTCTTTCAAATGCACACACCACTTAACCCGTGTTTACAAAACCCCTGATCCCTGAAAGCTCTTCCAGCTGTGCTCCGGTTGTATTGGTGTGTGTGCATGTGCATGTGTGAGATGTGTCATCATAACCTTTCTAATCAACGTGTTGTCGTTTAAATGACAGAAACTTGGCATGGATTCAAACACTGTGGTAAAAAAAAATTTCTTTCCTATCCATCATTTCAGGACTCTTGTCTCTTTCTGTCTCTATCTGGTTTTCATCAGGTATAGTAGGAACAGAAAGCATGACCACTTTGTGTTGACAGAAAAAGAGCATGACACATGTCCATGCTGCTTTTCTATAGACATTTCCCTATTTGTACAGTCTGTCTGTTTATCTGCTGGTATCTGGTGAACAGATGAGGGCAGATAATGCAAGAAAAGACAAAAATGAATCATAACATGGAAAGATGTGTGAGAGGCCATGTGTCTTATAAGATAATTAATAAATAATTAGAAAAAAAGATGTGCACTCAACTACCTACTGAATTCAGATGCAAAAATTCAAAAATCTGCTTAAATTGAATTTCACACTAGATTTAAATCATTATAGCTTTTCAGTTTTGTGGTTTTGGTTTTGTGTTCTGGTACTACAAAGTAGATATCCAACAATGTGGTGGACACTTTTCTCTCCATTTATTTATTTTTTTCAATTGAATTTCACTGAACGCTGCTAGCTTCCATTTAGCCATAACTGCTTACCAGCTCACTCCACAGGACAATGTTAACACGTTTAAAGCTTAAAGCTTAAATGCCGATAGCTGACAAAGTGGACAAACATTTGAAGACAGCTGTGACGCAAATCGTGGTTACAACAGCCCTCAAAGTGGTGTTGTGTCTCTAGTCTCTTAGTAGACAATGAGCACACAAGCATCAGAGGTAATACAGACATTTTAACATTGTTTTCTGCGGTTTCAATTAGCCCTCATCTTGCAGCGTATGTTTAAATCTGAGCTCTGTCCAACAGTGCACTGTGGTTTGGCTGAGGTTTCTGTGGCCGCACTGCAACAATTACAAGGTGGGCTGGTTGCTAGTTGTGGCTCTGGAACAGAAAACATCACGTTTCCAACGCCTCCAATGTTTTCATCGACTTAACTGACAGTAATGGTCTGGAAGGGATTTAGGCAGTCACTCAGATACTTAGTTCTCTAAATAAGGGGCCAATTTTGGCCTTTCGGTGAAGGCAAGGTATCAGTTGGTCAGTCATCCATGTGTTGAACTCAAATCCCTGGCCATTTGATTCCAATATGAGATTGTTTTCAAACCTTCACATAGTATTATATTCTGACATTTACTGATATTGTATATTTGTTTAAGACTGATGACCAGAGACATAATCTTGGTGATGAAGGCTGATGAATACTTGTATCCAGTTCTTCCACATTTCTCAAATTAGCTGAGAAAAGTGGCAGAACAGATCTTATTCAGCACACTCCGTTCCAGTCTGCTTTTACTCATGTTGTTGTATTTAGATTTAATTTATGATAACTGTTTCTGTCTCTTGTGCATGTTTTAATGATCACTGACTGAAAAACAAATTGCTATTCAGGAACCAATTAAGGCTGATACTGTTGACTTTGTTTTATGACAGCTGTCCTGTCCTAAAGATGACTGAGACATACAATTAAAACCTTACTACTACTGCTTATATTACTGTTGTTATTATTTGTTTGTTTCCACAATATGCACCACATGTGACTTGTAATAAAGGACTGATATCTTCATCTAACCCTGGCTTGACTCACCTCCAACTGGGCTGATCTTGTTGGTGATGGCGTATCTCAGGATCCGCTCCTCCTTGACATACATCACAAACACCCTCTCCATGGTGATCTGCAGTGTCTCTGGGGTGGCAGCGCGGCTGTCATGCTGACAGTCGCGGTATGTGATGTTCTGCTTCAGCTGAAAGGAGAAGGACTCTGTGCCTCGCTCTGCCGAAACCACTGAAAACTCCCTCACAGAGGTGGAGGTAACAACTGGCAACAGAAAAGGTAAAAGGTTTTAGGTAAACGGAGGCACCAGATTTTGCACACTCTTTGTCTCATGGTTGTTATGGTTACCAGATGGATAATACTGATAGGTCTCCTTGAAGGGATCCATGGTGACTTCAGCTCCGGGGGGCAAGAAGGGCACGCTGCCTCTCACCACAGTATCAACGGTGAGGTGGTTATGGTCGTCAAGGCCACGGCCCGTCTGGATGATTGATAGGCGCTGGCTACCAGGGTAGAATACCACCTCTGCACGACGAGTGAACTCAGCACCTGGCAACACAATCAGTCAATCAGATTTGCTATTTACAGAATATTTTCCATTACAGATTACTGCAGAAACACCAACAATGTAGCAGTTGCAAATCATGAAAAGTGAAATGTCTGCAGTGGTTACATCTGTACATAACACACACACAAACACACACACACACACACACACAAACACACACACACACACAGCTGCTTCCTATTACAGAGGGGAGGTAGAAGCCTGATATCACATCACATCCCTAGAGACAGTACAACTGGCTGGGAGACAGAAAACACACACACACACACACACACACACACACACACACAAGGAGTTCCCTCAGTTTTTTTACAGAGAGAGTCAAGACATGACATCAAGACACGTGCAAAGCAACAAATATACACAGCTTACCTGTGATTTTGAATCCTGCTTGGCTATTTGGAAGCTCCAGAGCAAACAACCATCCAAATAGCTCTCCAATTGGTGCAACTGGCATCAGAGCCCAGCCCACTGGCTCAGGTACCTGACCAATCAGGACAAAAGTGTATAAAAGAGAAATCAGATAATGAAATGTGGATGAGAAAAAGAGAACTCATATCTAGTTCTTGATTTAAAACTAGATTTAAAAATATAAATGATACAGATATAAATGTTTACTTTCTAGTCTCCTACCTCACTGATGGCAGTATACGCTCTCCCATCTCCCACCACAATGTAGGCGTGAAGATCAATGTTGTTCAGCTGCACCGGAGTCGAACCTACGGTCACTGTTCCGCTCACCTTACCACTGACACGCTGCGGAGCACCTGGAGGAGCAACACAAGCGCAGCAAAAAAATAGTAATTCAACATGTAAACATAATGTATATGCTCATGACTAGTTTTAAAATCAAAAATGTGCTGAAATGTATCTGTGTGAGCTAATGGTGCCGCACTGACCCTCAGGTAGACAGTGGCGTCCGTTTCCATAGAAGCCAGGCCGACAGGAACAGCAGTAGCCAGTGGCGTAATCGGAGCAAAAGGCATTCTGGGAGCACTGCTGCTGGAATCTAGAACAACAAGCAAGAGCAAAGAAAAACACTTCAACGTGACAATAAACTCTTTTGTTTCTGTTAAAAATTGCAAGGTCAGAACCAAAATATTTATATATTCATACATTTTATGTCATGCTTTCTAGTTGTAACATACCTGGCACATGTTTCTTTATTCTCTGTAGTGTACTGAATCACTGAGAGAGAAAAAAATAATAATTATGTATTACAGATACACAATAAATTTAGAATTAATATCCTATCTCCAATCCATGAGAAATACGTACATGCAGTCTGTAACGGTCATGTGACGTGTTAATGTTGAATGTCTTCCCTTGATCTCTGTTGTTTATTACTTTTATGGTTCTTACCTTTACTTTCCTCACATAAAACTTTTGTTTAATTGGAAATAAGAATTGGGAAGATGTAAAAGTGGCAGTGAAGTAGATTTGTTTTGCTTGAACACTGAGAAGATATATATTTCCTTTGTTTCCAGTATTTACATTACACAAACATGTAGGTTTAAATGGAGACCATTAAAGGTTGACAGGAAGTCTGGAAGAATAAGAAGGTGGATCCAGGGAGGGAGGGAGACACACACACACACTCAAAAACACACGTCAAGGCAATATTTGGAGAGAAACCAGCTGTTGCAGTCCTGCTTCCCACACCCACACACACACACATCCACACACTTCACTGATGAAGCATCTAAAATACATCAACATATATTTAAGAAGTCTAAACAAATCTCAGTAAATTAACTACTAAGTTCACAGACGCTTTTACATGTGCTGTTCTCAACACTGTCTCTGTATTTCCTGAGACAAATCCTCTGACACACAGGAAGTGATGCTCTCTGATTTATTTGGAGTAAACAGAAAAAAAATGGATGGATAGTCAGCATTAAAGTGGTGGTCACCACTGCTGTGCAGCCAAAAAGGAAGGATAAAACTCACATTTCTCAGACATTTCTGACTGAAACTATGAGGTTTCAAAAAACGATTTAAGATTTTAAATGTCTATAAAAAGAAGCATTTCCAAGAAATGCAAAACTAAAATTAAAACTGTTACTAAAACTAAAGCAGTAACTTTTTCTAGCTTCAAAACATCAAACAGAACATGTGAATGGTCACTTGCCCTTTCTCTCTCCGCCTTTTTGGTAAACAGCTGATTTGGGATTAAATGCAGCATTCTATCGTCCAACAGGGGCAACACACACTCAGACACAAGCATAGGGATGAACACAGGATGTCAGCATATTTTCTCAGGAAGTGAACACACACAGGAGACGAATCACTGTGTTTTTACATACATAAACACACGTGAAAATTCACACTTCCTTCAACAATATCCCTCTGAGAATCATTCATCTGCCTGATGTGCTAAGTCTTGAAAATCCTCTTTGTCTAAAAACAAATACGTGTTATTGATCTGATTGGATGCAAAACAATGTGTTTACAACATGATATGAGAAATACTAAATAAGGGACTGGTCTAAAACCACTGTAACTAATCTCTGAAAATGCTCAATCCGCTGATATATTCATGTGCATCTTTTAATAAATAGTATTTCATCACTCTAAACTGAACTAAGATTAACATTTTTTACACCCTTATGTAACCGGGCAAGTTGACTGAGAACACATTCTTATTTACGCCAAAAGCCTTAGGGAGAAGTTGCAGGGGAAGGAGTGTTGGACACAGACACAGACACACACACACACACACATACATACACACAGACGCACACACACACACACACACACACACACACACCTGGGAGCTGCCAGCACAACGGCAGTATTGTACAACCATCTGCTGAGCTGCCCTGTGGTACAGGGCGAGGTTATATTACCCTCCCGTTTCTCAAAGTCAGAGTCCCTTCCTAAGAAGACAACTACATATACAGCATATACATATTTATATACACACATATAGTTGGTCTTACCTCCTGTGTCAAAATTAACATCGTCTTCATCCACGCTGACCACGTGACCTCCGGGAGAAAGAGGTGGCTCATTTCTGTGAGGGGGGTAGACATCCACCACCTCCAGGGGGACCTAAAGAGACAGATACAGCGAGAACAGGCTGAGTTTAACTTCAGATATGTTTTTCCTGTTGTCATTCAGAGCCAGACTAATACTTTATAACTCACTCCAGATGCTATAAACCAGAGAGCCATGTTCTGTGCATATTTTATTGTATACAGTGTGCAGGGTTTTGCTGAAGCCACCATGCTGTCTCCAAAAGAGCGTTCCATTATAACCACATAATTTACTGAAAGTTACTAAAAATTCAAATAGTTATTGCAAAACTCTCAGTGCTGACAGCCCTGCCTGTTGAAAGTCCTCTTTTTTCATTATTGGTGAAATAAGTATTGTTTTCAGAGAATTTGAGCCGATTACCACACAGTGAGGCTGTCTGCAGCATCAGCAATACCAGCAAAAAACCTGATTTGGGCCTATGTTAAAACGTTCCTTGACACAAGTAAGTATCTATAGTTACATATATTACGGTTGTCTTTGGCCAACAAGATTTCCTGCCTAACATGTTAACTGATCTAACTTGGAGGGACATTTTAATGTTACCTGTGGCTGCTGCTCCTGAGTGTGATGAGCATCTCCCTCTGGGACTCTTTCTACAGGATTAGGTGGAGCATATTGCCTTTCTGCTGGCTCTGAACTGTACCTGGGTTCAGAGGTTAATGGTACATCTTCGCTACCATATGACACCTGATGACCTGAATCCTCTGAAGGGGAGGAGGGAGTTTCAGGACTTTCTGGTTGAAGGGACTCTGAGTGGTCACCACCACCAGGAGCTGGCTGGAATTCAGGGTCCCCGCCTGTCAGAGGGTAATCATCTTCTTCGTCCTGGTTCCTCCAAGTGTTGTCTGGATATTCATCAAACTCAGTGTACTCAGGGGTGGTGGTGTCCTAAAGGCAGAAACCATATAGAAGTCAGAAGAGTTTTTGGCATGTTGTATAACAAAGCGACAACAACAACTCTTAACAGCAAAAACAACAAATAAAACATAATTACCAAGGAGAGGCCATGTCCTCCAGGTGGTGGAGTAGCAAGGAGGCCACCGATGGATGCAGGAACAACGTTGTCAAAAGAGTAACGGTTTCCAGTGTGAAAAAGCCAAACACCTGGAATTCCTGTGTTACCAACCCTGGAGAGCAAGAAAACAGTCTCACAGGTTATACTGATGTCAGCGTTATTAAATCTGTGCTAATCCTGCAATGACATGTCAGAATATCTACTTAGAAAACAATTTTCAGGAGCAAAACACACCCAGGAAGCCACACTTACGTCTCAGACAAAAGTGAATAAAACTGTTTTGAGCTAGTTACCAAATCTAATTTTGTGTCAGTATAGCTAACTCTCAGTTAAATATTTATTTACTAATTCGCTGTATTTAATTACAAGTAGCATTTACAGATGCGTTACTGTTTAACAAAAACGGCTAAGGAACAACCGCTGCTTCGCTCAATTAGCCTGCTAACTATCGCTAGCTAGTAGCTAAGCTAAATGTAGCCGACTAACGTTAGCTATTAACGCTAGCAGCTAACGTTAGTGAGAAAATTTTATGCGAGAAATACAGCTTATAATTAATCAGCACATAATTAACCTCAGCATAAATTGAAATTTTACTTGCACAACGACAGTAATTTCTTCTGTTTCTGTCGTCCTGTTGCTAGCCGCTATGTGCACACACCTAATTCTGATAATAATTACAATGCTGCCACGTGTCTGAGAAGATCTGTAAAGCAACCTTGAGGTTTATAACTTACTGGTAGAGATTTTTAACACTCTGCTCATTGCTGGTAACGCTGTAGTAAGGACCTTCAGTCCGAGAGAAGATCAGATATGTGACCTCTCCTCTGCTAAAGCCAACTCTCGCGGGAAGCTCTATCTCAACATTATAAGACTCCTGCAAGCAGAAAAAACAGACTGTTTGTAAGAGCTGCAGGTAAAATAGCCAGCTAATAAAGTTTGTATATAACCAGTTTACCTTGGGTCGAGTCCCAAAGAAGTTCAGGCCATCTTCGGGGTAAAGGAAGATAACGTAGGAGTCAGTCTCATCATAACCAATTACTGCCTGGAACGTATTGACCTAAAGAGCAGGGAGACACCGTCAGTCTGAATCAGAACAAAAACAAGGTGGAAAATAAAGTAAACTCTGGCAGTGGTGGTTCAAGCGCACTTTGCCAAACTTCCATACATAATGAAAGTACAGTTGAACAAGCACTTAGCTTTTTCTCACGCATTTTTTTGTTTAACAGCTTGGTTTAGTGGTGAAAAGTGAAAAAAGAAAATACCACAATCGTCCTCTTTACAAAGATGAATTAATAAGAAGGGCGTTTCAAACTGTGAATCATGATTAGGATTTAATGGATCATAAATAAGTTACACCATAGATAAATTTAATTTTCTCAGGTACAATTTTAGTGTTTTGCTTTATTTTCTGCTTCTGATGGCTGGAAAGTTTAACGTCTTACTGGGATCAATGTGTCTCATAATTATTTCAGCAGTGCAAGATCACCTCCAATGTGAACAAGGTCAGCACAGCCCTCACTCCTCATATTTAAACTTCACACCTCACCTCACACCTCCCCTCTCCTCACCCCTGTGTCTCCTCCTCTTCCTCTCGCTCTCTCTCACTCTCCTAGGATTCAGGTTTCGACTTCTTACATTCACGGCCATCGTCTTTGCACAAATTAGGATGGTTTAGCCTCAACAGAATCAGTATAAAGTGAGATATCAGAGAACTTTTTTCTACCGGAACTTCTTTTCTAAACAGAGGAGTTGAGGAAATGATTTCCGACATGTATATGGAGGAGTCCAGCCCACTCTGCCTCCCAAAACCACCATTAAAAAAAAAACCCCACAGATTTGGTGAATGAGGGGAAGACTGTGAGTGATCCAATGTTGTTTTCCTTTGGGACAGAATCAGATTATCTGTACACACACACACACACAGACCAAGAAATGTACACACACACACCTCGGTCCCTCAACCCCCAGTCCAGATGTTGATCTCCGCAGCTGTCTTCCTGTGCGTCTGGACATCTTTCATGATGATGTTACAGCATGCAAGCCAGATTTTGTAACAATGCAAGACCCTACACACTGATACAGGCATGCACATGCACACAAGCACAGCTGCCCCCCCCCACCAAAAATTCATCTCTTGTGAATGTGTGTGTGTGTTCTTAATTGTTTACATCAACATCTTTAAACTATCTTGCTGTTTGTGGGCGGGGAGGACTTTGCAGCCTCCAGGCTCTATGTAATTAGTGAGGAGGGGGTCTTTCTTTTTCTTGTATGCAGGAAAGGAGTAGAAGAAGCTGAAGCTACAAGAGGGTATTTTTCTTTGTCCTTCATATCAGTTCTAAATGTTTGTATTTTTCACTCCTGCTACTCCCTCCGTCCTCCTGGGTGGAGGAGGAGGAGGAGAGAGAAGAGAGACGATGAGAAGCAAATGGAGGGGAAACAGAGCGAGAGAGAGAGAGAGGTATAGACAAATAGGGAGATGAAAGGTCGCAGGGGGTTAGCAGAGTTGGGAGAGGGAGCATAACTGTGGATAACAAAGGGAGTAATATGGAGAAACAGAAAAGAGGACATATTTCATTTCACTGAAACATTAAATTTGTGTTCCCCATCCATAAGAAGTAACTTCCCTTAACCTTTCATCCTCTCAGCCCCACCTGTAATTTGTGTTTGACGCTAATTAGCAATGTAAGCATGCTAACAAACTAAATTATAATGGTCCACATGGTAAACGTTATACCTGCTAAACATTTGTTTGCTAATTTGTGTACAGACAGGATAGTAGTAATCATTATGTGACTCAGCAAGAAAGAAAATGAGCAAATTCCTCAAATGTCAAACTACTCCAGTGAGTACTCCTCTCTTCTCTTCTCCACCCCTCCTCTGTCTGTGTGGTCATTTGCTGTGTTTGAGTCTGTCTGTGTGTAAAGCAGTCCTGGTGTGCTTTACAGACTCACAGCTGGAAGACAACAAATTGCAGCCAACACACATCAAAGCCTTTCAGACAGCGTGCTGCTCAGTATGTATGTGAGTGTGTGCTCTGACAACCCCCCCCCCCCACCACCACCACACACACACATCACCCTCAACCTCCCTTTAGGCTTTTTGTCACACCTTTTTTAAAGAGTCCTCACACTCCTTGCATTGACCAGTCACACGCACAGACGCTAATTGTCTGTGGGACCAGCAGATGTTAGTTGTCAGGGTCGTCCTGACTGTTTAAAGCTTAGGTGGTAACCTCATCAGTCTGCGGCACAGTGGGGGTTTCAAAGTCTGGAAATACCAAACAGCTCCTCCGGCAGGCCCGATTAGAGTGCTTGATTACAATTACAAAACTTATCATCCAGATTCACTGCCATCACAAGTTTATTTTGGTGCTGTTCTTAAAGGAGTCATTCAAGTGAGTGAAGGCATTTTGGGAAATACACTTCTTCACTTTTGTTAGATGGTCAATACAACTCTCTAATATGAAGCTACAGTCAGCAGCGCTCCAGGAACTCCAAAGCTTAGTGAGTAACATGTTAAATATTGTTTGTTTCAGCCACACAAAAAGCTAAGAGTAAAAATGACAACAATGTGCGTCTAGAGACTTATGCTCAACACTAGACACTTTTCAGTAAACTCAAAAAGAGGCTTTTAATGCCTTCGAGCATGTTTCCCAGTCTTTGTGACCTTTGTAGCTGACACTGGCCTAGAAAGCCTGTAACCTGTATGTATAACATAGCATGGCCTCATAATACCTTTATGTACCCTACAGCAGCTGCAAACACGTATCAGATGTTGTGTGGACTCAATTTTGTGTCTCATGCAGTTCCGTCTCACCATATTTTAGACCTGTTCAGCATTTGTTTATCAGGATGGCTTGTATAGTTATTTTCTACTCTGCTTTAAACAACTTAAACTGAAGAGACTTCCACTGACTCGTCATCTCGACTGTGTTTTGAATAAGTGACTCAACACTGTCACACATGTTCTGAATCGTGTAATAATTATCTAGCGCTGGATCCCACCCTGGAACATCCCGAGGAAGAGAGAGAGACAGAGACAGAGGGAGGTCAGGAGGAATGTGCTACACTTGTTTGTTGGTTGCTGGTTTTTCGGCTTGTCGGCCGCAGCACAGCTGCAAACGGGCAGAGAAGAGAGACAGAGAGCAGCTGCAGTCCAGTTGCCAGCCTCACCAGAGTGCTACAAACGGAACTGCCTACAGCGTGGGAACTGGCGCACACACACACACACACACACACACACACAGAGACCAGGCTTGCGGCCAGGAACAGTGCAGTCAGTATTTCGATGCCGTCATATGAAAATCTCTGCACAAATCATTTGGGTGACTTTCCTGTCATAACTTCAGCCGTACTCAAGACATTGTCTCTTCAGGAAAAAGTCAGGGCTCATGAAAGCTTTAAAAAACCCTTTTGATCAACTCAAGAACACATGGTGGGTAAAACCATAGATCCTTTTCTTAGATCCTGAGAGGTCTGTGAACATCTTTCCCGCAACTACAAACCAGAGCACTATGACTGTACTAGTAATTAGTAAAGCCACCAAGATACTGAGTCTGAATTGTAGAAGCTGTTGGATTTTAGTGGCTATTATAGAGCTCTCCAGCTACAAGGTGAGGTTATGGTACAGACAGGCTCAATGGTCACTGATAAACAAATTCTGTCCCATGGCCTGAGGACAGAGTAACATATTACGAAAGCTGAATTTCAGCAAGAATCTCCTTTGAACCACGATGCACATATTTCAAGGGATATCCCCTGTGTTACTGCAAGGGACGGAGGGGTGGGGGGGGGGGGGGGGGGCAGAAACAACAAATAACACTAATAGAAACAATAGTTCCTATTGTGCTACGGAGAAGAAGAAAGGCAGAGGAGAGGAGAGGCCCAAGGAAGACAGAGAGCACAGCAAAGAGAGCAATATGAAAGGCGAGGGCCAAATCCGACACAGGAGTCCATTTACTGATACATTCAGTGCCATCTGACCTTCACACAGCATACAACATATATGCTGTTCAAACCTACTTTTCTTTTTTGAACATGTAGCTTAGAAGAGAGACTAGGAATATTGTACAGTTCTGTAAATGCTGTATGCTTCTGTTCCATTTGTAATTACAGCAAAGAAGACACCAGTTACTAGTTTTTAGCTATGCTTTTATAGCTATGCTATCTATTTTCTCATTTAACTCTTGGAAAGAAAGCAATTTAGAGTACTTCCTAATATGTCAAACAATTCCCCTAATATAATCACGAATGGATGACATTGACTTTCGGTATGTGATGGAAAACGCATGGGAGTGGAAGACAAACCGTGTAACAACCTCCACCGACATGACAGGTGTCCTTGTGAAGAAGGATTAATGATATGCTGCTCAAAGCAAAGCCTGGTCAACACTTCTTAAAACGTCAACATACAGAAGGCCAGATTCTCTGTGGAAATGGCTCTGGTCATTACCAAACTCAGCTACATGGTAGTAGATACAACAGAGTGTGTGTTTTAGGTTTCAAGAGGAGCAATTACTTTCCAATTATGATAATAGCCTCTTTAAGACTAATTTCATAGAAAACAAAACCTCACTTGTTGTTTTCCTGTTTTTTTCTTCACTCGCCGCTCTTCTCATCTCCGCATCTGTCCCCCAAACACCACACAGTCTGCCCCCTCCCCCAAAACCCCTAATACACATCACCACAAACACACACCTCAGGTTAATCAGTTCACACACACATGCCACTCAACCCCCCACACACCCCACCCAGCACCTCTGGCTAATCACTTCAAAGGAAGATGCTATCAGTCTGAAGAGAGACCCAGTGAAGCAGATCCCAGCCGGGACCCCGACTGCTCCGATCTGACAAGCCAGACAGGCTTTTTAAATAAGAAAACAAACCACATGTAAAACATTTTACACTTCAAGAAGTGGACTTCAGCCTCACAGCAACAGTGGATAAAGCCATGGAGGCTTTATTCCAATATCCGAGGCTCAGAAATAATGCAAACGCTGATTTGCCTGTTTGGCAGCAGTGCAATCAAAACGACCCTTAGGTATTGAAAAACATCGTGAGAGGCTTATTGCTGCGTATCCTCACGAGACTATTTAGCTTTTGATCAATCAAGAAGAAAGAAGGAGGTATAAAAGAAACCAGACTATGAGAGTATATAAAAAGGACAAACAGATGGGAATGGGATGGGTTTTTCCTTATATGCTATGCCACTCTCTTCATCCATCCATCCTGCATGCTACAAATCAGGAAGAACAAAGCAAAATATGTTTGACTGATAAGTTCAGTCGGCCTGGCTTTACTTGGGAGTTCCTTCCCAGAGATTACATAAAGCCTACAGGTGAGATCTGAGGTGCGTGAAAATAAAGTGTTACCCTACTCTTGTGTTTGTCAGTCTGTGAGGACTGTCTCTCCCCAGAGGGTCGCAGGAGAGTTAAAAGAGGGGCGAGGAGGAAGAGATGTGAGGCAAAGATGCGGTTGTGTCTAGATGATGACCCTTGATTTGTGAAATTTGTGATTTGTTTCTCATATTGTTTCCTCATTTGTTAGTCATTGTTAGTCATTACAGGTACAGGTACGATGGAACCATGAGAAGTGCTGTGTTGCACCATGAACCCGTCGCAATGTAGTTTGAGCAGGTTTTCTGTTTTTCCTTGGCAGATGTAGGCTATCTTGATGTTCTCAAGTTTTCTTTAGTATTACGGTAATCCTGTGACAGCTATCTGTACATAAGTGGGTCAAATGCAAACTACTAATAGCTAATTCAGCACACGTTTAATGGTATAAGTTTGCCAAAAATGTCAGTAAATAAGCCTAAAACACTGGGCTCAAGCTGCAGTCCACAGATAACTAACAGACTACATGAGAACATTAGACTTCCTGTTTACATCCCCCTCAAATTATGCTAACTGTAGCTCCCAACCTTGAGCATGATTATCCCCCAAAGAATAATAATAGGAGTTATTTGGTTATGAAACATGAGAATGTGCAAGAAACTTGTCTATTCGAGGGGAAACTGTTTTGCTGGAGATGAGCACTTGAGTGGGAAACCAAGTTATTAACTGGTAACTGGCTGACAAACAGGGGGGAAGTAATGTCCAACAGAGCATGTGAGCATGAACGGCCAAGGCATGTTTGCATCTACCTGTGTGTGAACCGGAGGAGGGGATAACGAGTCGGGGGGCACTCTGATGACCTTTAAAGATTACCCCTGACCCCTTGAAAAGGTTAAGAGGCAGATTAGGAGGGTAAGGGGAATTACAAATAGACCCCCCACCCCAGGCTGATTACAAGTAATGCACGTCCTCCAGGAATTTCAGCACATACTAGTGAGGGGCATGAGGGCTGTTAACATGATAAAATGAACTCATTCATTCACAAATTCATTGACAGTCCGTCAGACAGATAAGGACCGGGTGCTCTCAATCCTTCCATCCATCTTACCTTGTTTGACAGTCCAGTGGCTCGAGGTTGTTCCTCATATGCTGCGACGTTCTCCCATGTAGCCACCACAACATGTGTGGGTGTGAACTTTGCATCTGGGAACCCTCTATGTACTTCCTGGGTGAGCAGATGAATGAATGAACGAATGAATGAATGGATGAATGACAGAGCAAAAGAAGGAGAAAAGAAAAAAGAAAGATGGAGCGTACAGTGGATTGAACTAATAGATGATGAACTGAAAAAGGAAGAACCCAAATCAGAGTTAATTTTTTCTGCCTTGTATCAAGACAGTCTGGAGTCAACCTACAATAGATTTCTCATGTTTCAATAGATCAACACACCTGGGCCACTCGGTTGAGTACACTGGGTGTTTCGGTCACCCGGTAGTAGATCTGTCCATGTCCTCTGCTGGTGTCAATGTCTGCCAGAAAAGGGGCCACCACGGGGAAATCTGTGGGGAAGCCATCGTCAACATATTGCTTCTCCATCGGCAGGTCCTGGGCTGATATGATACCATTGGTAGCCACCTAGAGACAGAGAGAGTCACTAATTAACAAGGATGACAACCGATGGCACCAGCAATTCAATGATGGGTACAAGTGGTGTTCTTGTAGACCACTTCGGACCCCTGAATTTTTCAAAAACCCCATCAAAAAAGCTGGAATCCTCAAAGAATTATGTGGAATACCATCAAGAACCCATGGAACCTCCTCATGAACCCATATCCCCTCATAAACCACAAGAACCTTTTGGACACTGCTGGAACCCCCTAGGGGACTCCAGGAACTACATAATGAACTCCAACATTCCCTATAAACCACTGGAACCTCCCTGAAGAGCTCTGGGGCTCCTCCAGGGGCCTGGTCTCTGACTATCTTTTAAAAAAACTATTCTGATGACATCCATGATGTGCTTAATATGTGTTATAAATATCTATATCTACATTTTAAGCAGATTTAATCAGTAGTGGAATGGAGCAAAGTACATTCACTCTGGTAAGAGAGGTATGTGAACCTGTAATATATGAAAACACAACACTGACACAGTCTATTTTTCTGGAGTTGTATTTCGCTAAATGATACTTTAGTATACTTAGTTAGTATAATTTAGTATAAGCTCCCCAAATCTGGAGTATTGTATAATAAATACTTATAATGGAGTATTGTCACACTGTAGTACTGGTACTTTTACAATATTGAAGCCTTGCTTACATAATAATGCATTAATAAAAATGAACCAAATACAAAGCAGCAGTCCAACAGTGTAGCAGTAAAAAAATACTTGAAAGTATTAGTGTGAGAATATATGTACTTATGTTAAGTGTTACGTAAAAGTACCCATCATACAGAGTGGCCCATTACATGCATCACTGTGTAATAACTCTGCATGCATTAATGTATCAGCATCACTTCATTGTTGCAGCTGGTAAAAGTAGGGCTAATTTTAATTATGTTGTATACTGCTGGATGATTTCATCTATAATATTGCCTATCTTAATTTATTAGTTGATTATATTTTATATTAATAACGAATCTGGAAAGTAACTAGTGATTAAAGCTAAATGCAGTAGAGTCAAAATACAACATTTTCTTCTGAAATGTGGTGAAATTGAAGTACAAAGCCATGATAAACTCAAGTGCAGTACTTGAGTATAGTCCAATTAAAATATAAGACACCAGTGGTGTTAGTGGATTTGTAAAAAGTTATTTCCAGTACAATGATTTTAAAGCCAGAGTAAATGATGATGGCTGAAAGGGAGAAGACATCTTTTTCCCATTCAAAGAGGCTAATAACTTGCTCCATTTGGCACATAAACCACAGCCACCACTCTACTGTGGAGCTCATCCAACAGCTGCAAATATTACCTGCAAATATGTCAATAACAAGCGTGCAAATGAGCATTAAAGAAGCTGTACTTACGTATAGCTGGGAGAAGAGGGAGTCGTAGAAGTATAAGGGTTTGGGCAGGGACAGCACTCTGGAGGTTTCATCGTCGCCCTCTGCCAAAATCAAATCTCCACTCAAAGTGCCATAAGGAAACAGATCAGCCCTCTGGATGGCTGTAACCACACACACGCTGCAGCTCAAGCAGAGCAGACACACAGCCAACATTTCCCCTCTCTCCATTGTAGAGCCGGGGGGTGATTGAGCAGCTCTGCACTATGAGAGGGAGCAGCAGCAGAGGGGGACAGATGGACTCAGAGAGAGTGCAGCAGAAAGAAGGAGACCTCTCCTCTTCTCCGCCGAGCCTCTGATACTCTGCCGGGAGGAGGAGGAGTTTAGGCCTGCTCTCATTGGTCAGAGGTGGCTGAGTGACAGCAGGCCGGCACAGGAGGTAACATCTGGCTCATATTAGAGAAAAGACAAATACAGGGTTTTTAATCCGGATGTAACTCTATCTGTTTCACAACAATGAAAACGAGATATTGTGAAATATCTGCACCCCCCCCCCATCCCCACCCCCCACCACACACAGGAGAAAACTACTCTAAATTCTTGAATCATTTGAATTTCATTGAATGACATTTATCTTGATACGAGTGTAAGCGGAAACAGACAGGGATTATTCATATTTGCTTGAAACACATTACACATATAATATTACGATCCCTTAAAATCAAGATTTAAGTGTCAAGATTGACATTTGCTGTGGTCTAAATATATTTTCATTATTAGCACTGTTTACTTTGTGCTTTTCTGTTTTTTTCTTTTGAGTACACTTCAAACAATGATCAATAATACAATCTATATCGTCATTCTTATTTAATTTTCTTGGCTTCTTAATCTATTTATTTGATTTTATTCTTTCATTAAACTCATAGATGGGACCTTAAAAAACTTAACCTTGGGCACCACCTAGTGTCTGAAAATGTATACTGCAGTATGTGGGATTTGAAACTAGAGCTGTAATGATTTTGGACTCTTCATAAAACCATAAAACAAGAACATTTTACAGAATAAAGCAAATTGAAAGTTCAAAATGACAAATTTGCCACTTAGACCCATACAATCTGTACAGATTGTACAAAAACTCCCCATAAAAGCTCTTTAACAGTGAAACAACAGAGCAGCAGAGGTGGCATCCCTCTCTGAGGACAGACAGGGATGCCACAGTGTTATGTGTACAGAACAGAAAAATCAGGATGACCACAGGATTCCCAGAATATATGAAAAACACTATCTGGGAGGAAGCTGACCAAGACCTGAGCCACATAACCCCCTCACATGGCAATACTGAAGCACACAAGTCAAACACAGGGAGATAAGAGGAGAAGCTGACGACCCAGAGCCAAACATCTGGAATGAGGCGCCAGTAGCCATGAGGGAAAGAAATTCCAGGATGGTTGATGCTGCAGTACGTACATTCTTTAGAACTCTTTAGAGAGGACAATGATAAGATCAAGAAGATTGAACTGTAATGAAAATAACTGTCACTTGTCGCCCTATCTGATACGAAACTGTGATTATCAGCTTCTGTTCTGACTATCCTGTTAAATACTTATGCACTAAACTGTCAACACATTTTAATACACACCAGGGTTATACAGAAAAACAACAATCGCATACACTGACAGGAAAACACCCACAATGTGTCTCAACTGGCCACGTCAGTCCAGCTGAGCATGTGTTTCATTTGCTGAAGACCAGACTGAGGGGGAAAAGCACAGACAGCTACAGTGCAGGCTGCTCGCTGTGCAATGAAAAAGTCATATTTTACAAGCACTACAGTGGGACCACAGTACATGTTATAAAAATAGCTTGACCAGGAAGTGTTCAAACAGCTTCACTTTTTGTACACTTCGTGGTGTTAATTTAAAATGACAGGAAAAGCCTCTTGACTTGACTTGACTTGAGATCAAGAGGTAGCCAAAGCAAACAGGATACTGTTTAGAGTATCATAGCAAAGTGTACATGTAAATATAAAATTTCAGTTTTTGCTTTTTAATAAATCTGTAAAAGTTACTGTGGGTAGAACTGAACTCAATTTCATCCATTTTAAATCAGAACCATCAAATCTAATCAATCAAATGTATCAGCAGTAGTGGAAAAGTAACCAATAAGGCCACTCTTGTTTACCACAGTCAATGTCAGGAGTGAGAAAAGAAGAGCACTTATAGATCACTGCAGGACCAATGAAGACCTAGAAAATGCCCTCTAGTGTTCACTGATCAATCCTGTTCAGCCACAGATTATGCTTGTACTTCCCCAGAGGAGCCTCTAGATGGAGCCAAAGGAAAGGCTGAGATAATAAACCACATAGCATGAAAACAAAGCAGAATTTTATTTAATTTATTTGATGTATGAAAACTATAGCACATCTTTTATTTTGTGTATGTGAAAAATATTTTTTAAATATTCAGTCTACCAAGTATCATATGATAATGTCTATATGACATTCAGGCAGAACACCCTCATGAAACCTGATCACCTTTACGTTTGGATGCTCGACCAACCAACCGACAAACCTGTCTGGGTCTATAAATACTTAAGTTTACTATCTAATCTGATCATGTCTTCTTCTCTGGTGATGTTTCTCAGTACTGTGGTGTGTAATTACAGGCTGCCAACTCACTGACAGGCTTCATTTGTGACATCTGATATTGAACAAAATCAATGAACTCATCAATGATTCAGACGAGGACCATTAGCAGGCTGGGCTACACACACACACACACACACAATGTATTTTGTTGACATCAGAGAGCGATGTGAGAAATGAAGCCTCGCAGTGATACTGGTATGTGTGTGAGGGAGAGGGAGGCTATAATACCTACAGCATAGCACTTGTCAGCACTTTAACTGGTGCCAAGCACTTGAAAAAAGCTGTTTACTACCAGAGAAGAAGAGAACAACAGATATGTGAATTTAGACCATGATCAATATCTGAATTGCTTCTAAATAAAGACAAACAATGAAGATAAACACTTCCACCGCCCACCATAGTGTTTTCTCTCATTATCTGGATCAATATCAACTCAAGGTTGGATCAGTGAGCTCCCAAATCTGGAATCTCAGCACAGATTTTAGCTTATTGATTTTGTATTAGACAAGCTGACTTTCTGATTATGTTTACAACAATTACCTGGGTGATTAAAGGTAAATACTGCAGCTTTTTACAATAAGTGGAAATAATCCATTATAATAGAGCTTTGGTGTGCAAAAAAAAGTCATTCAATGAGATGTTGCTTCAATAAGAAAGGGAATAGGAAAGGGAAAGCAAATGAAAAAAGGGGAAAAGACAGAGGAACAGTCAAAAGGAAAGAAAGAGGAAGAAAAGAAGAATAAAGGAAAGAAAAGTAAACTAAATTACAGGAAAGGACACTCAAGGGGAGGAAAGGTATTTGGCGTCAGTAAGGGCAAAGGACAAGGCAAAAGAGGCCTCTGTTTGGTGAGGAAACAAAATCGGAGCAAGGGTGAAAGCAGACAGAGAGAAATGAACAGAGAGGTTGCAGCTACAAAAAAACAAAGAGAGAGAAAGAGGTGCAGCAGGAAGACAAAGATGAAAAGGCATAGAGAGGAAGGAAGGAGAGGTGCACAGGATTCCTGTGTTTGGTGACCGCTGTCAAAACCAAAAATAACTTCCAGAACATGACAGGTCAGACTGTAAATTGTCTGCATGGCTTACTTACCCCATAACTTCAACACTTGATCAGCTTCGGGGTTTTGCAGTACCAAAGTGCCTGAGCTCATTCTGGAGGGAAACAAGCATGTCGAAAGAGAGACAGACGTAGACCAAAGAACAGAAACAGAGTAAGACAGGAAGCAGTGATGGCATATCAACAATTAATGTCACAATGTTACATTTAAAAAGTCGATAATGGGCCTGATTATCATGTCTGTCATTTCAGGGCTTTCAGTATGCAGAATTCTGTCTGGCATTTACTCTAGCCTTAAAACGGGTGCAATTAGAATAATATTTTAATGCATTATGGAATTTTTGAAAGCCATTTTTCTAGAAATGGACATGTTGTATTATGTCTTTATGGTTGATGTCATCCTCGCTGCACAAAATCATCAGAAGCAAAACAAAAAAATGTGAAACTGTCAGAGTGGCCATCTATTAAACATTTGTTCTACCATCCTGTGGTCATAAGGGAATGGAGACAGGTTAGAAAACATGGAGACGTGCCGCATGTCTCACAGGTTCATGAGGTACACGCACGGAAAGAAACACTCACATTCATCCCAATGGGAAATTAAGGCCTCAAATCTGTGTGATCATAGGAGGAAACCCAGGAGAACTACAATCTCAAACCGCAATCTCTACACTGAAAGACACACAGGAAAACCAGACACACATCTCTCATTCTGAATACTTTGATTGTGTCACATCTATGGGCAAAGAAGAACAGGACACAGTCAAACACACAGGCACAGAGGGTTGCATGATATTCCCAAAATATCACAGAGGTAGCACTTTCTACATGATGTCTTTATTTGCTTTGTTATTTTTGCAGTGACACTATTCACAGGTCAGGCCAACTGCACAGTGTCGTGTACATTTGAGAGACCTTTTCCCTGCTGTTTGTTTAGACAAACACTGATTCATGGACAGAGAAAGGAATGTCATTCAATCAGCACTTCGTGTAAGCCACGGTGAGCATCTAAACTCTATTATCCTGAACAAACACGTACAGAGCGACAGGTAGAATGTGTAGTAATGTAAGCGCCTGTTCTCACACAACAATAGTCCTTGCAAGTCAGGAATCTGTCTATGTTTGTCTGGATTACTGTGTAAAATAATTACTTTACATTTGTGCTGAGGCGGTTAGTCTGTTTCTGTTTACAACATTGATTAATCAACATTTCCTGGCTCCAGTTCTTCTGTGAGTTAATGTGGGGCTTTTGTGTTGTTTTATGTCACTTCGAAGTATTTTTTGACTATTTTCCTTATGTAGAATAAAGAATTAATTGATTGATAAAACACAATCTACATATTAAACTATCATCATTCAACGTTTTATGACTCTACGTGTGTGTTAATTTATGCACTCCTTTCCTTAAAAGCAAATTATTTTAAAGTGAGTTTTGTTCCTCTGAGCCAAACTTCTTTGGTAACACTTAATTTAAACTTGGAAATTAAATAAAATACTTATCAAATTTTGGGAATATCACTTCAGATATTTGACTACACGTCGCTTCAGGCTTGGTATTCCAAGAAGTTGATGCTATTTTCTCGTAGCTTTTGAGGTGAGACCTGACATCTGGCTGTGGGTGTACCCACGTGACGTCAGCGCATCACTGCGCGTTGCGCGGGTCCATTCATGCCTGCCTCATCAGTGCCGCGCGCCTCGCCCTCACTACAGCTCACCTTTAAGACCAGAGCAGCGTTAGAAGTGAGACAAAGGATACACTGGGATATACTCCTCAGTGCTGCGCGACTCCACGTGGACTGTAAAACACGGACTTAAGCGAGCACATCACGGGGAGCAAGTTATGAAATAGGTGAGAAGTTCATTATTTGGACGCGCTTCACGGCAGTGGAGTCCGCGCGGATGTGACAGTTGTTGCCTCGCGCTGTTTACTCCTTCCAGAGCGACCTTTGAGGAAGACTCAATTTAGAAAAGTAAAATAAAATCCTCGCTGATTTAAGTAATTCTGTTTACCTGTGGTCGATCACACACAGCAGGCTGTACGTTCAGCAGCGTGTGTGTCCTCTTCCGATTCCAGCTTTAACAACTAGTTAGTCTGTCGTCTCAGCCGAAACACAACCAGGCGTCCACGGACCCAACACCTGGACACATCTGTCAGAGCTCTGACACGTGATTTGGGACAGACATCGCACATTTCCACATTTTCACACAGTCATTTTTTTTTTATTGACCGATTCAGTGACGTCTGAACTCCAGCAAGCATCACCGGAGCGGATACGTCGTGCACTGGACAGAGCAAGTAGGTGAGTCAGTTTTCTGCTCCTTACAGTGAAAGTGAAGGCACACACATGTGGAACAGATGTGTAATATCATGTAGGCCTACATTTACGCAGCACAGAACTCGTGTTCTCCAGGGGGAATCTTTTGAAGCCACAGTCTGTCAGCTGATATGTGTTGACTGGTGAGACAGAAGGGGAACAACTTTGGGTTTCACAACTCTTAAAGTCATACTGGAGGAAAGTTCAAACCCTGGAGTTTTTCAGCATATTCAAAATGAGAGAAAGATGTCATTCTTGCTTTTCTGTGTGTGCATGGGATTAGTCAAGATAGACAAAGACTTGCAAACATGGAATTAGAGTGGCTTGTCTATTCAAAACTGTTGACATCCAGTCAAAACAGTGTCTGAAAGCAAAGGAGACCGGTAAACATCCTTCAAAAAATCATGAAGGGTCTCCTCAGGCCAGTGAATAAGTAAGCAAATGTTGTGGCTTGTCAGTTTAATTTTGAATAGACTGGAACATAATGCTCACATGTAGTACTCGCTGAGGTTTCTTTCCCTTTTCCTGGCAGCCAAGACCTTATGTTTGATCAACAGTCAGACTCGGCTGTGACTAAATGATTTTAGTTTCCCACAGCTCAAAGTAACTCAAATCGTTTTTTTCTTGTTGTCATGTCAGGTGTGGTAAACGCGTCAAATCTTAACATTTCTTCAGCATGAATCAGCAAATGGTTATTTTGTTTTACATGAAAATGAATGTGCATGTCCCAATAGATTAGGAAAATATCTCTTGTCAATTAACTCATCTATGAATCGACTAATAATTGCAGCGGACAGTTATATTTTTTTCTTCCTTTCTGTCTAACCAGGATGGCCGCAGACAACTGTTTAAGGACTTTCTAAAGTTTTCACGCTTTTTTTGGTAGCAGAGGCATATTTCCCAACTACACTCAGCCAGTTTTGAGCCACAATGGATACATCTGACGACCCGTGCCACAGCCAGCACAACATTGACTCCACCAAGAGCCCGGTGATCAGCGCCATCATGTTCGCAGCAGGCATCGTTGGCAACGTGGCTGCCCTGGTCATCCTGGAAATTCGTCGATGTAGAGACATAAGGACCAAAAACAGGCAGCGGCGTTCGCTGTTTCACATCCTCATCACATCGCTGGTGGTCACAGACTTGGCAGGCACCTGCTTCGTCAGCCCGCTGGTGCAGCTGTCGTATTCACGCAACACCACCTTAGTGGGGATGTCGCCCGAAAATCAAAGCGTGTGTAAATACTTTGGTGTCAGCATGACCTTCTTCAGCTTGGCCACCCTGTCCCTTCTCTTTACTATGGCACTAGAGAGATGCTTTGCCATTGGGTACCCCTACCTGTACAACCAGCATGTCACCATGAAATGTGCCTATATCACAATCCCATCTGTGTTTGTGTTATGTACCTTATTCTGTCTCCTTCCCTTTGCGGGATTTGGTAATTATGTACAATACTGTCCCGGCACATGGTGCTTCATCGACATGAACCCACTGGGAAAGGAGGATCGTGCTTATGCCAACCTGTATGCCACTGTGATGTTAGTGCTGGTGCTGGCTATCGTGGCGTGCAACGGTTTTGTTGTGTACCAGCTCTTCAAGATGTACCAGCGTCGGAGGAGGAACGGCTCAGTGATGGGGGCCGCTAGATCCACCAGCGACCGCAGGGTCACGTCCATAGCTGAGGAGGTGGAGCATCTCGTCCTGTTGGTCTTCATGACCATCATCTTCATCATCTGCACGCTGCCCCTAGTGGTAAGAAGACGGTCGATGACTCACATGCATGCTTAGTCTGTTCTGTAAAAAAAAACACACATGTACACTTTCCAGGTGAGTTAAAATGATCAGTCAGCTGACCACTGACTATTGACAGCAGCTGACAGTAGTTTCATGATGGTGTGCATGAGCAGGTCTGGTGTTTTACCTGACATTCATAAAATAGCATCATATACCTGTAATGTGGCCACTAAGACCAAGAAAACAACATCATTTAAGTTAATGACGAGCTTAATGAATTAATCACAATTCTACACATAACCAATCACAGCACAGTATTGTTTGTAGATTAATATATTGCTTGGCCTTCCAGGATGATACAGAGCCAGATAAACAGGATTTGTTGCTCCATCTTGTTTTAAATTTAAACTTTTAGGCAGGCTATAGTTTGTGCTTGTGTGTGGTATCTAGAGGTATCTAGGTTTTCTTGCTCCCAATATCAACATTAACAACATATAAATAGTATTAAAGATACAGAATATGCATGTGTTTTATGTGTGCCATCCAATCAAAAGTCATTTAGACTATACTGAAGGGAACGTCAGATTGTGTGATATATTAATTAATTTCCTATTAACTTTCAGTTCCCCAGTATCAGCTGGTAACAGTCAAAAGATAAAACTGCTTTGTGGCACATGAATGCAAGTCAGCCACAAAAACATGACAACAGTCATATAAAAAATATGTGTGCGCAATCTGCGATCTGATATGCAGCATATCTGTGTGTACCTGTCCCTGCACTTTGTCATTTTGTGTGCATGCAGCTTGAGTTATACAATAGACTGTGGACTAAGGGCTGGTGCTAAGCTACAGACAGGAAACACTCTATCTGTAGTGAGATTTGACTCAGTTGACGACTTTGATGCCGCAGGTATTAAATATAGATACTGTATCAGGGTAGATGTCTTCTGACTTCTCACATTTTTCTTTACTGATGTTATCATATTTAGATTATTCAATCTTTTCTCAGTTAATAGGGTTTAAAGGATAATATAAATCACCCTTTTACAATTGCTACTGTCAAAAATAAATAAGGTGCTGTTTTCCAGTTTATTGTTACTGAGGAAGTCAGTAGAGAAAGTAGGCAGGAAAAACTGAAATAAAATGTGGATTTTTTCCCACCCCGTAAAACAATATATGCTTATATGGGTGGAGAGTCTAATCATGAGAATCACTTTTGTGAAGGGAGCTGAACTCTGCAAAGATTTATTTTTGTTTTTATCCTATACATTAAGACAAATTCATCAACATCACGTCCTTTGAAGAATCCAGGTTATGTCATCAGGAAGACCAAAATGAGAGGCGAGTATCTGTCTGAGAAATTTAAATGAGATCGACCCCATCACAGCAGAACAGCCAGTGAAGCACTGGGTCCAGTACATTAATGAGTTACACAACTGGACTCTGATGAGCTGATGGCAGTGCTGGCACAAAGCTCTGGTGTTGTTATTTCTAACTCAATTAGCCAGTGAAAACCAGTTATGAGATATGAGCTGGACAGCTGATGTTGAGATGTGCGGATGAATGGATGGACCAAAGTACGAATTCAACCCGCAAATGACTCATTTCCCAAATTATTGGCCATTATGTTGCCTGAGTAAGACCTGTTTGTGACCACCTCAGTTTTTGGAAATTGTCACTTTGAATTTCAAATGGAAAATCAATAATCCTCCCAGCAGTATATGATTTAGTGCACTTTATTTTAGCAGTAATGGGCCAAAGTGGCCCATCTTGTGCGCTGATGCTGTGGGTGGAAAAGCAGAACATTATTCTCTGCGACGATTACCAAATTCTAGATCCTTCCTTAAATCCTTCTTAATTTAATAGCATCCACAACATCACAAACACAGATCATGTGAAGACAGAAGCCATTTTATGGATGAGCTTGAGTTTTCATTACATAAACAGATGCTTCAACACAGTCAGTGCAGTCACAGTTTAGCAATCATTCGAATGAATTAAATTGACACTTTAGTGCAAATATTGCTGTTGCTTTAACCCAGCTGTATCACAGATTCTTCCATTTGATGCTCATATTAATAGATTACATGAGGAGCCGCCGGCTGCCTTACGCATTCAGGCATAATCACATACTGTTTGTTCAGAGCTCACAGATTTAGACTTAATGATGTGACTGACTCAGTAATTAAAACTTTTACTCCCACTGCCTCCTAAACTGGACAGCCTTAAATGATTTTTTGAAAAGCGTTAAATTATTTAAATGTAGCGGTTTATTACATTAAGCACTGTACACTTTGTCCCAGGTGTCGACTATTGGAGGCAGGTAAAGGACACGGGTATCAGTTTTCCACATTGGCTGTCTTCTTCCCCTCATCGGGAGGCTTAATAAAATAGATGACTCGGATACAGCGAGGGGAAACAAGGAGGCGGAAAGGGAGCCAGCATGAAAGAAGATTGTAAGAGAAGAAAAACAAATTAGGCTACATCAGCTCATCAGATTAAATTTTGTTCCTGTTAGATCACTCTTGGTTTCACCTCTTATTGACGGATTTCTAGTTAGTACATTGGTCATTTTACTCATTAGGCTGCGTAGCTGCATCTTCTTGTCTGTTGTGTGAAGCTATTGGCTTGTCTTACCGTCTCTTTATCAGATATGCAGTGACAGTCAGCAGACCTTTCAACACCGCTGGCAGAAGTCACCATAACATTAACGTCAGCCATATATGATAAATTATTCTTGTAATGGGAGTCCTGTGTCATACACAACTAGTGCATCACTTACGTGTGGCTGGCGTGTTCGGTTTCCTCAGCTGTACTCTTCATATTTCTGCAGAATGGCCACGTTCACCTATTGGCAGACATTTCCATTTGTTGCCCTGCAGGAAGAAGTGGAAAACCTTTTACCATATTTCATTCAAAGCACACACAAAGTGATTATGCTGTGGGGGATTTGGAACATCCACTGCCAAGTTGAATTTCCTTTTCCAGTCCTTCCTTTATGATCTAATTGAAGGCAAAAATGTCTACTGATAGCAAACATTTTACATTTTTAGCTGAGGGTCCATCCATAATGAGTTCTGGTGTCTGAGCAGAGCATTAAACAGGACCTCAGTGATCTCTTCACGTATGCCTGCACAGAGGAGACTTTAGACATTTGCTGTGTTGGTGGGGACAAAACTGTGAGCTTTTGCTTAAGGAAAAGTGTCTCTTATAACTTGCCACCGCGTAGACTTGTTACAAAACTGTGATAAACTGATGAATGAGATGTTTTCAGGAGAGACACTGTTTTGAACAGATGCATGATTCAAATGACACACTTTAACATATAACATCAGGTGAAAGCACACAGTAGGTATAGCCACCAAGTGCACATGTAAAACAGTCTGCTCGAGAAGCAGCTTTTACTAACCCACAGAATCCATGTATATTAGCTCACTAGCTACAACTGATAAAAGTGACGCTAATCATATCAACTGCTGGTTATGGGAGGTCTGTTTCTGTCTGAATTTCAAGTCAGAAGTCTGCCATTAATATTGTAAACTTCATGGAGCAACAGTAAGTAGTATATTACTCTGTGTTAACATTTGAGAGTTGTTTTATATAGGCTTTGTGTGGCTTCCCATGCCTACACATTTTAAGACTAAACAATTCTACAAATGCATAATTTATGAAGAGCCTTATATAAACACTCATAGGCTCAGTCAGTAATATGATACCACAGTCCGAGGTCAGGATGTCTCCCCCCCCACACACACAGATCATATTACATTTTCGGCCTGTATGAAACTGTGCACTGATGATGTGTTTGTGTGTGTGTGTGTGTGTGTATGATGTGCCTCCAGGTTTTCTGCGACTGCAGTGAAATTGAAAATGTCTTTTGGCTCAGGAAAATAACCTCTCTGATGGAGAGGAGACATAGTCAGAAAAACTGAAAAGATCACATTCAAATACATTGACTTTTGGGGGCATATTTGAAACTTACACATACTTCAACAACTTTTCATGAGGTCCTGTGGGAATAGAGAAGCATGCAGCTTCTCACACTAAGGTTTTCAGAAAAAACAGAAGCAGAGATTAAAGTATAATCATCTTCTGACTCATGCATTTGCTCAACACATGCACAAAACAATTTAAAATGTTGTTCTTGAAAATAAAACTCTGTTGTCTGAACATCAACTCCTTGCAGACCGTTCGTATTAACACTTTATGACACTTCCTGTTGGTGCTGAGAGAGGAAAGGAAAATGGGCTCACAGTGTGAGTTGGATTTCACGGCTGAGCCCGGATAAATGAAAAAGTCTGTCTCCTTACGCACACACAAGACATCGGCTACCCTGTTTTTGTCTCACACTCATGGCAAGGCCTGTCACTGATCACAGTTAATGACCTCATGTGGTTTTGCTTAAAACAAAATTGAGAAAAGCACACCACACCTCATTCATCTTTCTTTCTAAAATAGTTTGTATTTGTTGTTGTTGTTGCAGTGATTGAATGAGTTATGTAACAATTACCACTTCCCTGAAGTAATTGAGTATGTAAGAGTTTTCGCACCCATCAAGCTAACATCTGCTGATGTGCCTTCAAGCAAGACTCAGTTTCCAATTGCAGCTGTGTAGTCAGCTGGGAAGGCAGTTACTCAGAAAAATTACCAATTAATCTTTGTGGCAACAGTTCATTCACTGGATTGCATGACTGCGCAACAGGAAATTGACCTAACAAGACTGGCACAACAAATATTGGTGCAACCAAGTCAAACCTTTGTCAGTTCAGAAGAAAAAGGGTGGACAGTGAAAGAATAGAAAATATTTAACTGGATATTGTTCCTCTCCGACCCCCAGAGAGACCAGCAGCAGGAATTTCTGAACCTGTGAACTAGTCATAGCTTCCATGGATTGTATTAATGTGTGGGTTCCCAAGCTTCTGGCCATCGTCACAAGCAGTTTACGACTTTTCATTCCAGTCAATCGCCGCAGTAGCTCAGCTCACAGACATATTTTAACCACAGACGAAGAACAAAAAAGTGAAATCAGTTGCTCATTCTTGGCCTTAAGGGTTCCAATGAAACAGATGTATTCAAAAGCCCCTTTCATTATAAAAGGTCAGAGACTTAGTAATATAACAGTTATCACGTGTGTCATATACTGAGGTTTGTATATTTCCTTTAATCCTGTTTTATTTGACTGGAAGACAGCTGAGGGTTGCACATGTTTTCATCATTTCACAGGAGAGGCATCCATTACCAAGAGTGAAAACATTTTGTTATTGTACGCTATTATTCTGCACTGTGAAGGCAAAAACCTAGCAACCATTTTCTTTCAACCAAGACTTTCAAACCTAGAGACTGAATTTCATGTTAAGAAAAAAATTTCAAGTAATGTAAAAAATGCTCAATATTTCCATTAGTGAATAGTAGAATAATTTGTGCAGACAGTATGAATGATAGTGAATGATAGCGATAAAGAACACAATAGATTCTTTCACTATCTGTGTATCTTCGTAAACCAACTCAGCTGGATATCAGCATGGGAATCTCAGTTTGGCCCAGCCATAGAATTCAACATCTGCCTCTCAGCCATTCATGAAACCACAAAATACACACATGTTCACATTCTCAATGATTTATAGGCTGCCGTGTTTGCCCTGGTTATTGGTCTGAAGAGCAAACAAAATTAAGCTGAGAGCAATTCAAATATCCTGTTCGAATTACAACATTACTGTGTTCTCTGCAAACATCCTGTGTGTTCTGGGATCAGTGTCAGTGCTTTCTGCATGTCCGCGAGCATGCTTTTTGTTGAACATACAAGAGTTGAACATATATTTAGCCCATATCCAAAGTGCACACTCACTCAGGTGACCTCTGAAAACATTCTTTATGGGTTGGAGATGCTGGCAACTGACATGATCCCCTTGTGACAAAATTTGCCATTTTCACTCTACCAGCCAATCTTTAGGGCACTGATCATAATCTAAGAGCCTGAGAGGAAACATAAAAGGTTTGGAGTAATTACCCTTACTGTGCCACAGTTAGTGTATTTTTCCTCATCGCTCCCTTCCACACCCTAAACAGTATTCTGAGTTTAAATTAAAATAAGTAGGTAACCTGCAACAAACGATCGCTGTGCTTTAAAGTGTGAAATGGACTTGAGGTCACATGCTGAGAATGTGTACATGTTTAGAGTTGAGAACAGTTTTCTGTTTGGGGACGGGGATTATTGTGTTGCTGAACTGGCAGGAAACAAAGAAAAGGTCACTGATTTCTGAGATGTGCTACTTCATATCATATATGAGTAATATCGTGTCCTCAACAACGAGAGTAGATATGTTGTCATAACAAAACCTCAGTGACACCCAGGCATTCAAGGGACTTTTAATGTGAAAATGCATGATAAGCATCAGCTTGGCATTTAAAGGTAAATGTCTTCAGTTTCTACTGAACACTGTCCTCCTATTGCCATCAACTGGCCCCCGTCTTCATCTTATTGCAGCCATTGAGGGTGTAGCGTTGAACCAGAATGTGAACTGGGATGTGGCTGTCATGGATAGTGTCAGCAGAGGGATTATACACTGGCAGCAAATTCAACACACAATCTCTTTTTCCTCTTTCGGCCTCTTCTCTCCTGCCTCTGTCCATCTCTCAGATCCGAGTGTATGTCAACTCCACGCAGCCTCGCACGGAGTCTCACCGTCTGGACCTGACTGCCCTCCGCTTCATCTCTGTCAACCCCATCATCGACCCGTGGGTCTTTATCTTCTTGTCTCCCAGTGTGCTGCACTTTTGCAGGGCCTCAGCCTGCCAGGCGCCCTTGGTGATCTCCAGGGGTTCTGTGTGCAAATCATCACTGGCCAAACAGAACTCTCCGGCTGACCTGGAACTGTCTCGCCCAACATTGGACTACACCGTGAACTTTCACACTGTGGAATCTCTATGACCATAACAGTATTTTATTGTTTGATATTTATAATTACTGGACACAGGATTGGATAGTGTGTTTTCCTGAGAAGTTTCGCGGACTACAACATCTCTCCCATGTGGGTGGAGTTTCTTATCTATTTTATGGGTGTTTCCTTTCGATTACGGACCGCTCTGTTTAACTGATAAAAACACCAGTTCTTTAAGCTGGTGGCCACATCTTGCCATATACAGAGCGTTTCCATCCACTTACAGCATTTGAGTTAAGTTTAGGGAATGTTGAGGCAGACTGATGTTGCTCGAAGCTTTCTAGCGTAGAAGCTCACATTTTGCCTCATTGGCTGCTTATGTGTGATGCCACTTAATCAGTTAAATGAAAAAGGCTGCTGATGGGAGCTGGCAAAACAAAGAGACTTGATTTAGGTTTTGTGATGATCTGGAATAGACTGCAAGCGCTTCTGCCAGCATTAAACAAAGATGTTCAGCTGGAGACGTTTGCGCAAGGAGATGTGACAGTATATCATGTAAAGGTATTCATGAAAGAGAAACAGACTTAAGGCCTTGCTGTATATGCCTTCTCTGATTCAAATGCTGCTTTCTGAACAGTTCTTACTGGGATGCTGAGCATACAGGAATGATTTTGTTTTCCTTTATTGTTTTTTTTTAAACCTGGCACTGACATGTAATTTTATAGAGCACAGTCATTGAAAAACTTGCTTGGGGTCCATATTCAGATCAACTGGGATCGCGATGCTTATGTAATAGTTTTCACAGGTTATCAGAAGAAGGGTGCTGACATACCCAGACATAGTCTAGACCTGAGGTGTGCTTATACAAGTGCAAAAAATACCTCAAATATAGCATGGCTTTCTCTTTTGAACACTTCAGCAGTTATGGGTCATCATCTTGAGAACATGATCTTATGGCCTTTGAGTTTCTGAACTCCTGACCTTAAGCTGTGGTCTACTTTGGTAACCTTTGCCCTCGCTCGCCCGCGAGACTCCTGCTGGAAAGGTGAAAGGGCAACCATCCCAGAATACAAGAGGGTTAAAACTCACCACTTGAGGAGGTTGTGAGAGAGAGAGAGAGCTAAACGTAAACAAAAGCTTTGCTGATTGCAGTGACAATATCTCATTTATACTTATATGTACAGTATGTAGCATATACTATTATATAATAATACTAAAAAAAATATTCAGATGAGACTGCAGTTACTTTTTGACTTGAAAAACAGCAGAGTAAATCACTTAATCTGGTCTATGAAATATGAAATGAAAGATAGCACACAAGTGTAGAAAATGTGGTACTTCCTAAAGAGCAAACTACCTCCTTTAAAGACAAAACATTTATTTTGTCTTATTATTTTGATTATTTTGTCTAAACACTTGCAGATAAACTTCCTAGAATACATACTGGAACTGAAATTGATGGCTTTCTTGTAAACAAAGTGATGCTACCTTAAACTAGTCAGTTATAGTGAAAGTTTTTTTTTTTGGAAATACTGTTAAAAATAAATATCTTAATCATTTAATAATCTCATTTACAGAATGTAGTATTGGTTACAAAACATACAATGTAAAATGTAGCGTATTGAGCCTGTTGGTTATGAACATAAATTGTCTTTTACCCTTTAGAAAGTACCATGTTTTGTTTTCAATTTGTGCCACAAATCAGTTCTCTTTTCAAGTCTTTTTCAAGTTTCTCAAGTCATTTGTGATGTAACTGTATTTGACTCTAAACTTTTTAAGATGTATTTTTTTATCTTCTATTGCCAGGTACCGGTACTTTGTTTTGTCGCGTTGCCTATAGGTAATTTGGAAACAATGAAAATGGTTGTCTTAATTTTTCTCCATCAACTTTACGACTGAAGAGTCATTTAAACTGCAGTAGTTTTACGAGGGGACATCTTGAAATGTTGCTTTTATTCACTGTCTCTTTCCTGAGGACCACCATTCATAAGGGACAAAGGCCCAGATGGAAAATATCATGATTGCTGTCTGTGATTATACTCATGCAGAAGTTCAACAGCCAACTAAAACAAACCTAGAAACTACAGCTTTTCTTTCAGGTCCACCTATAAAAAAACTAAAGTCAAAAATCTCCCCCTGCCATAGACTCCATTAGTCAGTCTGCAATTAGCCTACACAGTTCAATGTAATGTGATCTGCTGCCCACCAACGTAACACATCATGACATTAAAGTGATGTCAGTTGAAACCAACTTGCTGAAAACAGATGAGTTTCCTGAGAAGCAGAGGGTGTACTTCTCCTTTTGTTCGGCATTCTGGTTAAAGTTACACATGGCTGGATTCATAATGGTTTAAATTACACAACACCAGGGGGAATTGTAACTATGACGGCATCTCCTCATTTAGAACAAATCCAGTTTAAACAGGGCTTAAGTGTCTGGCAAGAAAATAAGCTACTACAGTTTTTTGTAGGATCTCTGGTCACAAATATCTCTCTTTCTCTCTTCCCCTCTCTCTCTTGTGAAAACGAAAAAAAAACTCTTGCATGGATTATACAACAGCAGGAGCCAAGTTGAAACTGAAAGTTCAAGTGTGTAAAATGTGAGAAAAACAAAGAGTTCTCAACTATCTGTCATTTTAAAGAATGCCAGAAAATGTGTGCATCAGGTAAACCTTTAGGATGTAAGCCTTTATCCGAAAGTGTCAAGTGTGTGTGTGTGTGTGAGAACGCTGACGATGTTGCTATTGTGCTGTGAGAACTGCAGTTTATTGCCTCCAGTTGTCTGTTGTTGGTTCTGCGCTCAGCAACAAAACTTTCAGTGTTTACGACGGTGACTTACTGTTTCCTGTGGATGTTATTGGTGCACTTTGCCGCTGTGTTTGTCTGCGTGTCCCAGTACTTTTTTCATTTTGCATTATTGTGAGTATAAATGTACATCTGTATTTTTTCACATACATGCTTGTGTCTCTATGTACCTAAGGATTGGTTCAAGCTTGTGTGCATGCCAGTGTGTGTGTGTGTATGTGTGTGTTTGTGTGTGTGACAGACAGCACTGATATGTAATGGTGTCAAACCCAAATGCTACCTGCCTGGATGTCTTGTAATCATAAAGTACTGTACATGAAACTGAATGCACTGAGCACACGAGTGTGTATGTGTGTGTTTTATGTAAATAAAGATCTCATCCACCACACATTCTGTTCAACCTGCATTGTAACCATTTTCCTACACACACACACACACACACAGATGGATGGGTTCCAGATGTGGAGAACATATCCAAAATCTTTTAATTAGATGTGTGTGTTTCACTTTCTGCCTGCCTTTGAGGGATTTTCCCTCCATGAGACAGGCTCATTTGTTAGTGTGGCATATGTGTCATTTCAACACTACACATTTCTTTGGTTGAACCTGAGGAAGCCAATATATTGAGTGTGAGCTATGACCACTTTAACCAATGCGGTCTTTTGACAGCAAAATGGCAGTGGCACAGAGGAAGTCAAAACATGTCTTGTGATCAGCCAGCTCATTCGTTTTGTTGTCAAGCACAGATTTGAGCTAGTAAATGCATTCTGTGGTTTCAAGCAAACTGACTATACAGTATTTATGGAAATACAGTTTGCATGTTCTCCCTGTGCCTGCGTGGGTTTCCTCCGGGTACTCCGACTTCCTCCCACAATACCAAAAACATGCACATTAGGTTAATTGGCTACTCTAAATTGCCCCTAAGTGTGAGTGTGAGAGTGTGTGGTTGTTTGTCTTTGTGTGTTGACCCTGCGATTGACTGGCGACCAGTCCAGGGTGAACCCCGCCTCTCGCCCGTAGTCAGCTGAGATAGGCTCCAGCTCCCCCACGACCCTGACGGATAAGCGGTATAGAAAATGGATGGATGGACTAACAACAGTAGCTATAAACAAATACATTACTCACATATGAACAGATACAAACCACATCTTGACTGACACACTTTCTCAGAGTCAGAAAGAGTTTTATAGCTTTTGCTCATCGTCATGTATTATGGCTGCAACTTCTTCCAGAACTCATGTTTAAATGAATTTGAAATAGCACATACAAAAGAGACGCTGTGTGCATTCACACTTGAGGTACAGCAGCTTAACTATATGGATTAAATCTCTTGACTCTCTTGAACATCACTTGCATCTGCACCTCCGCCCACGGCATGCACAACTTCCTTTTTTTTTTTACAACATGACCTGATGCAATACTGTCTTGTATTTTTCCATGTGAAAACATTCTATCTGGACTATTCACTTCCACCAGGACAATTCACTGTTACACAGCTTTTATTCTGGCCCACTTTAGACTCTTTGTTTTTGAAGGTGAGGTTCAAATAGAAAACAGACTTTCTTATTCTATTAATTTCAGCACATGGCTTAAATACTGTTATTTTTGTATATTTTGTGAGTTGCTAAACATATATTTTAGTGATATTAATAGATGTTGGCATGCCTGAGTGAGTCCAGTTTTGTGTGGGTGAGGTAATTACACTCACATTTGAAATATATTATGGTGTTTTTCCTTTTCATATTTCATAATTAAAATCATTCATCATGAAGACCTTTCACTCCACACTTTCATGAAACCTCACTTTATGATTCTGTCTGTCTTTTGTAGATATAACTGTCCTCTTCTCTTTTTGCAACACTTCCCTCTCTCCTTTCCCCTCACCATTAGCCAGTGAATGTAAGATAATCTTATTTATCAGGAGTTATGATTCAGGACTGGCGACATTAAATGCCACAACCCATTTATATGCCTCTCTCTCCCCTCCCTCTCTTTCAATTCATTCTGCAAGTTAATCTGTCTTGCTCCCCTTTTCTTTTCATCTCTAATTTCAGCAAAACAAAACAAAAGTCCTCTTAGCATCAGGCACTGGTGCGAGCAGTGTGCATGAATATTTATAAGTTATATTTTTCTGATTGTTATCTATAAATATTATTTGGATGCGAACATTTGATATGAAATCTTCTTCAACATTATTGTCTCCAGGGTTAGAAATAAGTAATGGAGACTTCCTGTGTCTTGGTATGCTTTTTAGATGAGTCACTGGTCTTTCCTCAAACAATGATGACCACAATGTAGATCAGTATTTACTTCATCAACCATGCTTTCCCTACAATAGTCATCGTGGTGTTCCTCCTGCTGAGTGATGAGGACAAGCTGTAAGAGCTGCTGCTAACAGAAAGCTGCTCTGTTATGTCTTCTGTAAATCGATTGCATCTGTGTTTGTCCTGCCAGGACATGCCAAACTGTCTGCCGAGAAAAAGGTCCACAGATCAAATGAGTTTACTAACTGTATAGAATGTGGAAGCAGTCACTGAGAGGGATCAGCCAACAGAGAATTATCACCGGACTCTATAGTGAGCATTTCAGCATATTTCAGCTCACTGCTCTTACGGCTCACTACGTTACAGCTTTGGTTCACTCGTTGCACCCATCAGCAGCAGGCAGCTGTTCTCAGCTGAAAAGCTCTGATAAAGCCACTGTACATTATCAGCCCACACCAAACGGCAGACAGACACAGTTAGCGACTAGCTGGTGAACATAGTTAAGCATTCAGCAGCAAAAGAGTCACAAGATATTTCATCCAGGAGTTCTTGGAGAGAAAAACAGAGCTAAATGAGTGTTAGTGTTGCTCTGTGTCTGCTCGATGCTCAAATAAATAATTTCATCATGTGATAACATGTAACTGCAGCAGTTAAAGCCTGTTGCATTGTTTTTGGGATCAAAAAAAACACCACATAAAATCAAATTGTCTGAATTTTGAAACAGGAGTATTGAGAGTCAAATCTACATTGCTGATGACACATGTCATTTGATTACATTTGACAAAAACGCAATTTCCCATTATAATTACCCATAAGTCACTATATATCCTGCTGTCCATTAATGTCCCACCAATAAACAATTACATCCAACTGACCAACAAGACATCTGGAACACATCAGCTTTAACTGAGTTTATGCCACATAATTGATTAGTTGATTAATTAACCCTGCCTCTTTAATTGGATAATCTCTTGTCTTCTGTTGTGTTTTGATTAGGTCAGAGGAAGGAAGGAGCTGACGTGTGTGTTGACTTTGTATTTGGGAGGGTGCAGATTACGTTGCTGCTTCCAGATAGTGGCACCGTATTAATGGAGACTCACCCTGAGAGAGATTTACAAAATATTCAGAAGTCAAGTTCAGAACCCCCGGTGACCCAAAACATTGTAATGTTTTCAGCCAAAACATTACAAGAAACAAGTAGTAATATTTCAGGAATAAAGCCCTAATTTAGTTTTACTTTTCCTGTTACAGTTAACTGGTTCTCACTGCTAGGTAGCAGAAGGCATTACACTAAGGAGAAAAACCAAAATATATAGTGCAAAAACACTGACAGCGTAAACAAAGAGCAAAACTTTAAAATTTGTGACGTTGTAGTGGACCAGGAGCCCTACAGGGAAACGAGACTAGTGGAGAAGAAATGTAACAGCCCTGCCTTTTTCAACAGTGCAGTCAGTTGTGAATGTGTGAATGTGAGTAATTCACACAAACGAAAAGGAAAGTCCAACTATCCCAATGAGAATCGATGTGTCAATTTTTCCTCAGCTGAGAATATGAAAAATGAATTCCTTTTGCCAGTAGCTTTTAGCAGAAGAGTAGTAATTTTTACAGCCAAGTTTAAATCATAATGTTGCCTCAAGGTTTAGTTTTGAGGATCCACACAGGTCATCCAGTCTGATTGCTTTGTCTTTTTCATTTAATATCTTGTCACCTGGCAAAGCACAATTTAGACAAACATTCACTGTGTTTGAACATGATATAGAGATGTCTTAAGCACCAAAATGAATACATGTGCATGAGGTTTTATCTGAAAAAGTGAAATGGAAGTCCTGAAAGAAATTTGTGCCTTCTTAAGTGTAACTGAATCATGATGAGATGAACACAAATGAAAAGTAAAGTGATTCTCTAAGTTTTCAAAAAAGGTTCATTAACATAAACTGACTTCCAGATTCTTTCCTCAGTAGTCAAACTGAAATTAGCTGGTTAACAACTTTTGGTCTTTCAGTCACACATAGCTGCCCACAAACACACAAGGTGTTAATGAGTAATATTTTCCATTTGCACAAGAGACTTTTCTGTAGGGTAGGGTATTATTAATTAATAATCAGTGGTCTTTCTCCCATAATATAGCTGAAATTGTATTTGAGTTCACACAGGAAAATTTTGTCTCACGTTACTCATTTGTGGATCATTTGTTACCTGGCCCAAACAGCCAGCTCTGTTTCTTCACTCAGTAACTTTTTTTATCCAAGCTGAAGATTTTTGAATTGGGCAAGTACACTTTGCACTGACTTTGTATACAATTTGGCCATGAGAAAAACTGGCTTCATGTTTGAGAATTATTTACCAGACGTGGTGAGGTATCCACTTGTTGGGCTTCAACAGATTGTGCCATTAATATAACTGCCTTGCCATAGTTTCCTGTATCAGCTCTTAACTTTGTCTGTCAGGACTTTGAAAGACACAGCAAAAATACCAACTGGATACAGATCTTATCATTTTTGTTATTTATCTCTTTTTTATTGTACTTTATAATTTTTTAAAAACTTTAAAACTAATCACATTTTGATAAAAAGTTTCTTTAATGAATCATTCTTGGGAACACCGTTAGAGCTGATGCAAGACTGAGGCAGACAGATATGTCTGCTTTGTGTTTGCCAGGAAGATATATTTATGTAAAGGTTTTATATTCTCCAAAACATATTTTTTAACAATTAGACAACATTTAAGACAACATAACCCAAGAGAAAGTCAGGTCCGTACCCAAAAGGGTTAAAAACTCCTCTGTTGCAGTGCTTTTCCAGCTCTTAACTTTAGCTTTCCATTTGAAAATTAACACTGATCTTCTTCATCCTGACTATAATGAAGGAACATTCTTCTGGTAATAGCTTTTAAAACTGCTTCATTTGTCTTCATGGAACTCACATCCAGTCTCATTGTGAAGATATTTGAAACCACAAACTTGAACACTGCACTGCCCACTGAACAGCAAAATCAAAGTTGAAATCCAGATGGAGGGCTTTCTAGTGTGTCTTCAGATAGAGGACGGATGCAGTAAATGGCTTGTTTGAGCAAAAGACAGGACAAAAAAATGCTGGTTAATAAGGGTGGGTATTATATACAATGCATAGTTGATGCCAGCCCATTTGTCCTCCATCAAAACCATCAACATTAATTGCGCACCTTTCTAAAAACACATTTGCTACCATGAAGGGACAAGACCCTCTATGGATAATTTTTACATAATGCTCAAAACTTTGTATTTATAGGCTACACATTTTATTGTTTAACTTTATTTTTAATTTGGCACTTATGGAAAAACAAAATTTGTAACACAGAGACTAAACTTTCCAAAAGCAAAAGTGAAAGTAATGGATTAAACATTATGTTAATCTGTCCGACTATAAGCTGCGAATATTAACATGCCCAGTGAAACAGTTTGCCGTTAAACACCCTCAAATGGGAAAGATTGACATGAGAAAGATGTAGCAGATCTCAGGCATCAGGGCATTAATAATCTGGGAATGATGTGATTTGTGATGCAAACAGAAAGAGTGATTTTCCCACCCATTAAGACTGCATGGTAAATATCTACCTTAGTGTTACTGTGAAGGAGTAGTTTTCTGGGTCTCACACACTGTAAGTGCACTAACAACCTGCTGCCTGCAGCTCAACTAACCAGTCTGCTGTGTCTCTTTTAAATACCTCCAAGCAATATTTAAAAACTGATCAGAGATGCACACTGACACTGCAGGCTTTGGTGACAAAAACAATGCATTTCCAGCATTGCTTCACAATAAAGGTCAATTTGCTTTGAGGCTTAACAAGAAACAAGAGCAGCAGGAAATGATCTCTTTCAATTAGCAGTGATTTGACACACTTTAGGAGAGCATTCTGACTGGTGAAAAAGTCAGCAGCATTACAATAAGCTATACAAAATATGTTAAAAAGAGCAACATACAAAGCAATATAAAAAAGTGCATATACAACAAATAAACAGCGTAATGTTGTGCAAAATAAAGTAGAAGTCAAGACCCTCTTCCTCCTGAAGTCGATCATCATCTCTTTGGTCATGTTGACATTTAGTCTCATGTGATTCTGTTCAGACCACCCCACAAAGTTGTCCACCAGTGTTCTGTACTCGCCCTCCTCTCCCTCTCTTATACACCTGACAACAGCTGAGTCATCGGAAAACTTTTGCAGGTGACATGACTCAGAGTTGTACTGAAAGTCAGTGGTGTATAAGGTGAAGAGGAAGGGAGAAAGCACAGTTCCCTGTGGAGCTCCTATATCTCTGACCACCACATCAGACAGGACGTTGCCCAGACGGACAAACTGTGACCTGCCTGTCAAGTAGTCAGCAATCCAGGAGATCCTTGATTGGAGAAATCCTTTACTTATGTGGTGTTATTTTAGATGGAGAACAAGACACATGCCAACTTTGGTGAAATGTGTTAAACCTTTCCTTGAGAACATTCAAGTTACACGACATCTTATCTAACCACCCACAGAAGGCTTATAAAACGTACTTCCAACTGCCTGCTGAGAAGTACAACAACAACAAGAATATGAATCAGACAGTAGAGGTGTCTTTCAGAGAAAGGGCTGTTTAACCCCCTCAACTACAAAACCACTTCCTCTGCAAAGGACAAATGCTCTCCTTTCACTGTAACATTGATACAAATCTCATGCCTATGAAGGAGAAACACTGTCAGAGACAGAACAAAGGTGAGCTGGTCAGTACAGAGAAAGTTAGGAGGGATGCATGAACTAGAGAGGGATTTCCCCTTTGCTCATATAGTACAGAGAAAACAGAAGGACGATTGCCTAACTTTTAAATGTCCACTATTACACACTGCAGTGGCAAACAGTCTCTGGACACCCAGTTTGGTTAAATATAACAACACACAGACGTTCCACAACTCATCCAGCTGCAAGAGTGCGATTACAGCTTCAAAACATCTGTGTGAAAACAGCTTCCTCCAGAAGCAAGCGAAACACCAGTGGCCAGGATATTGCAGCATCGGTGTGGGTACACACAAGCTCTCTCAGTTCACTTATGTCCATGGGATCCTCACTTGTTTGAAACCAACAAAACTCAAGCCTGCTCTCAGTCAGCATACTGTATGTAGTGTAGTCAGGAATACTTGAATAGACTTCCAGAGATGAAAGAAAAAAAATGGCAGAAATTCAGACAAAATCAACGCACTGCACTCTGCAAGCTTTGCACATATTATTTTACCAACACTGAGCTGGTTTGTCGAGCTACAGCACTGCACTGCATAGTAACTGTACAGCAAGAAAGACAGCAAGGTAACATGACACAGGAACTATGTTTTAATAGCTGCTGGCACAGGTACATTACACACACACACACACACACACCTCTGCAGTTTTCTTGGCAGTGTAATAGACTGCCAAACTTGTTTGCCCACTAAGACTGTTGAGCATCCCCTGCTATTAGGCTACGTAACCGTGGTAACCAAGTACAAAGTCACCGAGCAACTGTTCCACCTGGTCACACCAGGGCGACCAACTTTCTAAGTTAGTCTCACCAGCACACAATTTTGCTGCAGCCTTTTGTTTTGGTTCAGCATAGTATTAATCACTTTGACTCATGAATAGCTGCTGTTATTTAGACAAGCTCCAGACACACCTTAAACATACACATTCACCACAATTTTTAAAAATTTCTTAAGAACACAGTGATGTTGCAACATGCCACCAATTTTAAACTGCTTCCATGTTAAATGTGTTTGATGTTTCAAAAATATCAAATACAAAAATTTAAAAAAAATCAAACTGCCATCAAACAGTCAAGAGAGTCTGGAGGCTCGATGTTGAAATGAGTCGGTTTGTTTGAAGGTCTAACATGATCATGCTATGACAGAAAGGCTCCTGCTTCAAAATATCTGTCCCAGCACAACACAAAACTCCAAATAAAAATGTGACAACACACCTTCAGTCTTTTATAGGTGCAGCTTTCTTTATTATGTCATGAAAGCCATTTTGGGTGGAAAAAAATAGTTACTTCGGTATTTTTACATTGGACCCTTTACATGCCTTATATTATATATATATATATTGGAATACTTCTGATTAGTGTGACATGTTCCTGGCAGGTATTTATACCAGTAATGCTAAAAATATGCAACCACTGATAGGTCACGTAGGCGAGTCATTTAGGCCAAACCACAGCAGTGTGGTTTGCTGCTGCAGTTGCTATCTGGTCTTTATACATACAAGTGAGTCTGTGTATTCCCTCCCAGGAAACCTCTATTCAGAGAGGAAAGTACAACAACAATGTTTCTGAAGACAAACAATACAGACGTGATGTTGTGAGTACAGAGAAACTGGCAAAGACAAGGGCAAGTGTCCAAAGTTGACTCTGCAAAAGGTACCGCTGTGTGGGTGTGTATTTGTGTATGAGAGTGAACAGGGTGAGAAGTCAGTAGTCTAGACATGTCTTAAAGTGAGTGAGTGAGGGCATGTGTGTGTGTGTGTGTGTGTGTGTTTGCCCCACTATTTGTCATTTCAGTCATTATTAAGCCCCAATAAGAGCAGGGGTGTACAGAGAAATGAATGAGTCAGAAAGCAGTTTCCTGTAACTCTTATCTGACTGTAACCTGTTTTACAAGAAGAGATAATGTAATAATATGCACTGTATTCTGTGTATGAGGACAAAAGAACCACCTAGTTGAGACCCCATTGCCATTTAGTATCAAAATAATTTTTCATCAGACAACATGTGACAACAACATAGTCAATTTTTAGCAATAGCTATCTAGCATGTGATTACGTCTCTGTACAGTAGTTTTCATTATTAGTGGCGGAGTCCGCCATTCCCACGCTGGATTCAGATTATCCTCACATGCACAGGGATTCACAGGAAATGAGGCATCATTCTAATCCCAGGGCACTGTTTTTAATTTGATCTCACTGACATCAGCCTAACTGTTCACTATCAGGGCTGTATTAAGTTACCGCTAACGCTAAACCAACATATAGATAGCTTCATATTAAAAACTTTCTAAACACACATTGTGAAGAAGCTAGAGGAGCACACTGTTTGTCACTGAGGTTAGCGCAGACAGTGATCAGTTTTCAACAAAAATGCCTATTGATCGACTTATTAAAACAATGTTTGTTTGGTTGCACAGTAGAAGAAATCACCACAGGCCCAAAGAGTGTTTGCTGTCATGTCAAACCACACTTGCTGTTACAACAGTAACCAGAGGTTCCCCCAAATCCCCAGGGCTGAAACCTTAAGGCTTGCAATAAGATAATGTTTTCTCTACTAAACACTAGAATTCTGACATAATCACATGTTTGATTCTGGTTATTCTGGTAGCACTAAAACAAAAGTACTTTTGTTTTCTGACTTACAGGTGACTTATGGGAAGTGCAGTATAGAAGCCAGAACAATGAGCTTTCCCTCCTCTGTCTCTTCTTCCCCTGTTTCAGGTCTGAACACATCTAGTTTCATTCTCAGCATGATGTAATTGCCTTCCCCTCCCATGCTCTGTCTCTCTGAGAGCTGCACTTATTAAACTCTCTACAGTCCTGCCTGGCAGTTTATTCCGACCAGCTCAAAATGTCAAATGCCCTTTATATTTTGTTAAACTGACTTGGACCGGCACAGAACACTCACAAGCCTTCGTTTCAGTTTAGCAGACACAAATATGACACATTTAAATGCAAAAATGTGCTGACCTCAAATATCCTTCTATTTAGCCAATAGAACTGTACCCTGAATCTTTGTCTTTCCTCTCACAGCAATTTCACCATTTTACCACCTTAAATTTCCAGGGACACTTTCCCAAATATGAACTGACAGAAGAAGAATCCACTCTTACTATTAATGAGAACGACACCAGTTTAAAAAGTGACGACTGCCCATTTTCTGAGGTTATGCTCTAACTTGAATTATTACAACATCACATCAGAGTAGCTGCTGTAGGTAATCCTGAGTCAGATATGTTGCAAAATGGCCAGTTAAGTCAGGCAACTCTATCTCTGGTTGCTTGTGAAAAAGCAAAGGAAACTTCTTCCTAAGAGGAAACAAACTAAGAGACCCTAAGAGACTAATTCTCTCTCCCTCTTCTTCTTTTTCCCTTTCTGTGTGGTATGTTTGTGTAAGTGTGTCAGGTCTATATATGAGCCAGCAGTGAGTCTTGTCACAACAGAGTTAGCAGCACAGTTGTATCCTCCCATCAGCTTTCTGAAATAAATTCCAGGATCTACGCTGTGCAGACAGAAAGCATTTCTCTTCGTCAGGGACTGATGGCAGGCACATGCTACTGTGGTTTTCCTGTAAATGTTCTCGTGCTCATACTGGGGCTCACTGGATGTTATCGATTGCAGGTCATGTCTCCTTTCCAAACCAAACCACAGATAAGTGAAGCCACAGAGCTCTGAACAAGCTATACGTTAGAGCCAATTTCCAAGATCTTTTACCTATGTAAATGAAAGCTTTCTCTGGCTTTCCATGTTTTTAAAAGGACAAAGGTTGGCGTATAGTAGAATGCTTTAGCATCTTCTTCTATATCAACACCAGTGCAGAGAAGGAGAAAATCATTCTACCAGTGACTGTTATTCAGATGGTTGCTTTGAACAAAAGATAGATATACTTATGTTAATTTGTACTGATTATACTTGCTTTTCCACATTTTAATATTAGATAAAACGTCCACGCAGTTTTATTTGAACCAGGATTATATATAAATACCAATAAATCTAATTGCCACAAACAGAAATATAACTCATTTGTATCTTTTCCATGCAAAAAACTATACCTCAGGTCTCAGCTGAAATATTTTTGTTGATTTACTTGATGAAAAAGCAAGTTGTAAAAGTTGTAGTTTGTGGGTCATTACAAATGTTTAGTCAGATTCATCTTTTTAACAGTCAAGAGAGCATAAAATGTCTCATGTGGAAGATAATAGAATACAGTCTTGTCTGACTTATTTTATTAATGTTTCTCCACTCAACACTCTGTATTGAAGGCTTTTAGAAAACTGTTTTTTCATTACAAAAAAAAGGAAAAGAAAAAAAGATATCTAGTTTTACATAAAACCCTGGCTGATTTGAGACCTGGGAATTTTTCAGACATAATCTCCCTAATAGAAGAACATTATGACAGGCCTGAAATGTGACCTCAGTATTCCCACGCTCTATTCATCCTGGGCGGAAACGTGCCGTTAGACTTCACATTTAACCCGTAACAGCAAACCAAGTCTGTCTTCAAGGTGATGTCAAACACGTTAAAATGTGTTTTTAATGGAGCTTTTTAACTTACTGCCATGTAGTGTGTGTGCGTGTGTGTCGTTACTTCCTGGCATCATGTGTCAGCAAGTGATGGAGTAACCAGTGTCTGGTTTAAATATGACACAGACTTTGGCGTCGTCTGCACTGCTGGTTCATATTGTTGTGATGTTCTGTAACGCATTTCCCAGAATAACCAGTCAAACACTGGTGTGCAGCACTGGGATGTCTTTAAATTTTCTATTAATAAAGTTAATAATTTTGTATGGAAGCTCATCACTACCAAGTAAACAGAAATACATGAAATGCTTACCATGACAAAAAAAAAAAACTCATGATCAACTCATACATTTATTTCATAAAACATAATTAACATAACATAATTATTTCTATTTCTGCCATCTATACAAATTACCTTACAGCTTTGGATTACTTTTTCTGTTTGTTTCCATCTCTGTGTTGTTGTCCCTATCAATGGTAAGGTGGCTATTTAAATGAAATATATTCCACAGTGAGGTTCATGTCTTTGCAAAAATTCACTGCATGAATCATTTGAAATCTTATTTTTGAGGGAACAACTTGATTTATTGTGCCGTTAGTTTCTCTCTGCCGGTAGTACACTAAAGTGCACTTGGCCATATTATTGTTATGAGACGATGCTACAGAGCAGAAAGCATTCTGGCTGTGGCTTCCTGCGAATCAATAAAGTGAAGGTCGATGAGTCTAAAGGGAAAATCCACCATAAAACCCAATAGTACTACCTCATCAATTTTCTCCCTTAAGCAGAGACCGAGGCTCCACCTGGTACCTCTGCAATCACAAGAGACAAAAGGCCAAATTATTTTAGATTCGGTCAAACAAATTATATTTTGTTGGCATGAATTATGTGAAGGCTACGCTCTTGAAATAATGTATCAGTCAGAAGATTACGTGTCAGTAAGCCTGAACTGCTAACTGGCTCATCAAACTAAGGCAGCTGACTGATGTTAGCGTAATGTTTTGTTTGTCAGCACAACGCATCACGCGGCTTCTAACAGGTCTCCTTATTAAACTCTTTCCTAGCAGGGAAACATTTTCTCCCCTTTAATGCTTTGAATTTTCAGACAAATTTTCAGCTGAAGTTCAGGAGACCCAGGAGATGTGTGTTGGCACGTTTACTAGTTCTGACCCATCAAAATGTCAGTGAAACTGAAGAGCAACTGGACTAACTGATAAACACATCAGGCCGCAATGGAGACACATTTGTCAAGTAAATAATGATACAAGTCTGGCATCGATTTGCCTGACACCAATCAGTTTTGGAGGCTCTCATTTTATTTTTTTGTTAAATAAATATATCCTAACGATATATTTCCTGGTGATTAAGGGGGGAACAGGAAAGGGATATGTTATTAGATTTACAAACTTTTAAGTTTTTTTTCTTCATCTTACTCCGGTACAAGTCAGCCTCTGTAATAAATCAGCGTGTTTCAGTTGGCAGTAAGCTAAAGCAAAGAGTATGTGTGTGTGTGTGTGTGTGTGTGTGTGGACGACTGGTGATAAAAATACAGTAGGTGGTCCTGCAGTGACAGTAACATAAAACTGCTGCTCTAAATAAAAGATCGAAGATGGAAGAGCTCAGACTAAAACTGAATGCATGCCGGAATAAAAATATTATTTTTAACCCTCTAAACTATTCCTAAATATTGACATATCTCCATTTATCTGTGTTTGTCCACTCCCTACCCTCTATTTCCTCTGCTCCCCACATATATAATCTACTTCTACCTTACTGTGATCGCTTTCCATGTCAAACCTCCTTTGCCTCTGACCCCTCGTCATCCATAAATATTGATAGGCCTCTCCTTATCTCTCCTTTTCTGCCATGCCAATACTCCCTTGTGACCCTCGGTGTTTGCTCGTGAATTATGGCTGAAATGTGCGTTTCTGGAAACGTGGCCTGAACATACAAACAGCTCACTGCAGTTCTTCTTGCACTCCACGTCTAAACACTAAAACAAAAATCTTGATTTTCTTTTTTCACGGGAAAGTTAATTTCCTTTAAAGCAAACTACGCTGTTTACAACCTAAACCTGTCACAGCTTTGACGTGTTGACTGAAAATGATGAGTCATTTCTCTCCTGAGATGTTTAGATAGTTTTGTAGAAATACTTTACATAGAACACCCATTCCCAAACTTTTTTAATCAGACGCATCCTTGACATCTGGAAACACTGTTCATCGACTCTGAGTGCGTCTAAGCAAGTATCACTGATGTAAACACAGAGTCAGACTCCCCTCATCCCACCAGAGTCCTTCATTCTGTCAATAAGAACGCCCGTCAAGTACCACAGCTTGAGTCTCATTTCATCCATTTCATTACCCTGCGACTGGACATTGGCCAGGAGCAGCCTCGAGTCCAAGTTTGTTCTCTCAAGGCGGTCTGGCTGGTCTGAATGAATGGTTGAAAGGTGCAGTGATCGTCCTAAAAAATCTGCTGCACCTTCTGAGTGTATTTCTCTCAAAGGTAATACATGATTCAGTAATAAAGTCAAAAAGATATGAGACTAAAACAAAAAATGAGAGTCAAAGAATAAGGAATAAATAATAATAATAAAGAATAAAAATAACAGCTCAACTGAGAGTCTAGTGTATAGAAGTACAGAGAATAGAGCAGATAACTGAAGAGGAAGTGGGACCACAGCCTTTACCGACACACATGCGGTCTACAAATGCGCACATGCAAGCAGAGATGAGGGTTTTGCACAAAGTGTGAAAACCCATCTGTGAATTTGTCAGCAAGACACGACCAACACAAACGAGTTACTACTGCATGTGTTGTGTACTGCCCATGCTGAACGGTGTTCACACCAACACTAAGGATTACATCAGCAGCTAAAAATCCCCCACGATCAAATTATTCAAGGTGAGGAACACCCTTTAATGAGCCACTGTGCTGAAAAAACAGTTGAGGTGTGCCAGCACCACTCGCATTTTATTTCCCGGTGTCAGGTCCTTTGTCACGCACAAACACACACACACACACACACACACACACACACACATTAATCTCTCTAAGAGGGCCCTCACTGACATAATGCCTTCCTTAGCCCCTTTTCCTCATCATCACAACTAAATAACCTAAACCCAACCTGTGGCCTTGCTTTGTTTCTCTATGCTATCTGCTGTATCTGGTCAACTACATGTAGACTGACTGAACGGGACATGGATATATGTAGGAGAAGGAAAAAAATTTATGTATCCCATGTCCATACACCTCAATAATTCTACACAGGTATTCACTGGAAAAGTGACAAATTACACAAAAAAAGTAAGCAGCCTAAAAATGGCTTGATTTTTGAGTGTGTTGTCGATGCAAACTCCTTTCCAACAATGAAATAAGAAGGAATAGAGAAGATGCTTGTCACAGATAAACAAACATTTAAACAGAGTGTGAAAGCCAGTTTGACAGCTTGAGAAACAAAAAATATTACATATGAGGAAAGCTATATGGCTTCTACTACTTTAAGTGGCAGCTTGATTGATGGCACACTCACACATAACTTCCTGTTATTATAGGGTGAAATAAGATGATTTCTTGTATACTAACTGCAAAAACAATGTACTGTAAAGATCAGTATAACAGTACACACTGTACACAGTTAGTATGTATTATGAAATGGGACACAGCTACTGTGTTGCATAACCAGTCAAACAAGCTCCAACCAGCAGAAAAAGTAGAGTAACTGCATATTTATTCAAGTTAGTACTGGTGGCCTTTTTATATGATGATCTGCTGGCTTCAAGATCATTTTTTTTTCAGTTTCAGAGAGATAATTATAAGCTCCATAATTTAATAATTTTTTCAGTTTATTATTATGATGATTTACTAGCTGATGGACGCAGGCGGAGTATCATTGTAAATGGTTTTGTGCTTTGTAATCAAGGAAAGTCTCTGCACCTCCCTTCTGAGGTAGGAATATCGATACCAGCACACAGAACTCATACTCAGCCTGAGACAACTGATGCTATACTCAGTTCATTCATTCTGTATGATCTCATTCATTTACACCAACAGGTATGGTTATACACATCGTACAGAATCCATACATCAAACCAGGTCAAAATAAGAGCAATTATTCATACATACCAAACTCTTTGTATGCATGTTCTTGAGATCATCACACAGCTGCCACATTCAAGTGATTTTATCTGCTGCAGTTCACTCCAACCAATTCATCAACTCTGCTGTGCGTGTGTGTGTGTGTGTGTACCCTTTCTCAAGGGTATCTGTCCGTTACCCAGCTCCTTGATCAATAACCTCACTCACAGACACACACACGCACACACACACCATTTATCCATTTTATAGATCCTTATTCTCACATAATTCTTGAATCATGCTCTGACCAGAATAGAGAAATCCCCTGATCTCTTCACTTCTCTCCTCACACCTCCATTCATCATTCACATTCATAAAACCATCACATTTAATGTATGTAGGTGACCTGTGCAGTCACCACATGGGAGCTGTTAAAAGCCCTGCTGAGCCTATGGTTTCCTGCTGTATGCGGACATGCATTAAATAGAGCTGCACTGTTTCATTCACAGTTTGTAAAGAAACATTTGTGAATAGTGAAGACATCGTCTGCTGGTAGTATTAGGATACAAGGCGTCACTGAGACACAGTTGCCTGATTCTAACTGCTGGTGTCACGCACTTTGTAGAGAATTGCATCCATGCAGCACTCGTATTGATCTGCTGCGCTCAGCCTGTGTCCCAGTGGGTCTCATGCATGACAGAAATAACCTATTTTGTGCTTCAGATTTTTGCCTTAACTAATGACCCACTCTGGTGGCACATTCCTACGTCAATGAAGCTATCTTTCCAGTGAATGCGTCAGTCGTCATTTAGCGATAAGGACACAGTGTTTCCACAGGATTTCTCTTTTTGAAACTGAGACATGTTGATTAACCTCTGTTTTCCTCTGTGGTGCAGCTCACAGTCAGTCATCCACCAGAAGACCGATGTGACACGAGGTGCATGCGGACATCATTAAGTTAAATGTATTGACAGCCCCAATTTTTTATTTATTTATTTTTTTAGTTATCTGGCGGAAAAATAAGATTCAGTTTGTAACTTTGTAAAGATCTTGTGTTTGTTATAGTTAGACTCAAAGTCACAGTTTTAGGTTTTGGAAAGTTAAATATTTCAGGTGTTTGAGCATCCTGGATATATGACAACTGTTCACAGTGCATTAAGATGTCAATTTTCAAAAAGAAATAGCTTATAAATGCTCAGACTTTGATCTATCAAACTAATTCAATTAGATTTTAACCGTAATAAAAGCAGCACCAACACATGCCATCAAAATGTAACAAAAAATTTGAACAAAGATGCAGTCCAGTGAACGCAACATACTCAATATAAAACAAATGAATATAAGTGCACTGATGGCGGGAAATTATCCAACTGTTTATACTAGTATGCCACTGCTCTCACGACATGCTCAAACACAACACAGCATCAACGGACTGTTTAAGTGTGTGTGCGAGGTCGAACAGGAATGCATGCACAAAAGAGGGATTACAGCTCTGACGTCATCAAAAACATGAAGCAGTTAACCACACACACACACACACACACGCGCGCGCGCACGCAGTTTTAACAGGACAGAGCTGTTCAGGCTTATCATGGGTGGCAGTCACACACACATACATACACACACACACACACACCCTGTCTCATCAAGAACATAAACGATGTGGGACATTTCTGAAAAACAGAGGCAGAGGAGGATGTTTACCAGGTTCTACATGAGGAGACACAGAGAGGCACAAAGAGGAGGATGTTTTCTCTACTGCAAGTTCATATACCTCAACACACCCAGACACACACACACACACACACACACACAGAGCACACTGTATTGACCCTTTCTGTGTCTAAGAGAATTAGAACTATATGAAAAGACTCTTCTGGATAAAATATGCAGAACTTTTCTCCATATTGATCCAGCAAAAACCTCTTAATGCCCACAAATGTTACTAAATGCTGACAAATGCTGACAACAGAATATGTGTACGTGTGTGAGTGTGTGTGCATTAGGTACATTATGAAAGAAGATGATATTTAGAGACAAGCCCTCATTAATAAATCAATTCAGCCACTTAGGAAATTCCCATGTTGGGTCTCATGTTGCTGTCTCAGTTTGAAGGAAACTTCTCTGAAATCTCTGATGATTAGACGGCGAGAAATCACAACGCCAAACCTAAAACTACCACTTCCAAACAGAGGAGCTCAGCCTTTTCGGTGTTCGCCTTGGCATTAGCATGAGATTATGCTGGGATTAAATCACAGCCAAGACAAACGTCCAAGCTGGTTGTTCAGTTTTCATTTTGCCGTTAATAATAAAGATATAATAAAGAGAAATAGTGTTAATGCTGGTGGTTTTCTGATGTTTACTGTGCTCTGTAAATTTCATTTACTTTTTTTAAAATACCACACATACTCCAATAACCATCAGATAACTGAAACCTACTGTGCTGCTTTAGAGTGCGGCTACTTCATTTCAGCCCACATTTGTGCACATCGCAAGGACCGTCAGAAAAGCTATGCTGCATTTTGCTCAGAGGCTTTTCACCTTTACTCCTTCAAAATAAAAGTAAAACATAGCTACATATAATTTATGTATATAAATGGGTAACATTCACTCTGTCCCATAGGTGGCAATTGCGTGATGTATCATATTGACACCACAACTGCATATTGATTACTTACTTATCTGTACAACATCTATTGCACGTCTGCCCGTCCCGGATGAGGGATCCCTCCTCTGTTGTTCACCCTGAGGTTTCTCCCATTTTTTCCTGTTAAGGGATTTTCTAGGAGTTTTTCCTTAGTCGATGTGAGGGTCTAAGGGCAGAGGATGTTGGTATGATGTTATGTAAAGCCCTTTGAGACAAACTGCTTGTAAAAATGGGCTTTACAAATAAAGTTGTCTTGTCTTGTCTTATTATTGCAGTTGATAAGTTCCAATACTCACCATAAATTCTCCATGTCGAACTATTCTTAGATTCTCCAACAGTGGGTTTTAATTGATGATCTCATCATCTTCATCACTTGTTTGTCCTTGTCTCTTCCTATTTTCCTCAAAAAGGGAGTACTGTAAAAAAAAACAACAAAGGGTGTATTGGGATCTGATTCTAGTAAAACTCAAACATGCACGGTCATTTCTAATGACATAAAGATAAATTTCATCACTTCTTTACAAAATTATACATACACATCCTTTAATTTTCATAACAAAATGCCAACACTGACCACATGTGACTCAAATAACAACAAACGTTCCTGTGATGTGAAACACTCTGCAAACACAACAACAACATTCAATGCTTCAAAAGCAAGCAAAAACTCTACAAAATATCTGGGAAAGTTTGACAGTCGAACTTTATTACTTATATGGACACAACTTTTGTTTGAAACTATGCATCATCTTTTCCTGTAAAACTTATTTTGGATGAGGAGCACGGATTTTGATGTGATCCAGACTGCAGAGACTAATTGTGTTAATATGTTTCACCAGAGTACAGCAGTACTCCCACCATACAGGAAATAGCTGGGGCCAGATTCAGATGAAGATTTGAGACTAAAACTCGCTCAAAAGTCAGAAAAATTCAGTATTTCTAGATGTGTAGCTGTACTGACTTCGACCTTTCAATGCAGTTACAACCATGAAACACTCCTGTGGCTTTTTACGTAGCATTAATTCATTGCTTGTAACCATAATTGACATCTCATCTTGATATCTCAGCTGACATTATTAGGCAATAAGGTAATTAAGGCAGTCAATAGAGTTCACATCCAAAGAGACCTCACAGTGAAGTATGCAGTGAAAAGATCATAAAGAGTGAAAGGATGATGCTACTGATCAAACAGATGTTAAGACTCAAAGTTAAGTGCACAAGTGTGCCTCTGGAGAGCAGAAAAGAAAAAAATGTTCTCTGTTTTCTCCTTTTAATAATCACAGTTTATGAAAATGGCCTATGCTTGTTTCTTGTGCGCATACATCATTTATAAATCTGGTCCAGGTCCTTTTCTGCGTTTTTTATACAGACCCTTCTGGCTTACAGGCAGAAACCATCAATCCGAAATGTTCTCACTTGTACACACGTGATATATTTGTGTAATGTATGTGTCTATGACCAGGAAAACCTGTGGAATATAAAATAATAAGGGATGGAAATGAACTGAAGGTTATAATCTGAACAGCCTGTTAAGAACAGATAAGGATGAGCGTGTCAGAACGAGGAGTGATGATCTTCAAATTATTATCCACATTCTGATAAGGCATTTAATTGCTTTGTAAACCACGTCAAAGTGAAAGCAGCTTGAGTGATTCTGGTCAGTAAACAGAGCTCTGACAGAGCTGCCTGCTTCACCCTGAGCTTTCTGCTGCTTTGTGATGCTTCTGTCCTGTTTGCACTATGTGTCTGAGTCTCCGAGGAGCAGCAGGAATGCTGACCTCCGCTCTTCCTCTTCTGGGTCTCTCCCTCCCTATTTTGCAATTAGCTTCCAGTAAAAACAAGTGCCTTTTAATCCATGCTGAATTTGGAAAGCTCCAAGTAGGAGATATCTTAATCTGTCATGCTTCATATAATGTTATTGCAGCTGAGGGAGCAACATCAGTCATGTACAAATAAACACCCAGGAGAACAAATACACCAGAATTATCAGATCAGTCAGTCTCATCTTTCTCTCTGAAAGAGGGTCAGAGGTCACTTCAACAGGATGGACTCTGTGACTCATCAGAGGATCAAACCCAGAAGAGACTGCAGGTTGCACTCTGAAGCAGCACCAACAGCTCAATAACAGCAGCAGAGCCTGGCAGCCATGTGAAATCAAACCTCTCTGCTCCTGAAGGTCCATGTTTGGAGAATTTAAAAGGTTTACCTCTCCACGTTTGAAAGTTTATCACAGAGATTTACAGCAGCCGAGCTCAGCTTACCTTACCTTACCTATAACCCTTTCTTCAAACTTGATGCATGAACAAAAGAAAAAACATTTGCTAAACTGAAGCACTTTAATGAAGGAGTCATTTACAAAAAGACAATAAAGGAGACATGAGATGAAAGGAGGAGCTCTGAGCCACTCCAATAAAAGTCAGTCATCCATCATTCAAGATTTTTGTCTGAGAGCTTCTCATTCTGTAGTTTGAGCCATAAGTTGAGAGACTGTAGATGACGTAAGTGAAATTTACTGCCAACATCCACAGCTCCCCCTTGCCTGTCGCCTTGCTTGTATCATTAGCTGTTTGAGTGGCTTGAATCACAATACTTATGTTTAAAATAGCACCAGTGCCTAATGTTCCTAATTGTAATCGGTCAAATGCAGCCTTTGAAGGACGCGGCCCCTGAACTGGGACACAGCTATAGTCAGCTATAGTCATTTGAGCCGTTGTTTATAAAGACATATCGATAATAACAGCTTTCAGAAAACAGCTGATAAATACTGCCTGATGTGGGTGAAATATTTGCACTTGTTGTACATTTGGGCTGCAGCTACTGATTATTTTCATTATCAATTAATCTGTCGAAAAGCAGCACATCTTTACATTTAAGAAGCTGGAACCAGTGGACGTTTGACCTTCCTGACTGAGAAATGGCTGGAAGCGTTAAGCAAAACAGTTTCCTTGGGTTCGACAAACTGATTAATGGACTGATCAGGGTAGTTCATATTCCTGAACAGAATGTGGAACATCCATCAGTCCATCAGCCGTACGAACTCACACTTTAGGCGAAAATAAAACGTCGTAAAATGATCTTCAAGCATTTATTCATTCATTCAATCATTCAGTATAAAATAATGAGCAAGGGCCCATCAAATGTATATATAAAATGTCATCACATTATTAACAATAATAATAACAATAATGATAATATAAATACATTTCAACAATACACACAACAATATTTAGAGAAGCTGACCGATTAGTGGAAGACAGCAGCTGTGAAAATGACTCAATCAATTAATAAAGATCAGCCTCCACACACACTTTAATCCATGACAGGGAGTAAGTGCCTTGGATCACACACACACATAAAACACACATGATGATGCGTTGTCAGAACAATGCAATGACAACTTCCTGTTTCTCTTTGTTTCACTTCAGAGTCTCTTATGCTTGAAATTGGTGGTTTTGAGAGGGAAAGAATCCCAAAAATAGCCGAAGGCCCTCAGTCCCAGGTGAAATGACTGTGGGAAAGAGTTCGAAGTGAAGAACCGAGAAAACCCAAACCAAAGAGGGATCAGTCATGTGATACAAGATTATTTTATTCCTGTGTGCAAATACTGAACAAATTCCATTTAGTTTAATTTAAATTTCAAACAGGGTTTTACTCTCTTACAAGAGCACTGAAGAAATGATTGAAATAACTATCAAGAGTATACAACAAATACTGAGTTTGAATAGTCTGTGCATTTCTGTTGGGATCTAATACTTACTACATTTAAACATGCATCAGCTACATCTGTCTTATGTCCATCATTTAGCTGGGATCCATGCATTCTTCTGAAGTTATACCACTGTGTTGTTGTTACTAATTTCAGGGATGTCTGGTCGATTTTGGGTCCAGACAAGAACTGATGAAAGAAAAAGTACGTGGCTCCCAATTTTCCTTTGTTTAAACAGCCAAGAGAAGGAGAACAAAACCTCAAGCTCTCTGCTTCTGGCTGCAGTTGTGGCAGAAAATCTCTGAAATAACAGAGCAGCTTTCAGCGAGACTTTATCTTCCTCTCTGTAACACTGGTTCACACTGCCTTTGTTCACCTGTCCAAACTCTCCATCGATACACACACACACACACACATACAGAGCTTTTGTTAACTATTCCAATAGGTGCTAAAAGGTACTGCATTGTAGATCTCCCAGGAGCTATAAGGGGGAGAGAGAATTTCTTTGTATTGTAGCACACAAGAGGCAGCACAGAGACGCTTTCACTCTTTTCATCATTTCTTTACTCTGTCCACTGTACTTTGTAGATCTGCCTCAGAGTAAAACCTAACAAGAAGAAAGGGAATCAGAGCTTGGAGATTTTGTTTACATGTGAGATTTGCATCCTTTCATGGTCTGTGGCAGCAGCAGCTGACAATTTTCATTAGAAATTAATCAGCAGACCTTGTTATTAAATAAAAGGACAGAGTACAGTAGCAACAACCAACCAAGGGTTAATACTATTCAAAACATCAACATCAAAACATCATTTTATTCTTTTATAAAACACAATCTGTTTTTTGCTTGCTGGTCCCAGTTAGACGTCTCTCCTAAACTGGCAACAGTACAGTTTTGTGAGAAATATTACGATAAGAAAGACCAAATCTGGGAAAAGTGCAAGAGGATTTGTCCACAGCCATGTTACCATCTGCCATATTCCCTCTCTCTCACCACACACGAAAACACCAAATTTCCTGACATCTACTCCTTCATGGCAGCCTATTGTGTTTCTCTTCCCAGAATTGTGCAACAGACCCAATAAAAGCTTCTCAGATATCATTCTCCTAGATGGATTTCACACACACAAACACACACACAGAATATGAACCTGCACAAACAAGATGCCAAAAATAACCATAAATATTCATTTGTGATTCTGTTGCTTTTTACATCAATACATGTACTATGATGAACACACACATCTAAATAAAAGTGACTCTGACTCTCAGTATGTGAGAGTCCTGGGTCAAGGCTGTAATGTATTCCCTATCAAATATAAACCTTGCAGCTGCCCTCAAGTTATGACAAAGATTTTAATGTAAATCACCATTTTATTGGTGACTTAATTCGGTGACATTTCACCGAATGTCAGTGTTTCCTTAGCTGAGAGCCGTGTTTTTTGTTTTTTTGTTTTTTTTTTAATTCAAAGCAGGTTTGTAGCTCGAAGGAAAATCCAATAAATCCATTTAAGTGAAAAAACACAAAATCATTTCATAGGATCAACTCTATTCACTGCAGTCCTTGATATTTCAACACATTATGAGTCACAGGAAGTCAAAGTGAAACAAAGCAGACAATTAAGTCTGCATACTGTTATATACTGCTATACATGACAACATGTTTCTGAAGATGAACACTAATTAAACATTTTATGTGTACAGGTTCTTCACAAAACAATCAGAAACATTTCTAACAATGGTAATTTATTGGTGTACTGCACCACGATCATGTTTCTGGCTCCCTCTCTTGGCTGAGTGCATACAGTAAATGCAGTTATGCTGCACTTGGACCTTTGTGTAAATAAATAAAACAGCTTCAGAGACTTTTGCTCACTACTACTTCTGAAACAAACGTTTCATATAACAAGAAATATGAAGGACGAGTGCTTCCACTTTTTTCCTAAATTAACTCTGAATTAGCTCAGGTGAGCTTTGCTGTATGATCTGAACATATGAACATAAATGCCCATTTTCCCTGAAGCTAACCTTTATATTATGTTTAAAAAGAAGAAGAAAAAGAAAAACGGAAACGGATCTGTACACAGTATGCATTTCAGAGCTGGAGGAGCTGGCAACTGTAGGGTGAGCATTCATTCAGGCTGGACCCGACTATGATGGCACTACCACAGACCTAAATTTATATTCGACAAAAAGATAATGATATTTTCTGATGTCAGCTGAGGTGATCTTTTCAGATGAGGCGCCTCCACTATAAAGCTCTACAGGAAACGTGGTGTGTGCTCCAAAGGCAGTTTTGAGTAGCGTCCACGGCACTAAGTACGCTACTTTCTACTAAAAATCCCACAATGCCTTTCTGTGAAAGTGTGAAATCTGAATTAAATGCTCTCAGTTACACAGTGAGTGAAGAAAAAGGGAACAAGGGAGTCATTTCTGCATTAATGCGGCTGGTGGTCAAACAGTTAGATGTTTAATAAGACCTCATGAGATGACTTCGGCACCAATCTTCCCCAAACAATTTTCATTGTGCAGAATTCCAGTTCATAATGATGCAGGACTTTAAATAGAGTTACTGTACAGTAACCATGTCATTGTATTAGCCAGCAGTCATGACTAGGCTACACGGTAATATGTGATTAAATTCTCCATAGATATGATATTAAAAGCAAAATCTGACCTTAAACGCTTATGTCATTTTGACTCATCTGTGTCCCTACGCCCTTCATGGTTTAATTCCTTTTTATCATTCTCCCCTATGGCACAAAGACAGGAAATGGTGTCAAATGGTTTCCATAGCAACACAGTGTGTCACCATTGGCAGCTGGCCAATATTAGCAGTGACCTCTGGAGCTGATGAATGAAACATATTAATAAAATAACAGTCTGACATGCTCTCACATTCACACACTCATGCACTTGTCATAACGAGCCGATTCATTGACTTCCTGATGACCACAGTGACAACACTGGCTTCCCCACAAGGCCGAAAATAATCTGTATTATTAGACATTCAGTCATTAACATCAAATCTCCGCTACAACTACTCATTCTTCCCCCTGCATATGGTATATACTTTTTATTTTTAGGTCAAGTTTTATTCATGTTAAGTTTGTTGACTTAACTTAACTTGACAAAATGGCACCCATTGTTACCATGAATAAAATTACAGATGTCTCTGGGTTTGAATATTGTTGGAAACATTTGGAATAATGTACGTACATAACATGTATAACAAAGGTCTTGCCGACATTTTAATGTGGAGTGTATGTTAGTGTGTTTGTTATTAATCAAGGAAAATATCTTAAATGATATACAATGATTTCAATCTCAATCTGGCATTCAGGAATTCAAAAGGAGGAACAAACATGGCAAATAACACTCAAACTTTCTTGCACAAGTCACAAGCCAAACAGGTACTGTGGAGGAAGTACATCCTTTTCAGATAACCACACAGCTGTGTCGTAGCACTATCACCCCACATCACCTCTTCAAATCCTTGTAGCTGACAGCTGAGGCTTCTCCTAGCTTTTCATAAGAATGTACTTCCCTATGAATGAACATTTCTTATTTGAATGTTTGCCAGCAAGTGATAAAGTAGAATAATCCACTTCAACTTGTGCAGTTATGCAAATAATATTCAACAGAGTTTAATGGCCTCTGTAGAACGTTTACTTTTCAATAACTGCATGGCTGTTTTAAATATTTTCTTTTGTGCTGTCATGTCGAAATGCAACCTGGCTTGGGCAATGAAATCCTCTGTGTGTGTATGTGTTTGTGAGAACACAGATTAAGGGACATCCCGAAGGGGTTTTAGTGCAATTATGGTCAAGAATTTGATTATCACAATCATGGTGTATATATATTCCCACACACAGCCAGATAAAGTTCACAAACAAACACACACAGTACACACAGCCTTGTTCTGAAAGTATTCCCAATGCAACTCCGTCTCTCTATAACCTTGCCTCTGGATGGCTGGGATCATCTGTGGGATCATCTGTGTGTGTGTCTCTCTCTCTCTCACACACACACACACACACAAATCAATGACGTACATCCAAAAACTGGACTAATAACACTGACACATGAGAGGCACATACATGTACATAGTGTAGGATCATCATCTGATCCTACGCACAGGTAAGCCCTCCTGGTCCCAACAAACACAAGCAGGCTCATATGGAGACAGAAATCAGTATTCCCAGACACACTGAGCCCTCTTATGGCTCTGCTGTGTTTCTGCCTCCCCATCATCTCATCTTTTCTGCATTCTCACACTCGTGCATCTCTGTGTTATTATGCCATCAAGTCTCCATGATTGCGTAAACTGACCTTGTAATCAAGCCAGATTCCTTTATGCACAAGATTGCATGTGTGCTGACTTGCACTCTTGCCTTTGATTTCATCTCCTGTATGGCTCCTGTACGGATGGTTGAAACCAGTTGATGTGGTCAGTGTTATGCAAAACTAAACTGAAACTATTCAAAATGTTATGCGAAAGTGGCCCTTTGCTCAACTAGCATAAGTTGCTTTCGGTCAGTAAAATATATGGCAATGTAAGCATTGAGCCAAGCTGATGAGTAGCAGTGAACCAAAAACTTGATGTACTGTCTTTATAATTACTTCTACCGGTGAAACAAAAATCACAAGTTACAAGTTGGTGAAGAATGAACAAATGATGACACAAAACTGCCTGCAAAGGTTAACAGTGAGCACACTGCTTACTCTGTATGTGTGTGCGTTATGTCTCACAGAAATTGAATAATACACATGGTCTGCCTACATTAATGTCATAACTCACAAGTAACACAGGGACAGCGGGTTGGTCTACAATCTAGTTACATACATCTTCTACGCTGGATCATTTCCCAACTGACTGATTATGTTGACTCAAGTTTTCCAGGCAGGAGCAAATGCAATTATTTTGTATGTTTGTCTGTGTGTGCGTGTGATAGACTCACATGTTCAGGTTTAGAGTGTGATTCAGACATAAACTATTTGGCCAGAACTTATTAAAAAGATGAGAAAAAACACCTGCAAATACATGCAGGAAGGTATGTGCATTCAGGAAACATATTCAATTTTTGGAGGTTTTTCTTTTTTTTGTTTGTAGAAACTTCAGCTTCTTCAGCTCACAAGATTCAGTTTTCTAAAAGCACCTTACAGTAGGTTGTGGTGCCATATTGGGCCATAAGCAGACTGTGAAATTGGTCTGTACGCGGTTAAATTGTCATCATTAATCCAACTGTCAGCAGCTACACAGATTACTGCCACAGTTATCTGGCTAACTGGGCAGCCACACCATCATCTCATGTGTTTGATTTCCTTTTCAGTTTGGCTGAAACAGCTGTCAACACAGCAGGAGACTTAACTTTTAAAAGTCAGTGACAACAGTTACTTCACTTTCTCAAGCCAACACTGGCACTGCCATACATTACATAGCTGACACATGAGAAGCTGAGATCAGTTAAGCTCTCTAAACCCAGAACCATGTGATATCAGTCTGTTTAAAAATGTGTTTTCCAGACATCGCCTCAGGATTTAATCCTGTTTTAATCACTGGTTCCACTGAGGAATTCAAACAGATTCTGAATGGCGAAAGGCAGCCATCTGTGATGTGTAACACACACCGATTTGCTTGGCCTTGGCTTTTAATCGTGTTTTTCTGCTTACTACAGTTTTGACACTGATCGACTTGGACAGTGCACCGTAACTGAAAGACTGATTTCATGATGGAAAACTCCAAGACAAGAATTGTTTGCTATTTGAGAACTGCTTTCTGGCTGTTATTTTGGCCTGCATTCATGTCCAAATGGCCCTTGACTAATAAATAATTCAAATATGATCTTAAATCTGGCCTGCCACAGGGATTTAAGTTCACAGCAAAAAGAGACAATGCACATAATAGATGATGACCCACATCACACAAACGTTTCTTACCTGTTGCGTTTGCACAGTATATACAGAACAACAAAGCTTATAGCCTAATATAGAGGTACAAGTCAGTATAGAATACCTGAAAGAACAAAACGTTTACATTCACATCAAAAGGTACCAATGCATGAATAAAATACATAACTTAGTCAACATGGACAAAAAGCAGCTTATAGGCCAACAATTTATCAATGAAACAAGCATGGCGAAACTCGAGCACAGGGTCACAATCACACAAACATATCACGTATAAGTCAGTACGTGAGTGAAGACATAAACAGTATCTCAACCAGTCTCCATGATATGAACATGAACACAGCAAATAGCTGAATATATATATATATATATATACACACACTGTTATACTGGGCACACACACCGCCAAGAGCTGTTTAACCGTTAAGTGCAGCTAGTAAAGCTAGCAAAAGAGAGCTAGCAAAGACAGGCGGGGACCAGCAGACAGACAGACAGACAGACAGACAGATAGTGTGTCTGACTCACATTATCTGAAGTCCAAATCTTCCTTTTTTTCATTTAAATGAAGTATTCATGTTGGCAGCCATTGTGGACTTCTCATCTTCTCTCTTCATGACTGCTAACTAGCTAGCTTAACTAGGATTTTTAAAACGAGGCAGTTGGTATCGTTAGCGGCACTTTAAGTAGTTCTCACTCTTCATAAGTATTGCCAACACTTTTTTGTTGCTGTGAGGCCAGACTGTGACAGGGTTCTCACTTCACTTCAGTTTCTTTACCGGACACGTGTTCAATCACGGTTCTGCAGTGGTATTACAGTGACAGCTTCTTCTTTAATAGCTTACAAATACCTTCTAATCAACTTCACCTAGCTTCTTCTCGGTACTTTGGCAAGGGTGCAATACCGTCTGCGGCCACACAGACTGATATTTATAGGCCATTATAAAAGGGAGGCGCTGTTTCACGAGTGTCGAGTTGCAGTTTACATTCGTATCTGGACCATTGACTGTGCATAATGACTTTATTTATTATTATTTTATGTAAATCATTTTAGTACAATGTATATATCTGTGGTCCAGAAGACTTAACAAAACATTTAAACCCTAGTGTGCCTCAAAACATGGGACTGCTGAAATACTGTATTTCATTATAGCAATTCAAATATTTAATGCTTTCTGTATCGCACCCAGTACGCCTACTATCATACTCCAATGCATCCAATGTCATTTCTGCTGAGATAAACATATGCTCAGGCTGTAGACACATTCATACAAAGAGAATAACTGGAGAGAAATTGAAGCTGAAGATTGAGTTCAAAGGAAAATCTGCCCTAAACCACAGTCCAGGAGCCCTTCAGACCTTTCAGTACGTTCTTAGTACGGATGTTCCCTTTTAACTGAGATACTAATTGATTCAAACATCTCATGGTCCCAGAAACCACATCTGAAACAGCCACAGTTAAAAACAGACAAATCCGACTAACCTATTCCACCTGCTTTGATCTGCCGGGAAAAATTACACAGTCGTCCCATAATGCCCCTGTTATTACGAGAGAGGAGGTGGAACAATGGGAAAAACTATCTCATGATAGTATCCAAGACATTTTGAGGACACAGATATCCTTCACATGAAGTCACTTCAATTTCCACGTTTAACAGCATTAAAGCCGCTCTGATCATATGACCGATTAGGATCGACAGGCCTTATTAGTTCTGGAAAGATTCTTTTGTGGATTAAAAAAAATCATAAAATTAAGAAGGAAAGAATGAACTGCAATTTTGAATTCAATAATATTATGACAAATGTGGTCTAATAATACTTGAAAAAAGAAAAAAAAACTGAAGCCAAAATCAATACACAATCATGTTTAATCAGTGGCTGTTACAGTTCAGAGTGACTGTAGGGGTTAGTGCCAGTCGATCCTTTTGCCCCCACGTGTTCCTCCACGTTCACCTCCTCCTCCTCCTCATCCACCTTCTCGTCCTCTTCAGGAGTTAGCTGCATGTCCATGAAGTTCAGAATGTCACTGAACTCGACAGCAGGAGGCCAGCTGTCCTCACCCAACATCCCTGTGGAGAAGGACAGAGACAGAGATCTGTAATTACAATGTGACCGACCTCACCCAGCGGAAGGATAAATCAGTTTTAACTGGTTCTTATTACTGAGAAATATTTTATTTTATCCTGAAGGAGATGCTGTGTCTTTTTGTGGTTTATGGTTTTATTTATTTAAAGAAGATTTAACCACAGAGTTCACCGAAGATCAAAAGTATGCAGTAATTATGAAACAAACAATTACCAGTTAATATAATAAATTTTATACATTCTTGGATTTTAAGCAGTGGCTAATTTCAAGCTATCCTAGAAATTACTCAAATGAAACATTTTGAAAGGTCATTTTCAGCCCAGAGAGTCCAAGAGTCCAGTTTTTGTTAGGAAAAGTCAAAAGCCTTTCGTGTTACAAGCTGCAGATATTTGATAAGGTATACACACAGTTTTAAAAACTGCTTTGCAAGGAGATGTAGTCCCAGGAAGTAAAAATGGGAAGTTTAAAGCCACTGCCTACACTCTTTCCAAAGATTGCAGATGTTTGTGGAGAATGGATGGAATGTGCTGGACGACAATCTTTGGATCAGATAAACAGAGACAAGTCACAGCTGGTATCTTGTCTTCATCCATAAACTACAGGGTTCAAAAGGCCAAAGGTTAATGGTTTTGGACAGCCCAAGTTACCTGAACAATCATGACCTTAAAGACTCTTTTGCATTCATTATACATGTGGCTGCTTAACTAAAAGCCTCTTGCGCAGAAAATTAAAATTCCTCAGACAGGAACGGCACAAGTTCGATCCTGTCGCTGTTTGATCAACAGGCTTGTCTGAGGGCCAGCAGAACTGCACAATAATTTAAAAGCATAGACACACTTCTTTAACCTCTATACACCTTGGGAGCATGTGGCATTGCATGTGTGTCAAGAGGGGAGACAATACCAACTATTTTCTCCCTGACTGCACACTTCCACATAACTGTCACACGTTTATCTTTTTTTTTTTTTTTTATTTTATCCATGTGAAGTCATTCACATCTTTCAATGCTTGGCATTTTTCAACAGACCCACTGCTCCATATTGTATCTGTCTGGTAAAAATATGACTGCATTTCCTTCCCGTATTCTTCTTCTTTAGACAAATGAAAAATTTACATTTCAACAATTTCACATTTACATTTTAGGCATTTATCAGGTCTACTTACTTTACTCGCTTACGAATGGGAGGAAATGTAAATCAATGAGCAACCAGAACCAAAAGTTGCATCGGTCAGGTTTAAATGCCATTATAGTGTGTCCCATTTTTTAATGCAGAATTAAAATAATACACTCAGCAGACATTGTGCTGACAACGTGCTGACTGGCGTCATCCATGTGGAAATGTACCCGTACGTTGTGTTGGAAAGTCATCACTGCAGGTGGTCACCTAATCACTGCATGTAAGAAGGCAATCACTGCAGACAGGACTGTGATTGCTGCAGTTAAAACATGTCGTTGTTTTAACTACTGCTGCTTGTGAGGATGACCTCTTCATGGCAAAGAGACCTACCTATAGTCCCTTCTGCTGTTGCTCTGTGAATGTTCGTTTTTGTTGTATTTGTCCCTTGATTTATTACATTTTTGACTGAACGTTAGCGTTGTTTATACATCATTTATTTTTTCTGAGATGCACTGCAGATGACAAACTAAACCAAATAAGTAAGCCAATAAGTAAGTTCCTCCTCCTCCTCACCTGCTGGTGACTCAGTCCCATCCTCGACTCTCTGCAGCCAATGTAGGACAGAGAGGGCAACTATGGGGGTGTTGGGGGGGTACTGATAGATTTCACCTCCAGAGGGTAAATGGGTGAGGACCAGAGCAGGGAGAGGGGGCAAAGAGCCCAGGTACGACCCCAGGACAGACATACCAGCAGGAGTACGGCCGCTGGAACACAGACCAAGAGAACAGATCTATTTATGTAATAAACAGAGTATAAAAATAAAACAAAGAAAAGAGTGGTGCTTTTGTCTGTGCACATGATGGATGGGTGGAGCAACAAATTGATTGGATGTCAGTGCTGACGGATGTGCATACAGGTGGATCCAGCAGAGCAGGTATCGCTCCATCCTCTCCCCTCCTGACTCCGCCACTGCTTTCATCTCCTCCACCAGTGCCTGGTTCTGCCTCCGCCCAATTTCGTCCTCCTCCTCACCGACAAAGAGGACGAGGAGGGCTTTACCCAGAGCAAGGAAGGACGGCAGGTTTTCCACTGTCAGCTCAGGCTGGAGATCAAAACAGAGAAAAAGAGGAAAAGAGGATGTGCACATTACGCTGGTTTCAAACAGCAACTATCTATGTACAGTGGAAGCTAACAGGGAGCAGCTGGAAGGTAGGAGGAAATAAGCACTTTGTATACTGACAGTTTGTCATTGGCTTATACAATATCAGCACAAAGCCCAGTTTCTGCTAAATATCTGAGATTCATACATCAGTGATTGTTGCTGCTGCTGCACCTGCTACACCTGGCTGGTAGCAGTGTCTGCACAAAGCATATAAGAGCCAGCAGCTAAATAACGTGAGCAGAGTGTAAAGAATCATTTATCACTAACACACACATTAATAAACACATCAGAAGAGGAATTAGCAATTGCCAAATTTATAATATACAAAGATAAACACATGCATGTTAGGTTTTGAGTATTTTGGGTGCAGGTGGAGAAGAACAGATTCCTGAGTAAGTTCAAATCATCAGTAGACTGAAAACACACACTATTAACAATCCAAACTGCAAGCAGTAATAATCAGCATGTTTGATCTGACAGCGCTGATTAGTTGAACAACTGGCAACGTGTGACTTAGTCTAACTTCATACCCGCATTCACCACAGTGATGTTTTTAACTAAAAAAACCCAGTAAGACAGACTTACTGAATCTTGCTGCAACAGCGCCACCAAAAGGCAGATTTCGTTACTGCTAGGACTTTTTTTAAAAAAGTGGCCTGTAAATATTTTTACGCTTCATCTATTTACCAGAAACCGATCTGGAGCCAAATTCATCAGTGCAAAGCAGCATAACAAACACTGAAGGAGAGAGCTGACCTTGTGCATTAAAGACTGCCATCTGCACATTAGCTCACTGCATTTGTTTAAAAAATGAGCAAATGTAAACTCAGGCGTGACGCATTTCTCTGACCTTGGATGTATGGAGAAAACCACATCCAAACTCCACATATGGTGTCTGTTTTCTGTGACATACTTCCAGGAAGTTTCATCCACATCATTTATTTACAGCTATTTTATTTCATGAGATTTAAATGTCGATGTGATCACAATCTGTGCTGGGAAACACTGGAATTTACAATTTTGGCAGAGTTCATTTAGTTTGAACTCTGAATCATCAACTGCAACAGAACAGTGTCATTAGCAAACTCAAAAAAACCTTTCAGTTTCATACTTCTCAATGTAGACATGCCTTTATAAGACAGAAAGACAAACAGCCACACAGTTTGTTTTACCAGTGGGTGCAGCAGTGCAGTGTTGATATGTGAGAGCAGCTCTTCGACAGAGACGGACACAGACAGTGTGGTCGGATGAGTGTGTGTGTCCCAAGAGGGAAACACAACCACTGCAGGAAGATCCACAGAGTGCTCTGCTGCCCTGCACAGTAAACATGCAACTTAAGCATTTAAGACACTGAACGTCATAAATGTAGCTCATTTTAAGACTATTAAATGAATACCATACCCTTTACACAATGTAATAACACATTTACTGGGATGGCCTATCAATAAATGATTGGATTTTAATTATCTCTGATCAGCTGCTCAGCCTTCCTGATTGAATTACACGCCCATGAAAGCTTTGTCAATCAATCTCATGCAGTTTTTCTCAGTTTTGAGAGTTAAAAGATACCTCAGAAAATACAGCACATTGTCCTTTGTCAAATCCAGATGAAACTATTTGTGAATATCAGAGCTTGAGCGAAGCACTTTAAGGTGACTTTCAGGGAATGACGACAGGAACAGGAATGACGAGACTGAATTTAGAGCAGTTACCATTTCTCTGCCAGCCCTTCTGTCAGCAGTCCAGACAGCACCACTCCTCTCAATGACTTTGCAGCTTCAGTAAAGAGCGAGACGCCTGCCACGACAGAGAAACACGACAGATACATCATTATATGATGTCACTGACTGAGGAGGCAGTGTTTTGCACAGAGAGTAGGTCTGGAAGGGACATTCTGAAATATTTTTAAAATATTTCAAAGTGATGTGGTTCACTTCAGTCTCCAACCTGTGTGTGCTTGTGTCTCAAACAGTCCCAGTACTCTGCCAGGTTTATAGCCTGCAAGCTCAGGGTGAGGCACTTCCTGAAGGAATGATGTCACTTCCTCTTGGGTGAACAGCAGTGCAGGAGAGGATTGGATGCTCCTGATTAATGAACAAACAAATAAACATTTATAAACAAGCATTTAACTATTTAATAACTCTTCCAGGACAAAGTCTACAACATCTTGGTCTGATTGGTCTCATTCTACTCTTCAGTCATGACGTGATGATGGAAAAACTTAGATTAGAGGATATGAAAAGCTTTTCCTCCTTCTCCCAAGTTATCAGAAACATGACTGTACATCAGTATAAGCAATGACTGCAAAGTGCCGACATAAAATATATTTAGAAAAGCTCCCCAACATGAATTTATTATGTCCTGCTGTTTACATGTGGCCAACATTACGTATGAGCGTTTCCTTTGTGTGTTTGTTTGCAGCAGTGCAGATAAGTAGTGAGTTATTTAATGTTTTTAAGGTTACGGTGAGGTTTCCTGGATAAAACAAACAGAAGTGAAAATATGCTTACTAATAATGCAAACACTGTCATCTGATTGATCTCATCTGTGCCATGATCTTACTTTTACGATTATGCTTTGCTATTAAATCTCTTCAACCACTTTCTGTCCTTGCTGAGGTCACAATGTCCAAAAGAAATATTTCTACAGGGACAAAAAGCTTGTTATTCTTTCCTTGATCTGCCTTATCATATATAGGGATCTTAGAAGCACCAGAATACATTTTTACTGCTGCCTACCTTGTAATTGCTTGAGTAAGCACTGCAGTGACTTTAAAATCTAAAATGATAATATTTAATTAAAGGGATTCTCCAGCTTTTTAGTATAGTATTTCCATATAGCTGTGAGAATTACAAGAGACACACTAAACAGAAAAAAAACAAAACAACTGAAAGCAAGATAATCTGACTCATAGGACACAGGATCTCACATTTCCTATAAAGTCACTTGATAGGGCTTTTTATTGTCTGTTAGACCCCCCACCTCTTTCGAACTCCTGATTTAAAAAGAATGTCACAGATAAATTCACTTCTGTGGATAAAAAGAAAACGTCTTACAGTATGATAAAGCGATGCAGCGCTTCACTACCCAGCATGCATCTGTAGTGCTGGGCCGACTCCTGGGGGCGAAGCAGCAAGACGGTGGGGAAGACTGTGACAGGCTGGAACGGCATGGGGAGGGAGCCGCCTGGCTGAGCCGCACAGACATCGGTCCATTCCACACAGTCGACCGCACACATCTGGACCTTGGAATCTGGAAACATTATCAGGCATGCTTCAAGTTCAAGTCATTTCATCAAAACAACACATCATTTGCTAGTCATAATGTCCCACTGTCTTGCATATGAGGAACTACTTTAATGAATACATAATTACAACCAATCAAAAGATAAAACCTGAATATCCGAGGAGGGGTAATTCCTAGTTTTCATGAACACACCATATGGCAGAAGTTTTCAAATGTTGAAGGACGCCTTCCCAGAGGGAGAGATGTGAAGTGAAGATAAACTACCTGCAAGTCTCTCTGCAACTTCAATGAAGGAGTGGAGAAAAGTCTTTGAAACAGCATCCCCTGGTGGGGAAAACAGAAATTTAACTTAACTGCAGGCGCATTTATTTGAACTTCCTATTTATGTTCATTTGCTTCCCCTCCTTGGTAGGATACCAAGCAGAATGTGTCTTACATCTGAGGTAGAAGAGCACCACCGTCAGGCTGCTTTCAGCTACTGCAGCGTGGAAGTTGTCAGAGGTTAGTTGGGTAATTGAATCCATGTCCAGCACGTTGCCTCGGTTTTCGTGCACAGTGGCTACAATTTCATCGTCCAGCTTGTCTGCATCAGATACAGAAACACCTGCAATCACACATTTTCTCCCTCCTTTGCTGCTGTTTGATTCCTCTCTTTTATTTTCTCCATTTCACCATCAGACACTCACCCAAACGTGAATCGTTCAACGGTCTATCCAGCGTGTGTTTGTCTCCCTCTTCAGCCTCCTCCATCTCCTCTTTGTCTTGATTTGAGAAGAGCTCCAGAAGCTCATCAACGTCGTGTAAGGTCAAATATTTCACTTCTGAAGTCTTGAAGTACACACACACAAAGAGTCAAACACAAACGGGTAAAAATAACGTGTAATCTAATTTTGTATGTATGTACCATCACACCTTCTCAGGAATCCTGTACGCAGCATTGTAGTCATCAGGGGTTTTCACTGAAGGACCCTGCCTGGCAACACACAAACACACACTTAATGACACAATGACCAAAAAAATCTTGACTGTTTAGTGGGAGAATGGTAAGAAAATTGAACAAAATAAAAAATAATAAAGAAAGACATTGGACAATAAGTTAAAGATCAAATGTAGATACAAAATGTGCAAAACTAAATTAAAAGCTAAATCAACATTTATTCTATGTTAAATGTACAAGAAAAATATGTACAATATGCGTGATGTGTTAGCTCAGTAGTCAGTAAATTTTAAAGCACACTAATGAAGTGTACCTGTGTACGAGCACCAGCAGGGCGAGGCCACGGAGTCTCCAGGCCAGAGTGGAGGCCGTGTCCAGGTCCAGGTGTGCAGTGGCAGGACGAGAAAACAGGAAGACCTGCGGGGTCTTCTGGTAGGGGAACGGGGGGGGCGGGACTGAGGAAGGGTCATCGTAAACTTCAGACTGCCAGTGGAGAAACACATACAATTATTTCCAAATTAATATATTATATTCACTTTTGAAGTTTTGGCATTAAAAAAGGTGGGAGTGCCCTGGTTAAGATATCAACAATGAACCACTAGGTCTCTGGTTTAGATAGGAACTTGTGCTGCATGTTAATTATCTGATTGAGTAAGAATGCCATTTGTTTTACTGTTGATAAACTAACCCCCAACCTTAAGGTAAGGAACCTTAAAAAGATCAATTAATAAGCTAAACATTTTCAGCACTGGACATCAGTGCTTTCCATAACACTGACCACCAGTGGAGCCTCCATGAGCTGCAGGAAGGAATGGAGGCTGAGGGTGGATACAGGTTTCATCATCATGGTGAACGGGCAGCGGTCTGAGGTCATTGGGGTCAGGAACTCCCTGTGACGTCTACAGTGGAGGAACCATACTCGAGACGAGTGAGTAAACTCATTAAAACTGCAAAAAAAGGAAAAAAAAGAGAGAGGGAGAAGCAATGAATACAACTTTTCCTGTACAAAAAATACCACTCACCTCAGGTAAGACCGCATTTTTATGTGAATTTGGCAATGCAGTTCAACAAAAACTGATTAGTAATTTACAAAAGAGATCAAAACTTTTGATTAAACTGTCAATTAAAATATAAGTGACAGACAATTATCATTATCAATCAAAAATAACAGTTTCTAATCATATGGAGGTAAAAAGATAAAGAACCTACCCTAAGGACTTCAAAACTGGGCCTCCAGTTATAAGGATGAACTGGTATTTGGATCCATACACGTATGCTGTCTCCATCAACGATCTGTGCTCTTACATAGTACAATCAGCAGACACAATAGAAGTAATCTGAGTGGGCATTAAAGTACATCAATTATTCAGACAATCTGTGCCTCCATCAAGAGTCACCAATTAATCAGTCCTTAAACACATCAGACAGATAATCACTATCACGGGGCGGGGAGGGGTGTCAGCGATGGTGGCAACCACATTCGCTCTCACTTTCCTCAGCATGTGTTGCCTCTGTACGTATGTCATCCTCTCCTCCTTTTCCCTACCTTGTGTCCCCAGACTGCGAACGTAGCCCAGCACAATATCCTTCTTCCCTCTGGCTGCCTTCTCCATGATGAGGAGGTCGGTGTCTGTGTGAACATACTTTACCTCTTCACGAAGAATGGCACTGGAAGACCAAGGCAGGGAGACAAAAGCTCAATATTCTGTATTTTTCATAAAGTCAACAAATCCCATGAGCAGACCTGTTCTCTCATCATAGAGGAGGGTAAGACGAGGGATGTTCAGTTGGTCGCAATCAGTCACCTCAGCACAAGATGCCAATAAATCCTAAGCACTGGACCTTAAAAACTTCATGGTGAGGGAGGGTTTACTTACAACAGGACTTCAGAGACTATGGAGTTGACGTCAAACACGGTGTCCAAATCAAAACCCAGGAACTCTTTTCCACCCCTGTCAGAAAGACACAGGCAGGGAGTTCGAGAGAGATTAAACCAACATCAGTGCAAGACACGTATGTCTTCTGCGTGACAAACACAAATACGTGAATCCTTCGTGTCCACGCAACATACCTGAACAGAAAAGCTGTGTGCTGCACCCTTTCTTCTTTGCAGTACGTGTGAACCAGCTCTTTATTACAATTGACCTGAGCAGAAAGAACAAACAAAGGTATTGAGCTGCCACCTCCACCATCCATTGACTACGTGGTACCAAGTTACTCAGACTTTGAGCTTAATTGTCGACTGCTTTGACAGATGGAGCACACACTATCAGGACTATAGTTACCTTGCCAACCAGTACCCCATAATCCTGCAGGGCATCAGCAGACTTCTCCAACTCCACCAAGAAGAGAGAGATGGTGGGAGAGACTGGACACAAAAAAATTACGTTATACTTCATTAGCGGCTTAAAAGCTTTAAATACCGCAATTGTCGACTGGGTCCACATTACACACTTAAAATATGAGAGTCCACTATTACAAAATAAAAATACACGTTAATATATCCAGATGGTTCTTCTGCATGTGACAGATACCAGTCATCACAAGCTATTTTAAGTTTAATACTAGTTTTTGGCGTATGTTTTTGTAAACTCCATGTTTTATGTTCTATCTGCTGCATTACCTATTACTGCTATCAAGAAAACATGTGGAAAAGCTTTCACTGTTTACATGTATGACAGAGTGAGCAGCCTACCTTGACGCTCAAAAAAGATAAACATCATCTTCCCAGCATGCAATTTCTCATGGAAGTCTGCAGCTGTATATTCCATTAGGTTTGACATGTTGGTCTTTTCTGCACATCTCCCTGATCTCATCCACAGCAGGAAAACAGCAATGAACATCCACATAACGGAAAACAGGGACTGTTGTGCTCTCTGGTAGGGGCAAAAAAGAAGACACAGAGGTGTGAATCATGTTGTCTGTGCATAGCAGACAAACCTGATGAAAATCATACTGTCTGGGTACACAGTAAACTATTATTTCATGTGGCCAAGGTTGGGTAGTAACAAGTTAAGTGTAACTGGGACAATGCAATCAGATTACAAAAAATAATTAACATTTGTCAACAGAGATTGCATCATAAAAATGTGTAATTACTTATATTGTCAAAGATTACTTGATTACATTTTAAAAATACTGCAATTTTAAACTAAAGTCAAATGTGTTCTCCTCTCAGGTTTTGTTAATACTGACTTAACCAATATTTGATTTGTTTTGTAATAACGATTATAGAGTATTTATTCATTTATTATTAAACTGGAAACAGAAGCACTTCTCTGGTGTTTCATTTACATTTCATCTGACCCACTCCTGCATATAGATAGATAGACTGATATGACCAACACAATGTTATATTTAATTGGTTTCTCAAATAAAACTCAATAGGAACACATAACTGTGAAGAAAGGAGGGATGAATGTCAATGCAGATGCGGGTATTGTTACCTGTGAAAGTCGAGGTGGGGTTAAAGTTTAAACTTTGTCTCTCCAAGTGGCACAGACGTTACATGCCATAGTTAAAGCGGGGTGAAAGAAAAGGTAGACATTATGACGCCAGTTATAAGCAGCGTTTTGTACTACGGGTACAAGGTCCCGAAGAAAGTTTTAAAAAGAGCTTTCTGCTCTGGCTTTGGCTTTAATGAGGTATGCAGGTAATGCTAGTTAGCTCATTAGCTCGGTCTGTCAGCCGCCTCCCGATGGATGATCGGGCATGGCATTACATGGCTAGCTCACGCTAAAAGCGTAGCTTTAGAAGATACGTGTCCGGCACGTGTCCGTGAAAATGTAACGTTAGGCTAACGAAAAGAACAAGTTTGCATCATTATTTTTCGCCAAACTGCACTGTAAAGTTTTACAAAATTGCCGTACAAGAACGATGCTCCATCATGTTAGCGTAACTAAAGTTAAAATAGTACTTCCTATATTCGCTTAAGAATAAAATTCTGACACTATTGTAGGACGTTTTTGATAACTCCATGCTACGTCGGACGATGAACATAAAGATGGTACTATAAGAATGAGTGACTGCCGTGCAACTGTTTTACAGTTGTTCTACTTTTTCATTCTCAGAAACTGCTGTTCCGTGGATGCCAATATTTCACGATTTTATTTTGAAGGTATTTCCACTTTTCCGCAAACTTCGGATTCGCTCCGTACCTTGCCACACATATCTGGTAATTGTTTTGATGCCTCTTTCCCTACGAGAGACGCCCACGTGCTTCTTTAAACCAATAAGATAACGGGACAGATTTGACCTGGAAGACTGGCCAATCACATGCCAACGAGGGTGGGCACTGCTACAGCTGACATCATCATAAACCAATGGAGAGAGAAAACAGTGGGGGCTGGGCTGCAAGATTGGCCAATGAAGCGGCACGCTGAGGAAGTGGGCATGCGTTCGTCTTTCACTTGGGATCTTTAGCTCGGAAACTGGCTAGAAACTGCGGCTCTAGGGTCAGCTGTTTCACAGAAAATCAGCCTGGTATTGAGCCAAGATGGTGGACCCTGCAGCGCTGGTTTCCGTTTTAGCTGAGAGCAAGGGGGCGGGAATAAAACTGCATCACAGCTGATCTGGAGGTTTTTCCCCCTTAAGTTGTTTTTGCAGAGAACAGCTTTGCAGAGATTCGCAAGAGGGACCTCTCTCTTGCTTTTGGTCTCTCTTTCTTGTTGTTTTGGACTTTTCTGAAAAACTACACCCCATTTTTTATTCAAGCTAATATCGGATTTATATCCCAGCGCAACATTATGCCACTTCTTAACAAAATAAAATGTTTTTGTCGCAAATTTTCATCCGAATGTTTAGCGCAGGTCTGACCCAGTTTTAATGGTTTTGCCTTCACAACATCCCATGTGTTAGTACGAGCCGCCAGTTGAGATGTTTTCGGCAGGAGAGGAGGTTAATTCCAATTTGTTTACCTCACTGAAGGAGTCCCATGGTGCTGCAATCTCCCCAACACTGGAGCTCAGCTTAACTACGATCTACACAGTCCTCTACTCTTTCTTGTTTGTTTTCGTTTACCTGCAGCTCTGGCTCATTTTGCACTACGGACACAAGCGCTTCAGCTACCAGAGTGTGTTTTTGTTCCTGTGTTTGCTGTGGGCAGCGCTGAGGACGACCCTCTTCTCTTTCTACTTTAAAAATGTGGTGCAGGCCAGCCAGCTGCAGCCTCTGGCCTACTGGCTGCTTTACTGCTGCCCCGTCTGCCTGCAGTTCTTCACACTCTGTCTACTCAACCTCTACTTCACACAGGTAAGACTGCACTGTGTGAGAAGGAGAGACAGCGTGCAGTATTGGTGTATGACCTGATTCCATAAAACAGCTGACTCTGCAATTTTGTGTCCACTGTATTAATTCAATTTCACCTTTAAAACGTAATTCAACTTCCTTACAAGCAGACTGTGGTGTTATTCTATTGTACTGCATTCCTTTAACTCCTCTGGGGGACTCCTATTAAACCAAGGTCCACCATACCTGGTGCCAACATCACCCAAAAGCCTGTAAGCAGAGGCTCTCCCAGGACTGGTCACCCATCTCTAGTTAAAAGTGCACCTATTTTAACAATGGTTAATCATTGTCTCATTGAATCTACAGCAAACACACGTCGGAGGTCGTTTTAGCAAAGACTAAAAAAACAGCTTTTCAAAAACCACAGCTCCAACAAGGCTATGACGGTGCCTCTTTGGCAAATGCTTGCTGGATATGATGGATGAAAAAATAGAGATGAAATAGTTAATACAAAATGATAAACTAAATGACTAATTAGATAATTGATTAAACATTGTTAATTTCTGAAGCATAAATTGTAAGTTTCATTTCTGGTTTACAGCAAAACTAGATGTTTCACCCTTCTGTCTTTATGCTAAGCTACCATCTCCTGACTCCAGCTTCATACACGAGAATGATATCCAACCCTCAGCAAGATGGCAAATTAATAATCGTCAAAAGTTCAGTGTTAATGCTACTAATTACTAATAGTAGTAATGCTAAGTCAGTCAGAATGCAGTATCGTGGGTGACCAGTGATCAATAGTCATGTCATCTCTGTTCCTCCAGCAAAGTAAATGAAATCTCGAGTTTTTGCCTGTGGAGTTCTGTAATATCCAGTCTTTCTTCTTCTTTCTTCTTTTGCAAATGTGGTCAATGTCACCCTACATGTTCCATAGTAAAGCGGGTTGACTGACTTGAAGCAATCTTTTTGGATTGCTGCTGGTTTGAAAGCTCTGCAAATTGACTCAGAACATGTCCCGGGGTGACAGATGTTCAGATCTCCCACTAAAAGCCTGTGTTACATTAAGACCCAGCCTCCATTGATGTGTTTTATTCAATAAGTAGACTTCAGCAAATGTTCCTGTCAGCGGCGCATGTCGCAAATCGTGTGTGTGCGCGTTGGTTAGCCACAGTTGTTCGACTCCTGCCCACTCCAAATGTCAAAGACCTGTTTGTTTCTCTCTCAGAAAACACCTACACAACTTGAGACTTTTAGCTGGTAACTCCACAGTTCAGTCACTCCAAAGAAAAACACAGTACCAGTATTCACAAGAAGAGGTGTGAGTACAAAGTAAGTGGAGACAAGGTGATGAAGCTAATGGTGTCATGCCTGCTGAATAAACACTGTAACCCATTGGCTGATCTTAGGCTGGTTAAGGTTTACAAAATACATTCACTCTGAATAACACTTTTGCTGTATTAAAGCAGCAAAATCAACACTGCATGTATGGTGGAAACAGCAGCCTTTCTTCCACCATTACTGACATATCTGCAAACCTGTCATTATAGATTTAAAAATATGTATCTCTAGCTATTTGGAGAAAACCATGTGACTGGACAGCTCAGTGAATAAACTTTTCCTGCTTGTGGGTTCATGTCTAGCCGGGTCAGACCTGAGTAATATACTGGATTAATATTTTCTCCACCAGTAGAAACTCTGACTGTTCTGCTACAGGAATGGGCCAAAAATATAATGCGTTACACAAAGCTTGTGTTGCCTTCTCAATCACGAGTGGCAGAACAAACCTCTTGCACGTCAACCAAAAAAACATTAAAGCAGTTATAACCAATAGTTCTACATTAACATCATTGACTGAATGTTTTGTGAGTGCTTATGCACCATTACTAACAAGTCATCACAAGAAAGCAAAACCCCAGAGCAACTTTAGCAAAGCTGTGGTTCAACCAGTGGCACATTAGCACGTCGCTACTGAACCACACTGTTTAATGCTGAACTCACTGAAAATATGTTGACAGAAACCTAATATAACATCATGCCACCGTGACACATTCTGTCACCTGACACACACATGCATGTGTGGAAATACTTGTGTGTCGTGTGTTTTCTGGTGAGTCAGACGTGAGTTCATACTCCTGGCCTGTGATTTACTTCTCCTTTTTTTTCTTTTTTACATTTGAGCTCTTTCTTATAGGGAAATGATAACAGTAATAATGAGACAAAAACAGTATGCAAGTAAGAAAGTATTGATTTAGCCCAATTTTCCATACATTTCTGAGGTACACACATCATGCAGTATATATGAAGTATGTGACCTGTATTCTGGTTGCTTCATTTCTAGGTTATAAATTACCTCCTACTGGCCTACATTCTCACACAAAAGGAGTGTGTGTGTTGAAACCGCTGAGCAATTTTCAAAGACATCTGTGGCCACGGCACCTCTCATTTAATATCAAAATTAGTCATTATCATCATTAGTAAAGAGCCTGACTGATAAGGACAAGCTGATTAGAGTCAGTATGGCATATGTCTGCATGTTTGTACCTCTTTAAAACTGAATGAACTACATTTTGGGAAACATTTTTCAAAAACAAGAAGTCACTCCAGGAAGTGAGTGAACCAGATCAGTGGAGGCCAGTGTCCCGGCTTCTGTAAACCGGACCTGTGTACAGTTTGATGTTTGTTGAGGTCACTGCTGATAACGTGTTGGCAGCAAAGCGGCTGGTAGATGATTGTGTTTAGCTTGTCTTAACTGTGTATTTGATAATTTTCATACCAACCAATACAAGTACATGGGAGTTTGAGCTGGAAAAGAATAGATTCTGGTGTGTTTAGATGTGTTTACAGTACATGTTTGTCTTCTGCTCTCCTGATGGCTTCCTTTAGGTTTTGCTCCTTTCTTTGTCTGTGCAGCCTGCTCATGTTAAACACCTTGTTCTTTGGTTTAAGGCTGAAACAAGTCAAACCCCTGATCTCACCAAAGGCACCGTCTGTTTGTGCACACAGCTGCCAGCAAGCCATTCTTTGCACAGTCACAAACTGCATTCATTTCTGTTTAAACTGTATTTGCATAAAGCAGCAACAGTCGCTGCGGTTTCATGAGCATAATGTAACTCCGAGTGAAGCATATATTAGCTGGCTAGCATCTCCTTCTTAAGTGTATTATTAGGACTTTGTATTAATACATAACACTAGATGATAGAGATTTGTCAGCTGTTATAACATAGAGATGCCTTTAATTGCTCTGACTGTATTAGAGTGGAGCTTTTTTATGCCAAAGGGGCAAGTAGCAGTCAGTGAATAATAAACACAAAAATGCACACAAATGAATAAAAACAGGAAGTATTTGGGGTTAATGCCAACATCGCTGTTGTCATCAAGCATCCAATAATAGTAAAAAAAATGTCATTTTGAGAGCCAAAAGCATATGGAGTAAAAGACCATAGACTTTTTCATTTGTTGTGAACCTTTAATGAGCCACTCCAGGAAAAGTGTCATTCTAACTAAAAGTCAAACTAAAAGTCATGCACACAATATGAATGTGCACAGCAATCGCATGCATTTTATTCAGTTTTCAACATATAAAATGAGCTGCCAAACTAACAAACTACTTAGCTGAAATCGTACAGAATATTTTAAAGACCTACCTGCATGTCAGATCAATCAAATCCAGGGTTCATTCCTGTGGTCCCTTTTCTTTGACACCGTTATAAGTTGTTGACTGTCACTGTCTTTTAACATATATTTGTTTATACTGTCTCCACCCCTGTTACTGTCAGTTAAACTGCCCAACCAACACCTCAGAGACATGGAGGTCAAACAAGCCAAATACCCTTTCCCTCCGCCGCTTCCTTTCATTTATAAAATTAAGAATGCATTTATAAATCACACTGACATTTTAAATGCACAGAAATGACTTTTATCAATTCAGTTGGACTTTTTTTGGGGGGGGCTGAATAGTCAATCCTCCAACATACTTAAGTTTATACTTGTCACCTAAAAGAAAAAAAGGACCCCATTTGCTCTCTTTCCTCCTGCCTTATGTTCATATTCTTTACTCTGCACATTTGTTATTATTTTGTGGACTTATTAAATGTCTCCTGAAGAAACCGATGATATATACACTGTTAAAATAGCATGGATATTGTTTCCATATGAGTCAAATTAAATAAAATTTGGAAATACGTGTCATCTATATATATAAAAATATATCACTGTATGTGTGCTTTTCTTGTTCAGGTGATGTTTAAGGCTAAAGCCAAGTATTCCCCAGAGCTCACCAAATACAAGTAAGTCTGCCCTGTAGTGCTGTTGGTTTTTAATATGACTTGCAGATATTCTAATTTTTGGTAGATTTGGCTTGGATTTCGTTAAGAAATTATTCTAAATGGAACCACCAACATGAGATAACATGCAGTAATCTTTTTGTAAGTGATGGCTAAAGAAATTCAGAATACGGCTGTATTCTCTCTTTCTTTTCCTCTCTTCTCTCTAACACACGTGATCTGCAGCTTTAATGCCATGGATTTTAATATGTTGTTGTTTATGAAGAAAGTTGTTTTTGTGATTTTCTCTTACTGTCTGTGTGTATTTTGCCCTCTCTTTCTCTCTCAAGGGTTCCTCTGCGTTTGTTTTTCCTGTGTCTCAGTATATTTTTCCTGGTGGTGAATTTAACTTGTGCATTGTTAGTGCAAGGAGCTCTGGAGCGCTCTGAATCACCAAGGTAAAAGAACACCTTGAACAGACCTTTGTGTGCTTGTACATTTCGTCCCCCACATCACAACAGTTTTCGATCGTCTATGATTTTCTAAAGCGACTAACCTTCATGTCTCTAGTGATGGGGGTATCAGACATGCAGTCCTGGCCCGGGTCTTGATCAACGACAGTCTGTTTGTCCTGTGTGCTGTCTCTCTGGCTGTCTGCATCTTCAAGGTCGCCAAGATGTCCTCTGCCAATGTCTACCTTGAATCCAAGGTAAAATAATAATAACAACAATGATAATAATAATGATAACATGATGAATGCATAAATTTGCTTGTTTTAGAGTATATTTTGCTTGGCCAGACTTATACCACTGCTTTATGTTAAACCAAATTTTGCTGTCCATAAACTAAGGTATTGAAAAGTCACGCTTCAGATGCTCTGGTATTGTACAGAGGATTCTGCTGACGGAAGATCAAATCAGAGCATTTTTTGTGCACCTTCTTAAACCCCCATAAACACACAATAACATTGTTAGTTTTGTTAGTGTTCTTCTGTCTTCTCAGGATCGAGAGCACTTGTCATGTGTTACTTTTGGGCAGTTGGCATAAGAAATACTGATGTTGGTTTCCCCATGATACCACTGTCATTGTGGTTTGTGTCTTTCTCTGTCCCCATGTGCCTTAGCACTGGTCTACATCATTGTCAAACGATATCCAGCACGACCGGCAGTAACGGTGACTCATGATAGTTACCATAATGCAGACAATACAGACGCTTCAATTTGTGTCCCTCAAAACTCATTTCCTGACCTATAGTCTGTCATTTTGGTGATGGAGAGGCCTCACTCACATTGGTGAATCACATCTGTGGCCCATATCTGACATTCAATTACAGGCCAAAGGCTGACTGATACATGAGCGTGAGCTTGTAATAAGCATGCATGCTAACGCTTCCTCCAGGGTACATCAGTGTGCCAGGCGACAGCCATAGGGGCTGTGGTGATTCTGCTCTACACATCCAGAGCCTGTTACAATCTGGTGGTGGTGGCCCTGTCACCACAGGACAGGCCCAGCCCCTTCAACTACGGCTGGTACAGCGTTTCTGATCAGGTACTGTACCCACTGGATTCTGTTACATGTGGAAAATAAGCCTTTATGTAGCCATAAACTCAGTGTCCAGTGTATGTGTTTGTGTGGCCAATCCATCTTAGGAGATCTGGGAAAGCAATGCTTAGTGGGGTAAAGGGCTTTGTTTGGCTATAAATAACTGTGTGTGTGTGTGTGTGTGTGTGTGTGTTGTGACCTAAATCAACAGGCCTTGTTCAGGTCTTGAGATGGACATCCTCTTTTAAAGGGATCCATCATGTGTGTTTGTGTGTATATATTGGACATGATACACACCAACAGACATCGACTGTGTGTACGTGTGGGCATAATCTGACAATGCAAATTACGCCTTTAATCTGTCTGAATACCAGCTGTCAGAGCAGCATCTCATTACTCTGTCCCTTCCTCTGTCTGTCTAGGAGTGTGTACTAAGCATTTTACCCATATTTATACATACATAACATCACAGTAACAAGTACTAATACACCTTTTTTATATTTCTGGATCATTAAAAAGTTGTTTGAAATTATAATTATGTGTTTTTAGAAAGCGACAGCCCCTTGCCATACTCAGTAGTGTAGTTTGTGTGAATGTGATGTTTTCTGAAAAAGTCCAAATGTTGAGTTTGTGTGTGTGTTGCAGGCCGACGTGCAGGAGGTCAGCGGTGAAGCCTACGTTGTGTTTGGGATCATTCTGTTCTTCTGGGAGCTGCTACCTACAAGCTTAGTGGTGCTTTTCTTCAGAGTCCAGAGACCCAACCAGAACCTGGTAAAACTGTAACCCCTGTGCTATGCTATCTATCATATCGCCAGATTTAAAACCCTACGTAATGTAGAAATGCCAGCAGTAACCTGTCAGACAGAACTGTGACTTTTCAGAGCTGAAAACTATCCTGAAGTATGAACATTTCTACATCTTTCAGGCTCCGGGAGGGATGATCAACAGCCACAGTTTCAGCTCGAGAGCTTATTTCTTTGACAACCCTCGCCGATACGATAGCGATGACGACCTCTCCAGAAGCATTAACAGTAGAACAGATCGGACCAGGTGGGCGCACACACAAGCAGAAATACAGTTTTCCAGTTTCTGTTTTTCAGATTAAATGACTTATGGTTTATTTGTCTTTACCTTATCCTCTCTCTTCTCCAACACGCCTCTTCTCCATCCCTCTCATCTTTCAGTCTCCTCTCCACCACTCCCCAACTCAGTACGTCTTGTTGGTATGGCTCCATCCAGTGCAATGGGACTCTGGCAGCGGGCGTTGCATCCGCCCAGCAACCGCCACCTTCCACGGCCCCCCTCCTTTTTGCCTACGGAAACATGCAGAGTCACCATCACCACCATCACAACTACTACTCCACCCCGCAGAACAACAACCACAATCATCATCACAGCAACTTCTATTCAACGCCGCAGAATTATTACTGCGGGTCGCAGACGTATTTCTGCACCCCACAGAATTAAGTGGGGTCCATTGTCAAAGACTGAAAAGAAGAGACGTTTAATAGCAATTTCCTGCTTTTCTTGTCACCATTTTGCTTTGTCCAGATGCAAAGCAGGTACTTCTGAGGCCTTGCTCTGGATCAGGTCCAGCCTAAAAATCGGTTATTCCACAGAAAAGTGGTGGCATTAGCAGCTGGGATGTTATTGTGTCATGGCTGCTTTGTTTTGTTTGTTTTTGTTTTTGTTTTTGAGACACCAACGTCTTTAGAGATGCGTTTTCCACCCGAAGCACCTGGAGTTTTTATGGACCAGAATGAAAGCAGATCATGGCTGAGAGTTTTAGCACTAATACGGCTAACGCAACTAAAACCACAAGGACCAGACTGCTTTTGTCAACTGTTTCGGTCGCTAATTGTACTTCTATGGAGCACAGCATTGTGGTCGGACAGGAGCCATGTAGCATCTTACGAAGCTAACGTGGCTACTGTCGAATCTGCGACGGGGTGTCCGTCAACAGTCCCGGGCGCAGAGACGTTATGTTCACTAAGCATCTGTCAAACTGTCGTGTGGGTTTGTCAATAGTGGGTTGCTAAGATAACAAAAAACAAAAAAGTGTGAGCCTTCAGAAACAGTATTCTCCTAGTGATTGTTTTCAGTGGCCACGCATATGATACAGACGTTTTAATTAGCATAAACATGGGTAATTTAGGCCAGAAAAAAACTGAAGTATGCTGGCTGCTAGCTTCATCCTCAATCCTCAAAAATGCTTTTCTGACTATTAAAAGCAAATAATATGCATCTACAAAGGCCGTTTCATCGTTTTCCACCTTTAGGCCTGGTTACACACGACAGGAATTAGCCGTTGCTAATTTGCCGCTGGCTAACAATTAGCTCGAACTCTAATCTGATAAGTTAAGAAAGCTCTCAAAAACAGCAAAACACAAATACAAAAGCTTACCAAACCTTCCATCACGAACGTGGTGATATTAACGTGTTGGTGACAAATCACTGTTTTTTTATTTACTGTTAATTCTGGTGCCACAAAGACAGAGTTGTATAAACGCCATCAGCAAGCGTAAGACTTCAGCCTGCCTCCTCAAGGCCTGATGTACTGGATTCTTGTTTAGTTTGACTTGTAAAATAAGCTTTTTTTTCATTGCTGACAGGCTATCATCCATGTAAACTGCTTACAGCCGCAAGGTAAATGTGAAATTTATGTGCAGCTGCCATATGGATGTTGTCAATATGTAGATGTGTAAAAACAAAAAACAAACAAAGTCAGCGGTGGAGAAACAGATTCAGTAGATGACTTTAGGGCACAGACTCAGGTTTTAATAAAATCTACTCAATCATAAGAACATGTTACTGCTGTTGGATTAAAATGTTTTAACAGCAGCCAAATCCAGGCTTCCTTCCCCACAACTCAATACAAACTATGATAAACTTAAGTCTTTATCAAACTGTCAAGTTCTTGAATGTTGGGGTTTAAAAAACAACAACATAATAGATTTATTAATAATAATAATAATAGATACTTGGCAGTGACATTATCAGTTTAATTGGACAAATATGTCATAGATCAATATGTAATCTGCATTCAACGCCGAAGCAGAAATCAGATGTAGGATTGTTCATTTGTAGATGTGAAATGTGTGAAATTCTCTGAAGTGTGTTTTTTAACCAAAAAAAACTTTTCATGTAATCTGATCCTTTGTGAGCTGTGAGGCAACATTTTGCACTTAGAAGACGTCCACCTTAAGAGAAAAGGCCTTGCGCCTCATGTGGGATTTCTTTTCCTACTCGTTCCGTGTGTTTTCATCAGTAATCATCTGGATTCTATATTTTACTATTTATCCTTTGAGAAAGGAAATATCGACGTGCCATCACATTTTTGTCATATCTAATAGTTTCATTCCTTAAGGAAAATATTTTTGCACAAGAAATGGTGGGATGATGTGTGCTTTTGATTGTCTGTGTGTGTCGGAGTTTGTCCATTTTCAATCCATGTGTACAGGAGACAATAGGAGTCAGTATGTGTGAGATTTTAGATTTTTGTTTTGGAAATTTTTGTATGTTTTTATACCTTTTTTTAACATTAATTTTCATTGTTTAATAGATTTTATAGTTTATTTTATCACTTTCCAACTCTCATCATGATTCATACCGTCACAAATTATCTGAATCTCAAACCAGACACCTGTGAGCATAATTTCACTTTCATGGAACATTTTTCAAATACAACCCAGTTCTCAGACTGAAACCAATGTGTCTGTGCTTGCCAGCTTTGTCAGGACTGAATGGGACCTAATCTGTAAATGACCATTTAGGCTTTGACTTCATACAAGAAAAAATAATTTAAAAAAAGCATTACTCATATCAAGTTTTAGAGGACACATTAAAATAAATTATTGGAAGTGTCAGTGTTGGGTCCAGCTGTTCACCTGTTCAGAAATCTGCAGTGCATGCTTCTGCATCACAGTGCAACAACTCGGTGTCATTTCTTTCTTTGAAAGGTGATATAGTTTTGTGTAGAAATGTTCTTTGCTCTATCGGCTATAAAATAAAAAGGCAGCGATAAGCGTTTTATGAATTGTTTTATGTTATGGTTTGTTTTACCCGTGGCCATATTGAATGTAACCTGTTGTGCGACAGATCACTAACGATGTATGCAAGAAAAGCACTACCATGTTTAAATAAAGGCCTACTGCACTGTTCTTAAGACAAAAGTGAGCTTGTCAATCAATCACCCGACCAGTGAGAAAAAAAGAATGAAACCTTACATAAAAGATAGTTCACTGCTCTTCTACCCCAGCATTTCTGTACCAAATACAACCCAAAGTTATGTACAGTCTGCCACTACATCATACAAATCAAACCATGCTCAGGAATGAACTCTGACAGCTGGTCATGCGGCCTTAACAAGTTTATAAGGAACATCCAAATTAAGTCAAGACGGCAGCTGGCCGACTCACTGCAAAACACGAGCAGAAGAATCCACGAGATAAGAGATTCTGTGCATCTACAAGCAAAACTCACAGCGACTGATCATTTATTTTTCAAACCAAACATTTACAAGCAACATGTTCTCTCAGCTTGATTGTTTCATACAGCATGAAAGAGAATTGAAATGACAATTAAGAAAGGTCACATGATATGTTCCAATAACCAGGTGCAGAAACTGGATCCACCAGGAGCTCAATTTATTTGTAATATATTAGATTTTTAAAACTTTTCATATCCTGTTGCAAAAAACGCTATCTTATCTTATCTTTTCCTAAAACTGCAAGAGCTTTAGATCCATTGTTTATGGTTTCTCATGATCACTTGTGGAAAAGCATTTTTTTAATCTGCTCTGCATTTAAAAGATGATTAGTTCAAAGACAAAACGGCTTTTCACTTTTCAAATTGTACAAATTTGACTTTTTAAAAAGGCAGCACAATTAAAAAACAATCAAGTGCAAAGATTTCCAGTGTTTCCAAAAATCCATGCAAGTTATTCACAATAATGCGCCATGTTTTAGGCTTGATTTCCCTCTACCAAGAGGTCAAAGGTCAGGCCTAGCTGAGCCACAACCACGCTGGTGTTTCAGGGTGCCTCCTCTCTCCTCAAGGTGCATTTAAGGAATTGGAATATCCTCCATAATGACAGACAGGAGAACATTTTTCAGATTACAGGGGCAGAGAGGATGTGAGGAAGTGTGTCTCACTAAAGGACACTTGGGGTTGGATGTTTGCTGCCGTGAGGCCGTAACCCTCTCTCTCTCTCTCTCTCTCTCTCTCTGGTAAAACACCTGCCTGCTGCTGATGAATCAAACGTACCTATTTGGACCACACCACTTGAAAAATAAAAACAAAACAAAGGGTTATGCATTATGTTAGATCGTTAAAAATATTTAAGGCATCTTGGTCATTAGGCCTCAAACTCAACACACACACAGAAACAACATCATCATCTGTGTACATAAACAGACACACAGACTCACATGTGACATACGCGTGAATTTGCAGTTACACACATATAAAAGCACACTGGTTTTAACTCAGTCAACATCTCTTGTCATCAGGTCTTGTGCTTTGAAGGACACTCAGACCTGCCTAGATGGAAAGAAAAACAGAAAAATAAGGATGTTGTTTTCAACAGTAAGAATTCACCCTTTTCCATCACATTTGCGGTCCATAATTACATGACTTAATATAACAGCTATGTCACCTATTTCAGTATCAACTTTCTGAACTTTCTGAACTTTTCTGCACTCGTTCAGACTGAACAACAAACAGAGAATCTGTTCAAGCACAAATCAGGGTCATATTTGTTGAAACTTATCTGGCTGTCTGGACATCAGACCACGTGAGAACACAGCGTTTCTTCCTTTCTTTTTTTTTCCCAGCTGATAAACTGTTAAAAATATTTTCCCTGCTGTGTTTTGAAGAAATCAGTCCTGGTCCCTTCAAGAATGTCTCACTCATCGCTACTCTTATTAGTTTCAGGTGATGATGAAAAAAGTTCCTTTAAAATACGAAATCTTGAAATATTTATGAAATAAATTTTGTTAAAAAAATCCCCCCCAACCAATGGAGACAATCATTTTTGAGAAAAAATGTTTTTCATCATTTCATCATTGTGAGTCCCAAACCGAGTGTGATGATGAAACCATCACTCAGGAGTTTTAAAGTTCATCGTCATCGCTGCTGTCCCAAGACGTGAGGTCTGTAGATCTCCGAGGGAGGAGCAGGCGCTGCTGTCAGGATTCCTCTGCGACTTCCTGATTGATCACATGGCGGTATCCATGGCTGCTGGCTGGCTCTTTATGCCAACAAATAAAGCCGAGGAGGAGGGCGATGAGGAGGAAGAGCAGACAGCCGGACACCGCCAGAGAAATGATCACTTCTGAGGATGGAGAGACAGCAAAAATAAAAATGGATCAAAGGTGGCACAGTCATCAGTCATTTTAGCAGCCTTGGGTTTTTATTGTGTGTGTGTGTGTGTGAAAAGTTCACCTTTATCACTCCGTTTTGATGGCAACTGACACTCTTTGTCCCGGTCTTCTGAAATGGAGAGCTTTGTAATTTTTACAAAGTCCTCTAGGGGGCAGTCAAGGGAGCATCCCGGTAACTGCTGAGCGTACGGCTTCACTGTGCTGTCGTTCCGGTAAAACATCGACACGGAAGCAGAGCTGCATGTACATAAAGAGAGGGGTAAAAGATTTCACATAGTACTACATATGTCATGTCCATTATGTGCTGTTTGGACCCATAATCCCAGTGGACATGGAGACTACAGTGTCTCAACAGTCAACTGGATTATTTGGAGCTTTAAAGAATCAGAACTGGTTCATATGTCCTTGTATTTTCGGCTGTCTGGTTGTATTGAACTTTAAATCTCTTCCATTTAGTTTACTGCTGGTAGGAGCTCGTCAATATCACATGGAAAGTGTGTGTGTGTGTGTGTGTGTGTGTGTGTGTGTGTTTTACCCGTTCTCGTCCCTGTACAGCTCGATTATATGACAAGAAGCATATGGCGGCTGTCTTCCATTGAACACATTCAAGCTTGCCTGAAGGGCAGCTACAGTGGTGTCGTGCTGTGGAACACACACACATTAAAGGGACAGGTTCACATTTTTAGGAAATGCACTTTCTGGCTTTCTGGTCAAGAGTTATGTGAGAAGATAGATTGCACTTTCATGTCTGTATCTACCCCGGCTTACTTCAAGATTACATGAAAATCCTTGTGCCAGTAATTTAAAAAAGTAATTTTTGTAGTGTTAGTATGGTTAACTAGCTCACCGCTGACAGCATCATCAGTTTCAGTCTCTGTTTTGGGTCTGGCACGGCCATCTTGGTGAGATTCTTCACTATTTCACCCAACAGAATACCTAAAAGACAAACAGCACTTCTTATTTTTCCCACCGAATCGTGTTGAAGTCTGGTGATATTCTATAATCAGTTTATTCTCAACAAATCTCAGTATGTAAATACTCAGGCACCAAATGTAGATTAATCCACTGCTGAAAACAGTCCTCATCAAAAGCACTATTTGCCCTCTTTGAATAACATTTCTTACAAACTGCACTGCTCCCCAACAAATTATTTTGCCATTTTTTAAAAAAGAAACAAAAACAACAAAAAAACATACCTCCCTGCAGCCGGCTCTTTTCCTGCTGCTTGTAGACTCCAAATATGACCTGCGAAAATCAGACATCACACATTACATGACGACATGACTCTGAAACCGAACCGACTGTAATCAGACACCGAAACTCCTCAGAGAATCTACGGATATTTCAAGCACTTTTACCTGAAATCCGAAGTCTTTGAGCACTCTGAGCTTCTCCATGACAGCTGGAGTCACCCAGTCGGGAGCTGTCATGTTGTGGCGAGACTGAATTCGAACACAGACACACAACACAGTTGGAAATATGAAAACCATGGGCTGATTAAGAGGAATTTCTCAGCTGTGCTCTGCCAGCACCCTCACTGTTGCTCTTATTATTATGTGGCTGCACTCAGTGACCCTGCTGTCCACAATTTACAGCTCAGCTCATATTTGAAATCTCTCATGGATTCATAGTAATAATGTGGATTTGACAAAAGTAAAATTATATATACTGATACTGGTGTTTAGAGTGACTGGAATGAATTAATTGATTTGTCCATGAAATGTGAGCAGTGATATCAGCAGAAATGCATATACGCATTATACTGTCTCATTTAAGTCCGTTTTATACATTTCAGTGTTCGAGGGACAAATGCTTATCATAATGTTGACACATTTGCTGGTTCCACTTAACAGTTTTCATCACACCTCTGAAAAGGAGTCATGTAAACCTGTGGCTTAATTTATTTAAGAATTAATTTCCTGCCTGTGCTTCTTAACTGAGCTTTGGTGCAGCAGAGTCACGACACAAATATCGTGACAGAGACAATCCATGGAAATGTCAAAACAAAACTTTTCAGTGCTGCTCTTAACTTCTTGCCTTTGCTGCCGTGGCTCTACATTTCAGTGTTCAGTGTTTGTGTGTGTGTGTGTGTTCTCACCTCACAGAACAATGTGTCATACACACTCCAGACTGACTCCACATTAGTGTTGTTCAGTCCTGTTTTATTCCTCACCAGCTCTATAATGTCCTGAACAGAGGAACACAGTGAGCTCAACACAGCTGGCCACAGTTCATAGTAATTTTAAAGATAATAAGAAAGTATCAGAACCAGACTTTAAAGAACTCAACATGTGTAATATCCATCATACAATTAAAAGTCATTCTAGAATTTGGAAATCACAGAAATATTGGACACACTGAGGACATGACCTCAGTGTCCTCCGTGGCAGCTATGGCACATACACCAGATGGAATTTAATGGAGGAAAAAAAAAGAAATGAAGAGATGAAAAGAAAAGGAGACAGTACCTGGTATTTAGTGGTGACATTGAGAAACTCCTCCGTGTGTTCGGTTGCGTTCATCAGCTGTTTGTAGCGGGGACAGTCACCCTGAGGAAAAGAGAGAAGCTGCAAGGAGAGAAAGTAAAATCAGATGGAGGACTGCAAATAGCAAAGAGCCTGTTAAGCTATCATATACATACCCTCTCTTCGCTGAACGGCACCGTGTGCACAGGTATCGGCTGCCACTTCAAGTCTGGTCTGAAGACCTGCTGAGCGGTGGGGGGGTACAGACCTAGATGACAACAAGAGTCCCGTTAATGCACACTGTTGATGTGAGGAGGAAAAGTGCTTGAAAGAGACGAGTCGGTTGATGTTCAGACCTGCGAGGTTGGCTTCAGCGCTCATCAGGGTGCGATCGTAGTCTGTACTGCGAACTGAGATCTGATTACAAAGGAGATGTGTATTGTGTATTTACAAACGGTACCATCATCACAACCTCCAAACAGACTGCAGTAAATATGTTCAGTCCAAATATACTGGAGAGTTTGGAAAGAAGCGCTCTGACTGAGACCCTTGTCCATCGTGTTCCAGTAAATCCAGCACCATTTAGGAGCCTGTATGACTCCAACACGGCAAGGGGCCCTTTCTCCTAAACATTAATATGGATCATCGTCCGCCTGTGAGGTCTCTACTGAGGCAGCATGTGATGTGACAGGAGGGTACACCTACCTCGTGTCTGTCATAGGATTCATTGAGGAATCCTTTGTATCGATTCCTCAGAAAGCTGCCCAGTTCAAAGTGCTGCTTCATCCCCTCCTGAAAACACACACAGACAAACATTGGTAGGAGATGAAAACTGGTATCACAATCCTGTTGCGTCTCTAGATACAATTTCTCGACACTTACAAGTTTGAAAGGTTTGCCGACTAATTAACTGAATTTGCACTGTGTACAGAGCCTGAGAGATAAATACAACTGATGGCATCCAAAGAAGAAAATCAAGTTTTTCTAGATTGAACATGCAAACCAATTTTTAAAAAAACTGCATACAATTGTGAACTTATTACTACTTTAAATTCATGATACAGAATTCCTAAACAAATGCAATCACTACAGTTAAAACAAATATTCTTTATACCTGTGACAGCTGTCCAAAGCCTTGAGGCCAGTCGCTCTCTTGGTGTGGGTCTGTAGGAAAGGCTTTGACTGGTGACCGGTCACCATGGCGAAACAACTGGAGGGGGAGGGGCAGAGAGAAGAGAAGTCAGGTAACATTCAACTAACAACACACACACACACACACACCTCTAAAACAGAATCGAGCCAAAACCTTCATCTGAGTTTTATCTGAGTCTAGTGTTGACTCAGATAAAACTCAGATGAAGGTTTTGGCTGTCATAAAAATCCAGTCAGCTGACAGTTACGATCTTGTCAAGTGTTGTTCAGACATCATAAGATCATTCACAGAGAGCTGAAACATGTCGGCTGAAGACTCCAAACACAAAAGGCCTTAAAATGGCTAAAAACACATCCAGAAGCAGAAAAAGGAAGTCATAAATGATGCTTAAGATTGTAAAAGCCTCTAACCCTGTGACTATTTGGATATGCTTTAAAAACATAAGTAAAATACTAAAGAAACACAAAGCACATAAAGCAGGACATACATCATGATAAAGTCCAACACATATAAAATATCTCATGCCTATGAGCTCTGCCCTGTGCTTTAAACTGCTCCTTTGATCATAAATAGAGAACTAATGTTGTGAAACCAAACACTGGTGTGGGTACCAAATCAATCAGGTCATTGTCGCTGGATGAAACCACATCGGCTGAGTACTCAAGTAGAACAGTTTCGAATTTCAGTCTTTGAGACACTAAAGAGAAGTGTGGCGTTTCTGGTATGAGGAGCTGGCATGACTTGTCTGTCCAAAATAGCTGAAAAAGTGTGTAAACTCCATTTGAAAGATGGATTATCCCTTTGAAACTCCTAATCTCATCCGCTCCACCTAGGTAACAGTTTCTAGGAATGAATGCAAGAATAAGACTTCTTAAAATAAAGCTTCCTCAGTAACAGTTGCACATCGCAACAATGGTCAACAAAGCAACTTTCCTAGGAGAAGATCTGTGCTGACTTGACCTGGCCCTCAGTGTCATATTCCATGTGAGATGCTTCATGTTATTGCTTTAACATGAGAAAACATGAGCGTGACTAATGCTATTTCAATTTTCACACCCATGACAGATTCCATGTTTGCAGAGCTGGGAAGATAAATACAAAGTGAGAAACACCCACACGACCCAAGGCATTTCCATGCTCCAGAGATTAGATATGACCCGAAGAATAACAGACTTAACACACATTACAAATGTGTCTGTGCTGGTAGTCCAGCTGACCAGTCACCTGACAGGAAGCTTCTGACAATGAAAAAAATAAACTGGCATCACTTTAACAGTATGTAGGTTAAACAGGGTAATGTTTGTAATGCAGGTTTGACTGCATAAGGAATTATAGCTCATCAAATATACTGTTAAATGTGTCAGATGGACACTTGCTAAAGTTTCTGTTGTGTTTTTGGTCACTTCCTTCTAAAGCAATGCATTAACGTTACTGCCATCAAGCAGTGTGAAATAAACACAAGATGTGCTTCTTTAAAAACAAGTGCAGTCAGGTTGATTATACATATGCTGAATTCACTACAGACCCAACTCATTTCTAAAACTTAAATTGTCCTTAGATTTAAAAAAACGTGTTCTCAGATAAGCAAAGAAAACTCCAAACATCCCAAATTGTGAACATTGCTCCGTAACCGACGATCCACACCGAAAGAAAGCCGCTGTAATCGCTGTAGTGTTCAACACAGGTTCCGCAGCGTTACCACAGACAAATAATATGACTCACCACAGTCGCATATACTAGTTTTCTTTCCGCTGCAGCGTTTCCACAGACAGAGCATAACGTTAAAAGGAAAAGAACCACACGGGACATAATGTTTCAGTCTGTGCAACCGGAGGGCTAACCTAAAATTGCTAAGATAGCGATTTGTCAGTTTCCTACGTCCCTTTGCCTGAGCTGCGTCAAGTCATACAAGGTTAACGCCGCCGGAAGTAAAACGGAAGTTCAAGTATAGAATATGGCATATAATCAAAACAAAGCGTGTAAGACTGAGGAAACATAAAGCGTTCAAAAACCGCAATGTATTTATTATATTGCTTTAAAACGTAAACTCCATACGATATCAACCACATTTGCTACTTTCATTCATGAAAAATGGGAGATGGTTTTCAGCACGCACTTTATTTTGAAATGAGCAGCCTGCGTGTTTTAAGTTGACTTGATACAGAAAGGGAAAACGGAAGTGGCGACATGTCCAGTCCAACAGACCCGAAGACTTCTGCATGGCGCCGTAATGTGCATACAATAAAACATATTTCTGATTCAATTTACATGCTGACACATAACCGACTCAAACAACTGGCAACATTATAGTTTTAATCTATTTTAATTTACGATAAAACTCTAATTCTAATCTGGCTACAAACAACAGGAGGGTTTTTCTCAATTTGCTTCACCATCTATGATCGAAAAACCTTCTCCACAGTTTTGTAAACTGAATAATTTCGGGTGGCAATGCAATCTAAAGCTATCACATAGGCCAAAATGTCATAGTTTTTACTAACTAGAGATAATGATTTACTAAATTATGATATGGCAAGCCAAAAAGTTTACATACTATTTCAAAACCATAAGATAGTGAGTTCATTTTTTGGCCCATTTTGTCAAAATTATGACATGGTAAGTCAATATCTTGAATGAGGCAAATAAAATTTTGACACATACTTTATCTTTAAAACCTCACAATGTTTGACAGAAGAAAAAATTACGAGATGGTGTTTACTTAAATTATACGATAGTTTTTAAAAATTATATGTAGTTCTGACCAAGAATCTTATCATTTTTACTTGTCAGAATTTTAGTCATTGTTTTCTTTATGTTGTCTAATTTTTTATTTGTTAATTTTTCAATGTCTATGGGGAAGAGGGCTTCCAAAAACATCTGCCAAAACACAGAAAACTGGCTAGTCATTCACTGAGACTTGCAGTTTTTCAAACTGCCAAAAGAGGTCAGTGTTGCCTTGGCTGCAGTCAAGTAGTTGCTCCCATGCCAGGCATACAGTATCTGCAATCAAAGTTCTGTGCAGCTGATTATATTGATTAGCCTGTGGAGCTAGAGGCACAATATGTTACTTGACTTCAGCATTTACAGGTGCAAAAAAAAATCTGAGCCCCAATCATGGAGGTGTCAAAAAGCTGCCTGAGCGCAGTGTTTGGTGTTTGGATCTGCTTTCTGTGCTTCAGAGCAGTTAACACTGAAAGCCTTTGGTCTAAAGGTGACCCTTCTTACACGACCCTCTGGTACACTGATCTGTGAGTGTTTATGCGGTGAAAAAGCAGCTTTGTTGTGTGAGGATCTGGCAACAAGAAGCACTAATGTTGATCCCCGTGGGAATCTGAGCTTCCTATACCTGTTAGCAGTACTGATCTATACCGTGATTAAACAGTAAGAAAAATATTTTCCAGTGCTTTTGCAATGGTTTTTCCAAACAAACAGACTGAATAAACCCTTTGGGAACATGGCTTCCCTCAGTGTTTTGATGCATTTTCCTCTTTGCTGCTGTCAGTGTATCAACACCTTCTTTCTCACTATCCAGCTTGGTTAATGAGATGTTACGTTGTGCCATGAGGGATTACCTCCTAAATAGCTTTAAACATTTTCCAACTGAGTCACCAGGCTTCTGTGTGGCCAGTGTTTGTCTCCATATGAACGAGAAGCAGAAAGTAAAGCGAGGGAGACAGTTGTAGGCTGTTGCTTCAAACTGGACCTGCTCCAGAGAATCATCTGGAAAACAACAGAGGGAGAGATTTTCTGGGAATAACAGGACAAATGTCTGGCCTCAGGCCTATTCACGCTGAGGTACAATAACGTGGCAGTCGCGTGGAGTTGAAAATTAACCAGTGATGGAAAGAATCCCAGAATATCCAGCTGAGGTAGAAGAGCTGATGCTGCTATCAAAATCTGCCAACATTTAAGTGATAGTTAGCTTATTTTATTAGAAGCAAAATGTATTGACTTGTGCATAATCAAATATGAAAAAAATAAAAATGGCAACCAAATGGACAAGAAGAGTGAAGAATTGTGTGTAGCTCGAATTAAAACAACAAATCTGCAGAATTGTAAAAGCCCAGCAATGCCACATCCTTTTTTTGGGAACGCTGTGGCACACCTGGACGTTAGCACAAATAAAAGATCCCTGGGTTCTAGTAGAAAACATCGAGATTAGTGTTTAAATGAGCCCTGTGGGAATTTATCAGTACACCGCATCCCACGAACTGCCTGCAAAACACAGAGAAGCAAAACAACAATATCCAGCATTCAGCAATATTCCCTCAGTGTTGTTGCCAAGTTATTGTATGTCTTTGCCAGTGAAGTGTTGACAATAATCTCTTTGTTCTTTTGTTTTTGCTTCGGGCTGTTTATATCTGCAGTCAAATGCTATGTGTCACTAAATCCTGGTGGAGGTGTTTATGTTGTTGCTCATATGTCAGATTATAGGTGATGGCTAATGCTGAAAACACATGCTGTGGTGCTAAGGCTTAACCCCGATAAATTAACACTTGTGCAAAAACAGACAAATAGACAACAGCCAAATATCACCAGGATTACACAAACACACTGGCATCAACAATAGCAATAATGAGAACAATAGTGATTAGAAGAGGCAGGGATTACCCTTAATCTGCAGTATCTATGAGTTACTTTAAAGAGGTAGATATGCTCATTAAGGCGGAGTTAAAGCAGATAACCCCCCTTCATCTGTGGGGTCTAATTCAAACGGACACCTCATTGACAGAGGTGTAATCTGCTTGTTGGGAGATTATAAAAAGCAATCCAAGTGTGTGTTTGGCTGGTGGTCTGATGGCTGGGTTACCCTGCACGGTCATGACTAATGATCACGAAGATCACATGGAGAATTACTAACATAATTACCGAGATGATCTGCAGAACAGATGTCTGCGAGCTTCCTCCTGCTGACAAGCCCTTCACAGCCTTCACTGCACTCACCTCAAGCGTTTGTTATTCAGCGCTACCTTCGGTGCCTTCTGTTTGTCTCTGGCAAACACTGAGCCAAAAAGTTTTGTGTTTGCCAAAGCCATGAGTGGGAAGAGTTGTGTGTGCTGCAGGGAGGCAGAGTGAGCCTGAGCAGCCAGATGATGGCAGCATTTCTGCAGCTTGTTTGATTTCTATATTTATTTATTTATTTATTTTGCACTGAAGCCTCTGACGCATTTGCTTTAGTCATCCTCCCTCTGTGAGATGGCTGTTTTTCATTCAACATGAACATTTTGTAAATATGCAGCAAAGTGCAGCCTAAGCATAAAGGAGTATCAAATCACAAACAAAACAAGGTTGACTCCCCTCAACTGTTTTTTTCTTTTCCACTTAGGAAAAGCTACATTTTCAAGAGATAATGACCATAATTATTACCAAATGTGGACACCGCTGGAGTGCTGGATGGGAGAATAAATGGTGAGGTACTGAAATATGAAACGCAAGGTTCCAGTTGGAGAGGAATACCCACAGGTTTAAAAATAGGCCACAACACTCCTTATATAACAAGTGGGACATCAGGGTTGTTTACAGTGTTTCTGCCTGAGAAGTGAATGGTTACAATCCAGCATTGTGTTGCGCTTTTCAAATCCTCATTAATCCAAATGGGCTCGATTGCCCTGCCAATCAAAATAAAATTATATTAAATACGTTTGAGGTATATTTAATGGAGCTGAGATTAAACGGCACCAAACATATTCATAAAAACGAGTCTTGGCTGTGTGTTTTTGCACAACACTTTCATTTTACGGCGCACCAAATACGGTTTCGTGTTATTCAGTGGGCTTCTTATAAACTGTTTCTACATGACAGAGAGCGGTTTGAAAAGCAGGGGCGGGGTTTGTCTTGCCTTGAATTATTTAATGGGCCAATAGACGGCGCCAGAGCCGGCTGATGGACAGGCACGGCCCCTGCAGGACGCACCGCCCCCCTATGACTCTGTGTTTTAGTCTGTTTTTAGAGCAGCAGCGTCACATGTTGTTTTTCTCCAGGATCAGATCAGTCTCTGGTCTGGTCCCACTGCACTGTTGCTCCTACCGTGGCGGACAGCTATCAATGTCTGCTATGGATTAGATGAAAAAACGGGTTACATTTAAAGCTTTTTTTTTTGCTGCGAGTTTGCTTTTCTTTCTTTAAAAAAAAAAGTCTTTGCTTATCTGGAACCTGAAAAGAGAAGTGGAGAGAAATGGCAAGTCCTCCGGCGACCGGAGGACACCTGTTATCTAATGGGACGAATGGTGTGAAGAAGAGCGGATACCTGAGGAAGCAGAAACACGGGCATCGGCGCTTTTTCGTCCTCCGAGAGCCGACCGAGCGCTGTCCCGCCCGGCTCGAGTATTATGAAAGCGAGAAGAAATGGAGAAACAAGTCCGCCGCGAAACGGATCATAACTTTGGACTCCTGTCTGTGCGTAAACAAACGGGCCGACGCCAAACACAAGCACCTCATCGCCCTCTACACCAAGGACGAGTACTTCGCCGTGGCTGCTGACAGCGAGCAGGAACAGGAGAGCTGGTACAACGTTTTGACTGATCTAATAGCCGAGGGGAAAGTGTACGACAGCCCCGCTTCCACTTCCTCTTTAGTGGGCTTTGAGGAGAGCAGCTACGGACTCATTATTCCTGCAGCAGCTGTCTATAAGGAGGTATGGCAGGTCAACTTGAAATCCAAAGGCTTGGGTCAGATCAAGAACCTGACTGGCGTGTACAGGCTGTGTTTGTCCAGCCGGACCATCAGCTTTGTCAAGCTGAACTCAGAAACAGCTGCTGTCAGTTTACAGCTCATGAACATCCGGAGATGTGGCCACTCAGACAGCTTCTTCTTCATAGAGGTGGGCCGGTCGGCAGTCACTGGGCCTGGAGAGTTCTGGATGCAGGCAGAGGACTCGGTGGTGGCACAGAATATCCACGAGACCATCCTTGAGGCCATGAAGGCCATGAAGGAGTTGTCTGAGTTCCGGCCGCGGAGCAAAAGCCAGTCTGCCAGCACAAACCCCATCTCCGTGCCCACACGGCGCAACCTCAACAACCTCCCCCCCAGTCAGACAGGCCTGGTGAGGAGATCCAGAACAGACAGCATGGCAGCCACATCCCCAGGGAGAAAGTTCACGTCGTGTCGGATAAGAACAGCCAGCGAGGGAGATGGAAGCGTCACGCGGCCTGTGTCCATGTCCATATCTGTGAACGAGAGTCCTACCAGTCCAAACTCCGGCAATCACCTCAGCCGGTCGCACACCCTCAGCAGTGGCCGCACCTGCAGAATACTAGAGTCCACCTCCAACCTGCATCATAGCCTGTCCATGCCAGTGTCCAACTCCCCTCCAGCTGCCTCCAGTCCCATCAGCATGTCTCCCAGAGGGGGGGCTCGCACCTGCACTCCTGACAAGGCCCGGCGGCCATTCAGCTGCAGCGCCTCCATCTCTGGCTCCCTCAGTGACACTGGTTTCATGCTGTGTGACGATTACAGCTCCAGCCCAGGTGACCCTAAATTCCTCCCCCTGACCCGCAGCGACACACCTGACTCTCTGTCCAGCACGCCTCCATCCCGTGACATCAGCGACCCTTGTGGTTACATGATGATGGAGGGGGCGAATGGCAGCAGGTCTGTGGCTTGTGGCGATGGTCTGAGCTTTGACAAGGCTTACAGGAAGCGGACACACTCCCTCACCACACCACGTCAACAGAGGGTGGTGGCGCCGCTGTCCTCTGCCTCCCTGGATGAGTACACACTCATGAGGATGGCCCACGGACAGAGCTCTCACTCTGCCTCACCCAAAGTGTGCTACCCTGAGGATTATGGAGACATTGAAATCGGTTCATCCAGGAGCTCCAGTAGCAACCTTGCAGACGATGGCTACATGCCAATGACGCCAGGTATAGCATCCCAGTCTGGCAAGGTAGACAACTATGTACCTATGAGCCCCATGTGCGTCTCGGCACCGAAGCAGATTGTGAACCCCAGGGTGCACCCTCAGGCAGCTGCCAACGGCGGCTACAAGACCAACTCCCCCTGCAGCAGCTCTCTGGAGGACAACGGCTACATGAGAATGTGGTGTGGCTCCAAATCGTCCATGGAGAGCCCAGACAGGCATGGTGAATACATGAACATGTCACCTGGAAACGCACCTCCACTCCAGACCCCCCCTGATTACTACTTGGGCCTGCTGGCTGGTGAACCTGCATCAGTGAGGCCAGCTTACCAGACTGGCTCCCTCACACTCCCTGCTAAACTTCAAGCCTCCAAGAATGAGGAAAGCAGCCAGTATGTGTTGATGAGCCCCCAGAGTTTGAGGCAGAGGATGGGTGACTCAGACTATTATTCAGTGATGCAGGCCAGTGCAGCTCAGACCTCACCACTGAGCCCCTCAGTTCCCTCCCCAGTAAGACACGGCCGGGCGGAGACCCTGCCCTACAGAGGGAGGCTGGGCAGACCTAACAGGCTATCCCTAGACACCCTGAGGACCCTACCCAGCATGAATGAGCACCCCTTGCCCGGAGAGCCCCGGAGCCCTGGGGAGTACATTAATATTGACTTCAGCAGCACCAGATCCTCCCCGCCCTCCCTTGAATCCACAGAGAGCCAGTCTTCATCACTGGGTTCGAGCGGTGGGGGCACTGGGAGATCCTCTTTGGCAGACTACATAAACCTGGAGCTGGGCTCACACTCACCCAAAGAGGCCAACACTCCTGCTGAGCGCTTGGACACGCTTCCAGAGTTATCGATGTGCTCCTGCTCAGAGGAAGATGGAGTGTACCATCTGGATAGTGAGAAAAGGTCTCAGAGCCTCTGTGATGAGGTGAAAAATGACTACACTGAGATGACATTTGGGATGACCAGCTCGCCTCCACAGCTTGTTCCCCAAAACACAGCAAGGTACGTGTCTGAGCAGGGAGGGAGTATTGTTAATTATTTCATGTCAACAGTGTGGCTGTGTGATCCCAAAAAAAGTTAGAATAGTGATTCAGCTATTACAGGAACATGCATGTTAATTACTTTGAATGAGCAAATGCACATTTTTACTCACTGATTAAATGTATAATACAAAGTGCGTGATAATCAGCCTTATCAGCACTCATGCTGGGCATTCAGATATGAACCATTATCTTTAGCTGATTTCACTTAATATAATTATACTGATCACAAGTGAGATTTTGTTTTGGAGTTTTAAACTTCAGGATAGTTAGGACATGAATTAACATTTTTAACGGCATTTTTTCCAATAAGAAAATAAAAAACTATTTGTTGACTAAACCTCTCTTGTTTTGAATACTGTTCATCACCAGCCAGAGCAGCAGGGAAAGGAGGCTCTCTCTGGGGGACCAGGGAGTCCCAGAAGGCATCGGGGTTTTCCTGCTTGGGGCCACCTCCTCTTCCACGGTGGATTGCTCTGCCAAGGTGATTCGGGCCAATCCACAGGGACGTCGGCGCCACAGCTCAGAGACCTTCTCCTCTACCGCCACCGTGACACCGGTCTTCCCGTCCTTCGCCCGTGGGGACATGATGAAGAGACACAGCTCGGTGGAGAACATCTCATCCCGGAGCAGCGAGGGCTCAGACGAGGAGTTCGGCAGCCCTGTGAACCGACAGAGCTCGAATGGCTACCCGAACGGACTGAACTACATTGCGCTGAACCTGCTGGACAACAGGGGCATGGAGAAATGTGAGGACCTGGCTGGCTTCAAACCCACCAGCAGCTGCAAAGGGGGTATCAATGGATTACACAGCTCACCATATGTCTGTTTAGCATTCAAGGAGGCTGCAACCACTGCCAAAGGTGAGTGAGGCTGATGTCAGATGTCTTCCTGCTAAATAATGCCTCTGAATTTTCAGGTTAATGTCCTCAAGGTGTTACTGTTTTAAATTAGGGAATAAAAGGGTTTTAGAAATGTGAAAGGTTGCTCTTTTTAATGAAAATAAATGACTGAAGCAGCTTGGCTTTGCTGTATGAAAAGTGTTTGCACTGTGCAGTTGGAAGGGGAAAAAACAAGGATGAAAGCAAATATGCATTTCCTCTAGATTCAAATACATAAGTAGGCGGTGCTGATGTGGCATTCAGGTGTTCTTCCCTAGCTTGTACTTCTGACTTACTTATCCTAAGTACAATTTTTGTGACAACATTTTAACTTAAACAGCAGAGTGGCAGATGGAGTGACCAAAGGAAGAGAAATAAGTTACAATTTTAGCTGCAATCAATCAAGCTTTAAATGTTTTTTTGAACCATTCATATTTGGTCATCCTGACATTTCCACACAACATGTGAACGCAGCACAAGGCTGCTATGAAACGTGACGAGCCTGAGAGCTCTGAAGTAAACAAGCACCATGACTGAGCAGGATGCTGCCTCGCTGCTACTGTTGTGGGCTGCAAATACTAAAAATACATGAGCAGATTTTGGGATTTCCACCAACGCTTATTATGAATGGAAGTTATTTGCACAGCAAACAGAAACTAGAGATTCATTATGAACCATCAGACACAAGTATACAGTAAATATAAAGTCAGATTATTAAATAGTTTTTATCACGTCTACTGGTGGTTTATTTTGCCTTGTCATGAGCAGTAATGCTGTTGTTTATGCTATGGGGATGCCTCAAAACTGATCGGGGAGGTTTCCTGTCAGTGGTAATGTAACACTGAGCCACGGGCATTTCCGGCTGTTGTTTTTCAGTTGGGTAGGCTTTAGGATGTGTTGCACATCAATGTGACCTCTATAGACCTCTTATTCCTACCATCCCATGATCAATACACTGTCCCAGAATATCCCAGTGAACAAAATAAAGCTGTGGCGCGGGATAACACACGCTGTAAACAAAGAGCACAGGGACAGCAGAAGGTTGACATTAAAGCCAAGTTTGACTTTATGTCCTCGCGTCATTTATCAGACACAGTGAGCTCACATGTGTTTGCCAGCACACAGGAGAGTGGGAGGGAGTGTGTGGGTTTGCACGCTGACATGTGAGGCCCAGCACAAGTGGATATGTGTTTGTGCGTGTGTGTCCTTGTAGGCAGCGAGCGAAAACAACAAAGTGGGCTGAGTTGCTGTGAGGCCATCAGGTAACTGGATGTCACGGTCTGCATTCCTGGCAGTGCAGGTTTGAAAAGTTGCTGTGAAGGGGCCTGTTTTTGTCCCAGCTCCAGGCCATTTGAAAAGAAAGTGGCTTTTATTTCACCACAAGGCCCCAGTGTATACAGAGAGAAGTTAAATTATGTTTCATTTATAAAACACAGTACAGAGAAGTGCTATAAACTCATTATTTTTGTTTGCACAGTCAGTGACATCGTGGTAAATAAAGAGGAAAGTGCTGAGTTAACACAGAGCAACTCCAACTGACCCGCAAATCTGTTATCTTCCCAAAAGGCTCTTAATTTATGCATTCCTTAAACCTACAACAGTGTGATGTCTTTGACAGTGACATGTGCATGAGTGAAGTCAAATGGCTGTTTTTCAGTCAAACAGGTGGTAAACTGAGTTAATGATGGTCTGCTGCATCCTTTCAGAAATTTGATTTGCAGCTTAATGACTATTAATGATCTGCTCGCGTGTTTGTTTGTTTTTATCTGACGTTGTGTCCTTTTGCACGTGTTCTGTACTCATGTTTTGACGGGAGTACAAATGTTTTTATGGCGCTAATAAAGTTTTGTGAATGCAACTGACTAGGGAGAAGGAAGGAAAAGACTCGAGCACATACATGTGGACTCTAGCACGTACACATGCAGGGCAGTCGGGGGTGTTTTTTTCCTCTCAGGGACCTTTTTTTTCTCTTTTTCCAGTGGTGTAGTTTGCATCTTTGAACACTTGGCAGAGATGTGCAGAGACAGAGAGAGTGGCCTGTTTTTCTTTTTCCAGTGCTGTTTGCCTAACTGTTTGTGGGGGAGCGAATGAATGCGTGCATAATGGGGCAGGATGGCACGTGCACTCCGCTGCCCTTCTGCCTCATTAGGCTGTTCACTTAGCAGAAGTAAGACAAGCGGAGGTGGGAGGGGAGTGGAGCCCAGCCTTGTGTTCTCAGTATAAAGAGAAGGAGAGGGGCTTGAGCTTTTTAAAGCAATAAACTAACTCATTGGTGAGGCCCCCTTCCACCAAGGTGCATTTTGGGTGCACGGGACCCAGGATGGTAGACCCGATGGCTTGTTTACTGAACATTCATTCCCACTGCTGAGTGGCAAAGCAGGGAGAAGGGGGTCAGAGAGCTGACGGGGTTTTTTGGCACCCAGGCCCCACTGGCGGAGTGCTTTGATTTTGTGTTTATCAGGATGCCACACTGGGCCCCACCACTCTGGAACAGCATGTGGCTGTTTGTCAGGATCAAAGTACCGCTAAACCAGTGAGCCCCTACCTTCCTGTTGGAATTTAGCATTTGGACCCCAGACCCATGTGACAGCCCCTTGTTGAGAAATGTGACCGCACTGCCTTTAGTCAACAAAACCCTGAAGTCATAAGCTTTTGACAGCTGGATTTATTTTTATATTTTTTTGTTGGTGCACCTAGAGTCAGCTCGGCAGTCTAAATGCCTGGCATAAGGGTCAGGTGTTTGTTTACATCTTGTTTTGTCAGCACGCCAGCCCATGTGACTATGAGGTGGTGTTTACCTCTGCCCTAATCCAAGCTGCTCGTCTCCTCTCACGGCCCCGACTAGCCGCAGCTCAGCCAGGTGGATGTTCTGTACCAGACCCAGATTAGCCAAGTCAGCCGTCTCTGTTTCCATGTCCTCGTCTGACTAACACCTTTATCTGATGGTGACAACCAACTCCTGCTTCCTCATGACGTTTCAAGAGGCTTGATTAACACAGTGAGATGAGTCTTGCTTAAGATAGGCTTATACGTCAGTTTGCTTGTGTATTGATCTGATTGCCTTTTACTGGGAGTATTCATAATCATTTGAACATCAGCCACCATAGTGAAACATAAGGGAGAGAAGGAGATTGAAAAAATGAAAAGGGGCATCCAAGACAGGAGGATCCCTGCTGTGAGTCCCTCCTGAGTGCTAGTGACAGATGGCCTCTCTCTGGCGGGCAAGTGTGTGAGAGTGTGTGTGAGTGCGCGTCTAGTCGAGGCGAAAGGGGGGGGTGGAATGAGGGTATAAACACCTGCCACTCTGCCCTTTTCACACACATGCAACCACTCTCATTACAGCGATTTCCCTGCCCACGCCCACACTAGCTCCTACACATATACATACCACTATATGTCTCTCTCATGCACACACACACACACATCCTTACTTACTCACTACTATCCCTCCACTAATGACATTTCACCATCTGCTGCACCCACAGGCCGCAGAGAACGACCATCAGCACTGAGCGTTTGTGTGCAATTCGCCAGCCAGATTAGAAGCATTCGTGTCCATCTACTCAAATCCCACTTCCTTTTAACGTCATTCAGTCAGCAGTGTTGCCAGTGATGTCATCGCAGACATGATGTATTGGGTCGATCCAGATGCACCCAGAGTTTGTTACGTATATCTGTGTTGTTTACAGTTCCTGTGATGTGTGTGTTCACCGTGATGTTAGAGGATGCAGTGAGCGAAAGAGGTCTGGATGCACAGTCGTGCATCCCTAACTCACTCTGAGCATGCTCAGTAGGTGCAGCTGTCATAACAAGGTGTGTGTTATGCACAGAAGGGAAGAGGGGATTTGTTTTTAAACCCTTACCCAACTAAAACGTTTTTCCTCACTTTTCAGTTAGAGCTGAAACAGTTAATCAGTAAAACAAACAATTATGCAACTATTTTGGACAAAAAGAGCATTTGTCTCACTCATTATTTAGTGTTTTCTGTAACTATTTTACAACAAATCAGCAGATTAATCGATAATGAAAATAATTATGAGTTGTTCTTTGTGTTGGCTCTCTGCTGCTCACACACTCTGAGACTTTGACATTTGCATAAGGGCTGCATTGATACCATTTTTTCCACTGCTGGAATTTTGGCCAACATCATGACTTTGTGGCGCCCACACGGCTCTGTTTTGATTTTCCACGTGTCACGTTTCCAGATTTTGTTCTGGCATTTGTGGAAATATCCATAAAGGTGACGCCTGATTTCAACTGGCAGCCTGATTGTACAATTATTTGTTGATGCATCCCTGCATGCTGGCTCAAACACACATACACTCACAACCCGCTAAATAGTTTATTGCATTGATCTTGCAAACATAACAAAGCAGTGCAAACAGCCAAAACAGGAAGGAGGAAATCCAGAAATGCCATGTTACTTGATACATAGAGAACAAACATGCACACGTAACACCACAGGCTCTTGTGTCAGAGTTTCCAGGCGGCATGTCTGTGTGTGTGTGTGTGTGTGTGTGTGTGTGTGTCATGGCACAGGGAGGAGGGGGGCTAAAGTAGGCCGGGATGTTCCAGACAGAAGCGCTAGCTGCTAGATAACTGCGTGGCCAGCGTTCCCCACATTTAGCCAGCCATGGCTCCAGATGAGATTAAAGCCTCTGCAGGCGAGATTAGACAGCCAGGGGTAGATGAATGAGAGCCAGCGGCTACTCCACGGACAACAGCTGGGCAATACGTAATGCAAGGTGTGGCATTTGTTTGCTTCAGCCTGTCCAAATTTGAATTTAGTGCAATCAAGCACACATCAAGATAAAATAAATAGAATTCTGTTTGGATGTTGGCTATAAAATCATACCAGTCACTTATTTTAAGGCTGTTGCTTTAAATGTGCATTAGATGACTGCAAATGGCAACTTTGCAGAAACTTAGAAAACCAGCCTAACCACCATGCATTTTTGAGGTGTCCGTAGTCTCCCAGCCCAAAGACAACCATGTAATCCTTGAGTGGTTTCATGACACATGACTGCAGCGAGGATAGAGTCCCCTGGAAGCCAGTGTCCTATGGCTGCCCCCCCCCCCCACACACACATTTAGTCGTGCAGTCTTCTCCTCAGCTGTACGCACATCAGCAGCAGACTCAAACTCCTCCTGGAAGCTCCCAGTTGATCCAGTGTCCTTCACCCCCCCGACCACCACTCTGACTTTAAGTAAATCCTTCTGTGCTTGCAGTGCCTCCAACAACTCCTCCACACACACAGGCTGTCATCCCTGGCTTTTAAAAAATCCCAAATAATTATCAATATCTGTTGCAATATACATGCAACCACAGCTCTCTGAGTTTATACAAGAGATGCATCAGCGACTACACTACTAGCTGGTGTTCCTCTGCTCAGCATGTGTCCATGGCAACACAGCAGCACGACAGGAGACCCCAACCCCCATCACTCTACATCCCAGATTATATAATTACGACCGTTGCCGACCAGCCTCCCACTTCCAGCCTCCCCCCACTGTCCTTCAAGCGCTTTCTCGGCAAAACAGCTGGTGTTTAAGAAATGACACACACCATCTAACCACAGCATGAAAGGACTGGGATGGGGTTGGGGCGAAGGAGTCCAGGTGGAGCAAAGCGAGCTCCAGCAGTTGCATGCATGTGCATTCACACAACAGGCACATTTAGAAACTCAACCTATTTGGTATTGAATACTAAATACAAACTCTAATAACACACATAAAACGATCACATCTCAAATCCTAAATAACGTGTGTGTTCAGCACTCACTGTTCTGGTTATTCAAGCTGCTTTTCCCAATGTCTCCTTGTTATTGTGGCACAAAAACACAGACTAATCTGAGTCTGTAAATGAGTTCACGCTGTACAGTATGAGACTCTGTTCTCTCAAGCCTCTCATGTCTGCCATCTGAAAGGTCTGAATTGTTGGCACCGCTGTTGTTTGTGGGAAAATAATGAGACTACAAACAGGGGCTTGCTCACTTTCTAACAGGAAACTTATCATCTGCAGTGAAAGGAGCTCTGAAAATGTCCCACTGTTTGATGTGTGTTGCTGCATTTTTGTTCAAGCAAGTTTTAAGTAGCCACTATGCATTAAATTAGAATTTTGGCCTGCAAATTCTACAGTAGTTAATAGTGTGCGATTATTTGAGCACAGTAATTGAAAACACATTGAAATTATTAGATATTTCCACTAAATCCCTCTTTTTTCTCTCTTGTCTCTTTCAGACTGAAGGACTCCTCTATCCTCTGATTTGGCGTCTCACCAACCTGCTGCTCGAAAACAAACAAAATGAAATCGACTTTGCCCTTCCACTGGGCACAGTGGCCCTAAAAGACTGTCTGGACCCTCAGCGACACTCACACACAAACAAACACGCACACACACACTCTTAGTAAACAAGCAGGTCACCATCTATGCATGTCATGAATTTGCTGAAGGCGGAACAGGTGTGTTTGTGTGTGTGTGTGTGTGTGTGTGTGTGTGTGTGGGTTGTGTATTGGTGCATCGCATGTTCCCTGCGCTTTCAGAGGCCATTTTTCCTATGACCCAAATTTTGGTGCAAGCACAGAAGCAAAGATAGTCAGACAATAACAGAACTCTAATGGTACCCAGATACTATTTATTTACTTGAGGGTAGTTTTATGACTGCCTGTATGCGTGAGCGCATGTGTTTCTGAGACAGAGTACGACCAACCGCTATGTCAGTGAACAGTGAAACCTACTATAGAAATGGCCCAGGGATCGAGGATACCAAGGTACACTGAGTATATAACTATATTTAGATTAGATGTTTTATTTATTTTTGGAAGAAGAATGTCTGATAAGACCTACCCAATGCCTTAATGTCGATACTGTCCTTATGTTTTCTATGAAACATCTCTATATTGGTATTCTGTTGTGAAAAGTGGAAAATCCTAGCTTACTATTAAGAATATTATATCAAAAATGTACAGTACAGTTGGGCTGCTTGAGATCTGATTTATCGTACTGATATTAAAGTATTTTCTTAATTACTAATTTCTTATTTATTCTAACCTAGTTTATTTTTTGTCCAATAAAAACCGCTGGACTTAATGAAATATATTTCTAAATGTCTTTAAACATGTTAAGCATGTCTTTGTAACTCAGCTCAGACCCCACAACACCAGGCATCTGAATGCACTGTACCTCCCACAGTTCCTCAGTCACTTGAGCCTGAAAACCTCACACACTCCTACCTTCAAACCTATAGCCTGCTGTTAAGCTTAGTGCAGGCTGCTTCTGCTGTGATCATGTGATGGTTCAACTGTCTAATTGGGGTGACGATGGAGGGGTGTGAGCCAATGAAAAATGCCCAGGTTGGGACACAGAAGAGACGGTTTCCAGTCAATGAGCGAGGGCTGAAGTGAGGGGGTGGGAAAAGGGCCACCAGTGGCAGCAGTACTGGACAAGCACTGAGGGGGGAAGGCTCCGCATCACATAAGAAGTAGAAGAAGAAAAGCCAACAGCCACATCTGGCACCATCATGGAGGTTCACTTGAGAACCTGCTGTCTAGAAAATATAATTATATGGCTGCAAGAAGTTTGATACATAGTAACTGTAACATTTTTATAAGTTGAGTAAGTATTAAGTAATCACACTCACTCAACATGTCAAGCAGTATCTATCTAAAGTATATATCATCAGCCAGTATTAGCCACCAGAAGCTATTGGTCATACCAAGGCTGTAGTAAAGGTGTGCTCCCTGCTGATAAATTCAACTTTTTATAGACAGTTAGACAAACTATGTTATATCTTTCCAATGGTTATGTGGTCTTGCTTTAATCTGATGAAACTCGATTAATAGAGGAATTATAATCTCTAGTCAAATATTACAAAAAAATGTCTGCTTCCTGAGAGCTTTTCAAGAACCTCCTAAATGCGGTTGGTTCGTTAGCATCATGTGACATCCTGACCGTGTGGTCTTTGCGTTGTCCACTGTGCCAACTCCAATTGGCTCACAACCCCTTTAGTGTACAGGAGATTGTAAAACTTTTAACCATGACTGAATGTATCACTGAACTGGTGGGAACACCACAGAAACATAATGTGGGAAATGGTTTGGACAGAACTGAATAATATTGGAGCTGTACCATGCTAAGTGGTGGTATTTATTTATCTTCAGAGTCTTGAATGTGTATATTTTGTACATAGAAAGAGTCTAACTAAAAAAATTCTATTGAAAATGCATAGAGTACTTAGATTTTACCTATGTTGCAATGATATTCCTGTGTAAAGACTTTGGCTACCGATTTTTAAAAAGGGGACGGGTTTTGCTTTGGGGTTGCATATTATATTGTATGCGTTTCTCCCTCACAGTCTCTGTGACTATTTGGAAAAAAAACAAAACAAAAAAAAAAAGAAAACAACAAAATACTCTGTCTATTTTATTATAGAGATCTCTTTGCCTTGTTGACACACTTTACCTAATGGCATATGCAATAGTGACATGAATACAACCTAGTTTACAACTGTGGAACCAAATGTAATATTGCATTGATTTTTTTTTTCTGTGTGTGTGTTGAGCAGAAGTCGTTTTGCTCCTTGTACATTTCTCTTTCTGCCAAGTGTTTTGTTTTTGTTGCTGGGAACCTTGTTCTTGACACATCTCAAAGCGCTCTCCCCATTTCTGTGTCCATGGACAGACTCCTCTTTCATGGACTGACTCAGTCTGGATGTGTCGTTGTCTTCCATTGTACATAATTCAATATACTGTTTATTGTGATGCTCACGAGAGATGACTATAATGATTTATAAATTCTGGTAGTCGAGTATTGCTTTTGTCTGTATTGATTATGGATAGCAAACTACAGAAATAAATGAATTTATTTAAAGAGGTACAACTTTGTCTTCATGCCGTATTTCATGCTTGTGTCTCAACTTCTAATTCAGAAGAAGAAAAAAAAATCTTTCCAAAGTTACATAGTCTAAGACCTGAATTGATTTAATGACACCATTTGATATGGCCTAACGATGATGTTAAACTATTATTGCTTCTGCATAAAATCTGTGCAAAAGAGTTTATTCTCCTTTAAACCCCACAAGATTCCAAATCTCACCCTGCCCATCATGTTCTCCCTCACCCAAAGGAACATTATGCGCTTGGCACAAAGTCTAATAGCTTCCTGAGTGTGTGTCAAGAGAGGAGGATATCCTATCTCCATCCTGTGGAGAGTGAGGAGCTGAACTCTTGGGCCAAGACTTTTCCCCCTCTCTGTCATTGTTTTAATTTAAGACAAGGCAGGAGCCAAGGCAGGAAGCTCATACTGAGACCATGACTTCCTGCCAAGCCACGCGTCTCCAGAAAAGACTGTGTAGTGAAAGTCAGAAGGTCAGCAGGTTCAAAACATGAAGTAAACAACACATTTCACTTGTTTCTATCTGCCACACACTCCCATGCAGATATAAGAAACTGTGACAACGCACACAGTTATCTTGTTACACGTGTTCCCTGTCAGATATAGGAATATTTTCTACAGTCAAGGTTAACTAATTAATCATTGGTTACTTCTCATTGGTTTAAACGAGACATAAAGGTTTATAGGGTCTCTTTACCTTTCTTGCTGAAGGTTAAGGTGCTGGCCTGGTGCACGCAAACTGATTAGCAAAAAACCATCACTTATTCATTATCTGCAACAAGTGGCCGATTTGCTGCACAAAGTGTAAAAACATAAAAATTCACCAATAGTCACATAAAGACAATCAATCAAGCTGCAGCATCCACTAGTGACTTTCTGAACAGCTGTGTTCGCAACCAGGAAATACCAAAGCAAGACCAACATTGACTGTGTCATAGCTGATCATCTAAACTGGCATTAATACAAAATGCACACGTGCAGTGGGTCATCATCATGCCTGTCTGTTTTGTATGTAGGGCATATGGAAGAATTAATTCTGCCAGAAAGATTTGGAGAGCAGGACTTTCCTCCATGAGACAGTTATTGCTGTTCCGTGTATCTCTCATCACCTAAATCTAACCAAACTGGGACTGAAAACTGACTTGGTTATCTGGCATGCAAAACTATGAATCCTTAAAGCAGAAGTGCAACAGATGATCTGGCAGGGAATGGATGGAAGTGGGCCAGTATGTACAGTATTCTACTGGGCTGATGGCGAAGCGGGTGCAGGTGTGCAGGTGGGTGGGGAAGGGCAGGTGACGGGGAATGCTGGGATCACAGGCGTTAATGCAGGGCATGCGGCAGGATTTGAAACAGCAGGGGAGAAAAGCAGAAAATGTCAGTGTAGGACTGGCTGATGTTGTGACAGCCTTGTTTGCAAATGAAGCAAAAAGTGGGCAGCATTCAGGCCACCACTTCTCTCATTCTGCATATATCAGTTTAATTAGCTGCCCTGGATCTCAGCCAGAGCATCCTCATGAAACACTAAGCCATGAAACTGTGAAAAATACCCCACACTCACAATGGGATTATAATGCATCTTTGATATTCTTTATGGGCATCACTTCACCATGTTCCAGCCTCTGCAGGAGGAACAAACACACACACACAGGCAGCCAAGAGGGCACACCTCTAGCTGGTGTGTATTAATTAGCAGTGTGACACTGTCAGTGGGGCTCTGCTCTGCTGCCAGGCAGAAACCAGCCTTACATAAGAACCCACCACCAAGCCACCAAGAGGGACACAATGTTCCTCACCCCTCTCTGCACTGACTGTCTGTCTGAGGAAAAAAAACATGTTTTTTTTTTCTTCTCTTTTTCTTCAATGAAATCTATATGGGCACATTTCTGCTCTGAAGGCAAACCGCAGAGAAAGGCAGGAAAACCGAAGCCTTTGTTGCATGATGCTTTTGTTGTTGCTGCTTGTCTCCCTCGACATAAAGGACAGCTTGCAAAATAAGGTGTGTCAGGGATGTGAATTCCTCAAGCTGTGCAACAACATTCAAGGACTCCTAAAATACAGTTTACAGCTTTCTCCTTTGAAGTAATTGTGTGTGTCTCTATCTGGTCTATTCCTGGATGCCCTCAATTATTCCCAAATTTAGAAGCACATTCACAATCACATGCTTGTACACACAGACACACAAGCAAGAAAGAAATCACATGGCAGAGATACTGGAGCCATGAAATCTGCATCATCATCATCCAATTCAGAACCGCGACTGCATGAACTTCTAACATTTCTTGTACGAAGATCAGAAAATTTCTAGTTTTGAGTGACATCAAGTGACATGCGTTACTTTCCAGAGAAGATCACGTACAGACCATTACAATCATGTTAACTACATAAGCCGTCTTGAATGGATTTGCTAATTTGATTACACACGAGCATGTGAAAATATATCACATTCACTTTCCATACATTTGTCAATGACATACATCATTATGTTACAAATTTTATGTGGTGGACCCTTTTTAATTCCCCTTAAAACAAATCTGCATAATATTCTGCATAATCATGAATAATGTGAGCAATGATCATGATGGACCAGCACCAGTTCATTTAAAGAGAACAACCATCCACAGTAACTGGTTAGATGAACAGGTCGTCTGCTCTCGTGAACCTAGAGGAGTTGCTCTACTGGGACTTAAACCCGTGACCTAAACCTGACTTGTAAGTGATTGGATGTGCAGGGAATGACCAAACTGGAAATAATCACATTAAACTGGACTTTAAATGTCCCTTTATGCACAGTATGGATTCGATGCATCCAATGTTCTGTAAATTAGAACAGCATGTGCGGTATACACTGCAGATTAGGTTCATAAAGACGGTATAGCTGCTCCTTTGGCAACCTCATCCACCCTGTGCTCCACTGGGCCTCCCTGTCAGCTTGCTGCCATGCTGTGCTGTGGTTCTTGAGGGGATTGGGAGTCACTGGCCCCATTATCTCTCCCTGAATCAGCCTAAGGAGGGTTTCAGCCAGGCTCACTGAAACTCACCGTGCAGCAGCAGGGCGGAGCTGTGACCCACTTACAGTAGCCACTCTGGCTCTCAGATACACACAGCACTTGTGATCCCACATAAAAACATAACATACTGACATATATTTTAGGAATACCAAACTAGATCAGTTACTAATGAGAATTAATGTTGCTTTTGTCACACTAATCAAACCGAGCACATGATCTTCCACTGTTGTTTACAGAAAATGTCGCCATGTTGCTTTTTTAAAATTAAAATATACTATATGCTGCTGCATGTTTGCTATTGTTATTGTATTTTGCCTGAGGCAGCTCATCACCTGGAGAGCCAGTGAATTGAGTGCACATTAAATCCTTGTTGATGTTTGCACTATTTTGTATGTACAAGTACCTGAGATCCAGGGAAATTATACATTTGTTGGCCAAACAAAGTTGACCAGTCCCTCATTAGTTTTATGGGAGAGGAGGCCACTCAGAGGGAGCTGAAGTCAGCAGTTAGGAACAGAAGGTTGTTAACTGCAGATTTCTCAGCATCTGGCAGAAATGGAGAAAGGAATCACAGTCTAAGGGTGCAGGGGGAAAAAAGGAGTGTTGTAATGAAGTTTAAAGTTAAAAGAAAATCAATGACATTTTTTTCCACTGCTGTTTTATCAGTCCTCACCTTGGATCTTTTTTTATTAGATGCATTTCCTATCATCATTGATAGCTGCTAAAAATAGTCGGGTTGTGTATGTGAACCTTTTGAGCTCCTGAAGGGTTGGGGGGGAGGGGTTGCCAGATAAAGACCCACTGGTGTAGTTACTGTGTGCACTCTATTTAAGGTCTTTCTCCTGGACCAGCAGCAGCACTCTGAAGTTACATGAAGGTCAACAGATCAGTCAGCCCTGATGCAATCTCTCTGAATCTTTTTGGCTTTTATCAGCCATCACTTCTACATGCTTGCCCAGACAGAAAGTTGCCTTGAGGCAAAAATCTGGATGCTTGGCTTAGTGTCTGAAGACTGGGCATTTTTCATTTTGATCTGCCATTAGTGTTAAGGGAATTCTTGCTGAAAGTTTTCCACTATTTTAAAATGTCTTGAGATCTTTATGGACCATAAGTGGCAACGCTGGCATTGATTTGGGTTTGTGCCTGCTCAGCCAAGTCTCAAGCTAAGGTGGTTTAAGTTGGTGCAGAGTGCCTTTAATGATCACTGACACTCTACTAACTATTTTTACTGCACATTTTCAGCTGCTTTGAACACAGAGACACATAACTGAAATGAGAACAAAAGCATCACACATTTTTGTCTGTGAGGGAGCCTGTATGTGCATGTGACTATGTGTGTGTGTGTGTGTGTGTGTGTGTGTCAATGGAAAGTTCAAGTCTCTGCAGCTCTGTCTCAGTTGGTCCATAACATTCAGAGTCCACGTGTTTGGACAGCATGCGGTGCCCTGGTCCCGCCCACTGCTCTCAAACACTCCTGCTGCTGTTTACCACGTTGGCAGTGGAGTGGAAGACTCCAGCCTGCTGGTCCACATGCTGTCTTATCAGCTCGACACTCTCTCACAGCTCGTAAACATGTTTTGCAAAGGAAACTCTCTGGGAAAACACTGCTGTAACAGAGCCAAACATACGTTTGCTCGTATTTTTGTATCTCTGATGAGCTGGTATGATATCTAATGGGCTGAAAGCAAGTCATGTAGGCAGTATTGCATGTCAGTTTACTATTTTTGAGTCGGCTAATACAGACCACCGCCTGTGTGAGCTGACGAGCCTACAGGATGTTTTTTTCCCAGGAACCCGTGCTCCTGTTCACTGCAAACATAACCTTGACAACATCATGCTGGAAGCCTTTTTTTTAAAGGCTTTTTTTACCTTCTCAGAGGCAAAGCTGGTCTGAAGGACAAATTAATCTCATTGGTTAAATGAGTTAAATGTCAGGAGGCAGAACCAAAGCTTGAAGATCGACTCAAGTTAGCAACAAAGAAAGTGAAAGTAGGTCTAGGAATATAAAAGTTAGCATGACTACATTAATGTAGCCTTAGTCAGCGAGGCTAACATACTGATTTGTAGTCTCCTCTTACTAGCAACAGACACTTATCTTAGCACAAATACTGGAAGCAGAAGGAAAAAGCTAGTCTGGCTCTTTCCAAAGTCAAGAGCCTTAAACTTACTGGTAATATCATGGTAATTCCCCTGTCTCATTTGTTTGTCAGCGTGAATGCTCTTAAGTTCATATATTTCACATTTACTGAGTTTTAAAGTTTCCTCAGTAAATTCTTCATGCGCGCCGATCAGCTCATTTGAAATTTGGCCTCAGTCTGTTTTTCTGTTTAAGTTCTTCAGATGAGAAAACAAACATACAGACCTACATGAGTCACTACAGGCCTCAGGCCAAACATGTGAACACTTCTCACAGGCCAATGAAATGCTTGCTAATAGCTAACATGCAAATCCATAGTTTGACAACAACAGTGTCACCTTTACTCTGCTTTGCATGTGGGGAGTTTACATGACCTTTAGATGTTGAAACAATAATGTGTTTCAAGCAATTTACTTTCCAAACTAAAAGGAAAGGAATCCTGAAGGTTACTTGTTGCAGCTACAGGCTTTCTTTCTCTTTCATAACTTAAGATTCTGAGATGTAAGCATGGAGAGTATTTATTATTTTCTTATTTATTCTTTTTTTTCTTATTCATCGTGTGATGATGTTTTCTGCATTGCGTATCAATCTGATTAATCCAGAACAGTTTTTGAATGAAACACTGCTGGGCTTGTTCTAGAAAAACAATGTTTTGGTTTTCTGCTCATTCATAAATTCTCAGTGTTGTTCAGCAGATGGCATAGATTATCAATCTTTTTTTGAGAGGTAAGGAGCTAATCAAATGATTGATCCTCCAGTGACCATGAATAGCTGTACAAAATCTTATGGAAATCCCATCCTTAACAAGTCAAAGATATTTAATTCTGGAAATGTCAGGCCACTCGACAATGCAATCCCTACAGGCATGCAAAAAGGGCCAGGAACCACGTGGGGCTTTATTACATTTAATCTATTATTTGTCATGAAATGCAGACCTGTAAATATATCTTTAAATTCGTAGAAACGATGCACTAAAACATTAATCCACACATGTTCTGAAACACAGCCGCCGCCTGATATCTGAGTTTTAAGCATGGCTTTCCCTGTCACAATCAAAGACCAGAACACGCAAGGCAAGATTAGGAGTTATGGTGACTTTGATGCACAAATAACAGTCATGCACATAAACCCTACCAGCTTATCCATGTTTCTGTCTGTGTGGGTTTGACCTTTACTGCCTGAGAGCAGGCTAAATTAAAGACAGAGCTGTCAGAGGTCCTTCAAGAGCATTTCCTCAGACTGCTCATCTACTGCACCTTACTATGTGTGAGCACATCAAACTTGCTTGATGTGAACACACCCTTCATTTGCAACACTAATCTAAATGTGGGAACCTGACTCGTGTCTCATGTTTTTATGAAGACAATTAAAACCATGCGCATTCAGTGCTTTTAAATCTGGGACTAATAACCATCCTGCACAACATTACTTAATTACTTTGTTAATTTTGAACATAGGTGTGTTCTCACTGTGTCCATACTATACTATTGCTACATGCAGGATTTGTGAATATCTGGGTGGCGTGACATGCCTCTTCCCTCCTTCAGTTATCTCGCGCTCTGAGTGTTTGGCAGTGATGTTAACAGGTCCTCTGTAGTGGAGGAAGATGCTGTTTCAGAGCGAAGTCAGAGAGACATTGATACTAATGAAGCATTTGCTTAAGCCCGTAATGCGGAGCATGGCGGTTTAACATTGAGGGCTGCCCTCAGCACACAATCTGACTCACTGGATTTTGGATGATACCGCTGGTGAGCTAAAGGCTACAAAACACACATTTAACAACAGAGACACACACTCTTACATTGTTTACCTGATGCCTGATCATTACCTGATTATTTTAATTTGCATGATCATATTTTAGTGATGGGGGTGCTACTATTACTTGCACTACTTTTATTTTTTGTCAACAATATTGGTTAAATTCAGACATAGCAAATAAAAGCACAAAATACTGGCAGTCGGCAGCAGCACCTCTGAGTCAAGTTTCCCCTCGGGGCACAATAACGTTTATCTTAAATTATGTTTCCATTAGCATCAGTGTTCTGCCTATGAATGAATGAAGACAAGACATTTCATGCTCATTCCTTACAGTGCAAGCTTTAAGTGCATCTTTCAAATTCCTTTTTAAACCCAGACTTTTATGAACTTTGCTCTAAACCTTTGGTACCCACTGCTTTGCCAAATGAGGAAATCTATCTAAATCCAACTGCTTACAGTCTAGCATGAACTTCTGGCATTTAACCCTTGATTAGCCACAGTTCCAGCCACAGAATGCGAGTAGAATCTTTATGGACCACTAATACCATTAAAAAACACACAGATACTATCAGTTTCTAGACACATTGCCTTTTGTTGCTAACATGCTTTTGTTCAGTCACACTGGGAATTTTAACCAATCCATGTTAAATGCAAAGCAGAGGGCACACTTGTGGGAAATATGCTTACTCAGTGTTAGATGTGTGAGATGAGAAATAGTAGCTGCTGGATGTAACTCCCTTTCTATGAGTATGCGCGTAGTCCTCTAACAGGCTTAGCTATATGTAAATCCCTGTCAAGGCTTCACCTCTGCACTTGAGGCAGATCTTTGCACTCGCCGATCAATCAGGAAGTAGCAACCACGCACTGCAAAACCCCTGGGCAGTCACTGCTCACTCTCTTTAATTTAAACAATGGGAACAGAACATGGGTCAGCTGGGCCTGTAGTTACAGGGCTTTGCGTGTGTTACATCAGAGTAACTGCTCTTTTTATTTTGTTTGAAATGCATCCTCTAACGGGCTTCACCATTGGTTACCACTGGAAGCATCAGAGATGTGATGTACAGCCAGTGTTCTCCCAGCCCAGATCCAACTGCTGTCTAAAGGTCATGTCATAGGGCTCCACCCATCTAGAGGTCCCACAGCTATAACCAGATTATAAGCTCTGATCTTATCTTTTTCATTTGTATGACTTAAGATATTTAACTGTATAGTTAGTTTAGTAGTAGCGTGTTTGCAACATATTTCAGTCTTCCAAACATTCTTCTAGCATTCCTCAACCTCCAATAGAGACCGTCACTGCACTACAGTGGCAATTAACTGAATGGGCAAATGGATGCTTACAGTTCTTGTTGATTACTGAGCTTTCTAAACCATACAGATTTTAATGACAGCTTGAGTATGCATGTGGGTCACCGAGGCTCGGATCTGCTTCAGCATCCAGCATCTAGATGTACGTAGTTGAGCTGTTGCCTCCCCATTTGTGACCTTAGTCCCGGTGCTTGTTTACCTGCTGAGTGGAATGTGGAGTTATGTAAGGCTTAATCTGAAAGTACATGTCGCTGTGTTACCTGGGCCACAGGGCAGCACACACAAACACACACACAGACAAACAGCTTATGATTTGGCCTTTCTAGTGTCACACAAGGTATATCCAAAGTGCGTTCAAATAAAGAACCATAACCTTGTGTACACACCGCTGAGCCCTGCACACACGAGTGTTAAGGACTTCCACCCAGTCTGAGCTCGCTGTGTGACGTGTGCACTTTTATGACCACTAACCAGGCTTTTACAGTCAACAGTAAAGGACTTCTTTGCTTACACATGCTGAACACACATACACCTCAGGTGTCGTTAACAGGAGCTTTGTCATTATAGTCAACTCCTGCTATGGAAATTCCCTCTCATGTTTACTGAAAACCTCACAGCTGACGTGTTTCCTGTTCATGTTTGTGTGTTATTGACCTGCGGGCGAGGTCAATATTTCTTTCCAAAGGTTTGTGTTCATGGAGCCCACCCAGTTTGAATTGTGTCCTGCTCCTTTGCAGCTTCATACTGGGTCAGACTGCTCATACGCACCCTCAGAAAGTCTGTCACTCACCACGTCGTGTGTCAATGGGCCATGGCTTGCAAGGCGTCCACATAAACATATCAGTATATTGAAAGTAAAAATAGACAACTGCACACAGAAAACACACGCATGACAAATACATGTACACAGAACACCATAACAGATGTGTTACACATGTGTTCCACTTCAACATACTGAACAGTACATTACACAACTTCATATCTGAGTAAGACAAATACCAGAAATTCATTCACATGTTGGTATCACATGGAGCAACGTTCACTTGAAAGATTATATGGTCACATTTGAGACCAGAGCTGAAGCTGTTGTTATTGGCAGGTTTACAGGTTTACAAACAGTATTTTCATGTGACAGTAACACTATAACTTGAGTCACCTACTTACTGTAAACTTAGACGAGTTTTGCAGCATGTACACACAGCAATGTTATTCCACAGTTAAACTGCTTCCCATATGCCCCATATGAACTTTCCCCAGTGGCTGTCTGCCGGAGTTTGAAAGTGGGCCCAATCCTATTAGTAGGACCGGGTTAGTGCCTATAGGAATCTTAGTCAGCAGCACAACAACACCCACTAAAACGAGGTCATACCAGGGGCATATTTGCGTGTGCAGCAGCCAAGTAAATCATCCATCAAACATGCCAGCCACGAGGCTAAAGCTTACAGAACGGGACAGAGTTGGAGAAAGACATTCAGAGGGGCTTAATGGAGAACAGTGGCACGCAAAGATGCTGTACCCAAAACCTTACAACCAAATCAAGCAAACAGCCCTTGTGCAAGTGACCCGCATATGCTCTGTGATGTCTGCAAACACACAAATTAATTCAAAAACAAAGATCCAAACACCCATGAAATGGGTGAAAACAGCAGGTGCAGAATACTTAGAAGCTAGATAATCTGCTGTGGATCCATGCAACACTTCTCTTGGGCAGTGATAGGCTGCACCAAGGTGTCCAGTAAATAATATAAACACGAGATCATCCTGGTGTTAATTACAAGTGTCCTATTTAAACAGTGGGACCTTTGATTTTGCGCCTCATGCTTACACAACTAAAAAAGACACACCTGCAGGCTTGCTGTAATACTGCGAGTGGCCATTAGGGAAAACTGGAAGCAAGTGTCAATCATGCATCTCATGCTCGGGACTTGTTTTTGTCCTATCAAAGAGAAAGAACAGCTATGGGGTGAACGGGTTTCAGATGGCTTGTCGTTATCAAAATAGCTAACTGTAGCCTTAGCCCAATGAGAAACCTACTTTCTGACAAAGAGAAATTCACTATTTTCACATTTGACCCCAGAATATCACTTGCTCTGCGGTAATCACTGTCCTAAAACATTGGATTTGGGATTGATATGAGGGTGCTGGGTGTAAAACAACAACCTGAATGCATCACTCACCAAAAGCATGTCTGTGAGTGTGAGTTCGGTTACTGTTGATGCACCAGTTAAGCTTTTAATTCTAGAGCAAATTAAAATTTATGAATGAGGACAAAAAGGACGCAAAAGGAATTTTCAAGCCTGGCAAGCAAAAACTTTGCTTATTTATGGCTTATAACTGATCTATACAGCATTAACAAATGAGAGACTGTGAGGAAATGTTTCTTTACAAATGACCAGACTGTAGTAGCTCCAGTTGCTTAAAGGATTATGGCGAGTGACTCAACTGTCTCAGACTGGCACCTTGCACTGAGGGCCAAAGTCCTGGTCTGAGGAAAACAAAAACATGCCAATAACAGGAGGTTGAGGAAATGATCAAGGTTTGATTTAGATGCTGAAAAGCAGCAATCACATAAAATTAGAAAATCATTTCTGTTAGCTGTGACAATTAAGCGAAAAAAAGTCTCCTGCAGGTTTACGTTCCACAGTTTATCTGCAAAGTGACGAGATGAGCCCTTACAAGCTGAAGAAAACACACATCAGGCATCCCTGGGTGAGATGCAATGAAATTTTAGGAAGTTTTTTAGGAGGTTTAGGAAGTAGAAGTGTGAAAGAAACCAATAAATAAAGGTGAGTAGCCCAGCAGGAATGTAACTACACTAAACAAGACCCGAGATCAAACTTATCACCATTCCCTGGTGTAAATACAAGTTTGACCCCCCTCGTCCAACAAGATGTCACATACCCTCAGAACATTGCCCTGCCATTAATTCAAATGTTACATAAAGTGTTTTTAGGCAGCGCTCTGTATCTTAAAGCAAGGCTGGTGATAGGACCACGTTACATAAGATGCATCAGAGGGCGCTGTCTTGTTGTGTTCTCTGTTTGCTGATACTGTATGTGTTTGGCTTCTGATGTGACATGTTAACAGCTAACAGTGACCTATCAGGACAGGAGCAGTTATAGATAAGAAAGCTCTATCAGTCAGTTCAAAGAGTTCAAAGAAATCACTTGGATAAGGGGACTGCTAATTGCAGCAGGTTCAGAATACAGTGTGAGCGATGGAGCCAAAGCCTGACAAAATAAGTGGGGGAAGTGCAAACAGTGCAGGTATGTTTGTGTCACTGTGGCTCTTGCATCAAGTGTGTTGGCTCCACAAATCTGCTATACACCCATGTGGCTTTTCGTTTAATCAAAGACAACAGGTTTCTCAGGGAAGACGCCTGTGTGTGAACCAGCTACACCAGACGTTTTCAGAGGAAGGATGTGATTTCAGTTTCTATTTATTAATATTTATTACATCTGTTATTAAATAAAGGATACGTGGGTAAAGATTATGGACAGGATGGATGGATATCCTTTTTAAACCTTCCATTTATTACAGTTTCCTGGAAAATAAATGTGTTGACGGGTACAATACAGATGGCCCTGCCTGCACACATGATAATAATTTACAATGTTAGTAAGACATTCAAAAACATTGCCTATAATACAGAGTTATCTCAGAAATATGTCCTCTATATGTCACACATGTTGTGAGTATAATCATGCAAACTTTACTGGTCCCATAATTTCCGTAACTACTAAAACATTGGTTTTTAAAAGCAGATATTATTTCGGTAACATATCTGTATTTCTATTTAGATTTTATTCCATTTTGAGTTCGATCCTTATGAGGATAACTTTAATGTCTGTTGGTAGATTTTGTGTAATAATTTATTGTCAAAGATGACTAAGAAAAGTAACCCAATATATTCACATTAAAAAGCTGCAATAAGTTCACATTTTGCTTTGAGAATGACTGAAACAATTTATTGATTATCATATCGTCCGCTATTGATTTTCTGTAGTTCCACGAAGCAACTGATTTGAGTTCAGCTTTAATTTGACTTGAATTGACCCCAGCTTTAACAACTAAATCACAGTAGCTGTCACCAGGTGAGCAGAGTATCTTAACCAGGCTGCAGAAGAAGGCAAAACAACAAAAACTCAGCAGATGACTTGACACAGCCTGAACTCAAAACTGAACTGAAATAAAAACTAAACTGATAAGTGGATGAGAATCGGATGAGGAGAATGAGGTGACAACACAACAGAACAGAAAAGGAGCTGGTAAGCTGAGGGGAAACACTGGAAACAGGGCAGGGCTAATGAGGATGATGTCGGGCAGGAGGGGGGACCACACACACACACACACACACACACACAGAGGCAGAAGAGCAATGGAAAATACACGGGGAAACCACAAAAGAAATCACTGGTGGCCCGGCGGCCACCACGACAAAGCCTGATCACTGATGCCAAAAGCACAACTTAAATGAAACATCAGTAAAATGAGCAACTGCCAAATAGAAAGGCCGAGGTGTCAGTGGAAGTAAGTGTGTGGCATTAAGCCAACACCCCCTTCCACACACAAATCCACCATTTGGTTATATATCAGTAACCTTTTTGGGTCAACCTACCTATAATCTACACTTTGGCTTTTTTATTAGATCCTCATAACGTAACCCTGACCTTCTTTGTGCTTCCAGCTGCTTCACTTTATGGCTGCAAGCTTTTACTCAATCCAACGCTGACTCAGGGTCAGTGAAGGGCTGCTATGGCGACCTCCCCATCCCTCCGCTATTATGCCACATGATGTAACCAAACAAGACCTCTGCACAGGTCAGCCGTCTGTCCGGTCGGTCTGATTAAAACAGAGAACGGTCAGGGATTTTACCGGAAATTCAATTTCATAACAACAGAGAGGGAAAGGGGGAGCTGTTATGACACAGCATGTTATGACAGAGAGTGAAGGGGAGGGGGACAGACAGACAGACAGCTATTAAACAGGTAAAAAAAAACAGGGCATATCGCAGTGTGGCATGGCAGTGATGTGTGAAGCTGATCTAATTTTAGTCGAAGGTCACTGGGTACCGTCTGGCTCGCCCTGCCAGCTGAAAAAAGCATAGCATAATATTGTGTGCTCTGCAATTTTCTGTGAACAGAATCTCCCAGTCCTCTCCTCTCTCCTGACATTTGTGTAAGATTATGTGGTGAGGAGTTCAATTGTGCCTTAAGGCGGCCATGCATCAAAACCGGCTTTGACAAGTGTGCAGGTTTTTTTTTTTTTTCTGTTTATAAAACAACTGCTGGGAACATACTTTAGGCACAGTATGACTGGGTACATACTGTGCTGGAAACACACTGTATCACACACAACACACTCATACCCACACTGTATTTGTGTCTGTAATGTATGTCTGCTTCACCCTTCTGGACACCACCAGCAGCTGGCGTGTCATACTGCATGATAGCAAACATACAAGCCTTATACATACAAACAATACTTTGTTTTACAGTATTGTACACAGAATTAAGCAAAAAAGGTGCACTTTTATTGACTACCAAAGGAGAAATTCATCATTCATCAGAGAAGTACAAATAAACAGAGGAAAAAATGAGAAACGAACTAAAGTTACTGTATATGTATGGCACCCACAAACAGTGTTGTACCATATTTTAGTATCTAACAGCAAAGTCAGAAAAGTATAGCACACGAGACACACATCACATTGTATGATCTCACATATGGGGATTATATTACATCTAGTGTCATATGATACAAAGTACTTTAATAGCATACACTATAGTGCAATAATTGAACTGCGACCCAGAGCTCAATCATCTGAATGCTGAAAGCTGCACTCCATTAATTTAGTCTTGCACTTTCATTAAGTTTGGGTACTCAAAACAGCAGAAGCTCATTAAGCCCAACTTTTAGTCCTTGGAATGGGTCAAGCTCCAAATATACTGGAGCCTACATTTCCTTTAGTGCAACCCAAAAACTCTTCATCACACTCTTCCTGCTTGGTTAACCATTTTTCAAAACCCTGAGTCCCAAGTTTCTGTTAAGAACTGTGGCTATTTTCTCAGGCTTTTAAAAGCTTCAGAGTAGGTTATACAGCTGCTTTCACAGGCTGAGAAGTACACGTCATGACTAGTAAAATGACCTTCATGTGTCAAATGAGCAGAGTGCCCCTTTAAAAGTCCTTCCCGACTCCTCTATTTCTAGTTATTCCATCTCATGATGTGTAATCCAGTAAGGAAACTCTATACTGTCTTTTACCTGTATACACCACTTTAGTGTCATTTATGAAAAGTTCAGTGCAATCAGTGTAAATAATCAATGGGAGTTATTTTGTCAAACAATGTGTCATCAACTAGCAGGGGACAGGAAGTGTTTACGACTGTCCCTGCATCCACACATCAACAACAACTCACTCAGAATGAGGAGGCTGACGCACTGCTTAATCATCAGCCGTGTTGAGGAGGGATTTTAGCTCTATTACTCTGCCAATTCTTTCTCCTTCCCTCTGTCCCTCCATGCCAAAATCTCACTCAGTCCTACACCATCTCAGTATACCCAACCAATCCTCTTCCCTCTCAGTCCCAGTGCGAGCTGATGCATGCCACGGAAGCAGTGACGTCAGTTGTTTACTGTCTTGTAGGCCGCGGCTCGTTGTAGTGCAGCAGCACATCCAGCAGGGCTTATGTAACTCCACTGCCTGCTGCATGACAGCATGACAGCCCGTTTACTGCGGGGATTGAGGGGGTGGGGGTCTTATGCTGCAGATGCATAGCATCACGCAATGCCACATAAGCACAGGTGCATACACACACACTGTACCCAGACATACAGTGTGAATAGGCAGCCTACCGATAGCTTTCCTCTCCACTGCCCTGCACTGTGTGTAAAGTGAAAACACAGCAGGTTCACTGCTGGAGCACATAGTAGCTCCAAATGGCAATCCTCCCTCCCCACACATATCCCAGAATCCTCCGCTGTAGCAGCAGCAGACAGGTAAACAACTCTGGCTGGCATGTGACTCTGGACTCAGTGGTGCACTGAGTCCCTTCCTGCACAGACACAGGCCGCCCCCTGCTGGCAGCAGCAAGCAACAGACCACAGCAGAACACCAAATGAGGAAGTGAAGAGCGTAGATTTAATTTGTCAGATCAAAATGAAGTTCTTCTTCTTCTATTATTACATGGGCATCACTCTGGTTAACTGATGTTATGTATGGTTTTAAATTAAATCTAACAAAACAAATTCCAGATCATATGAGGACCACAATCCACAATTATCTGTAACCACTGTGAACCTAGATATTACACAATTTCTTATTCCTAAGTATTTCCAAAAAGAGTCTGATCAATCCGTTTTCTTTTTTCATTTGTAATACTTTAAATTGCATTTCCATATTTAGCATTTTAAGCAATATACAATATACAACTGTACTGATGGTATCTACATTGGTACAAGCCCCAGATACTTTCAATTGGGAACAAGACATCACATGAACTATTTGGCATAGCTCTACCAGTAACGGCACGTACACCAGTTGTCACCTAATGCTGCGACCTGCACAACAAGTTTACAATCGAAACAAAGCACAAAGTTAAAAGGCATGAAACTATTATCCAAACATGAGCAGGAAACAAACTAATCAACCTTCTGATCCTCTTATCATTTTCCAGGAAAATGCCCAAATGTAGTTTTACTGACAGCAGACAATAGGTTTTATCCTCTATGTTCTTTTGAGAGATGAGATGAGTGTTAATGATCCCACAGAGGGGAAATTCACTTGTGGCAGCTCAAAAAGTGTGCAAAAACAGTTATAGAGAAAAATGTTGAGATAATAAATTAACAATTTACAAGTTTTCTGTCCCCTAACACATTTTTCTTTCTTCTCAATTTCTGTTGAGTTTTGGCTGAATTGTTGTGGTATTGCATGACAACAGCCACACCTTGTTGTGCCCAAATGACTCTTGTTGTTTTTCTCATTTTGCACATGGGAGGGAGATCAAGCAAACTACCCAGAAAAGTTAGATCCACAACAGGACTATTTACTCCCTAAAATAAGGGAGAAAATAATTGAAGTTAGTTTGGTATAAACCCGCTAAAATCATCTGAAATATCTGTAAATGATCCCAGGCCCAGATGGCTTATCCTCATAATCATCATGACTGTCATAATTAATGTCAGAGGAATGTTACTGCATTAATGGCTGGGGTTTTAAGATTAGATGACACCACCTGCTTAACAGGACACTGATCCAAATATGTCTTACATAACTAATGTAGTGATGCCTTCTTGTTGTCAACAAGTACGCATTTCTATATTTTTCTACCATCTTACTAATGACTTGTTTCAGGCTCAGGATGATAAACAACCTCACTGACTGCACCTCTTCAGCACTGCAGCGTCTCAGTGTCGCCCTCTGCTGGTCAATTGAAGAGCAACAATATTATGTCTACCAGAAATTTACACGTTTTTTCAAGATTATGTTTCAAACTGGCATTAATACATACGTTAAATTAAAATCTGTTTAAATTAGAAATTCAGCATGATGGAACACAACAGAACAGAATGTTAAAATTAATCACAATCTAGTAATTTCGGACCAAATCTACAAAAAAAAATATTTAAAAAAACCCCAAAGTATTAAATATTAGCTTAGGAGACTGCAATGTGATTTATATCAATATAAACTATATTAAAGTTTTAAAACAAAAATCAACGCGGTAGAAGAACGAAAGTTCCGCTGTTGTTTCCAGGGGAGGGTTTTCCGCGGAGGTACACACTTTGAGTATGAGGAAGTACTCAACATGTAGCTTACTGTGGGAAGTCTGACAGAATAAAGAGAGCAAGGTAAAATCCTATTCTGATATATTTCCTCTTTTTTTTAAAATGTATCCTGACTGTAAAGCTTGAGAATAACACTTCCTACTTTGACGTACTGTTTTGAAACCGCCATTTATGAAACGCTTTCCATTAATATTTTGATGTTTAGGTACATTAAAACTTGTTTTTTTTAATGAACTAATCCCGGAGTTGACAGTTTTGAGTGTAGATGAAACTAATGCAAATGCTTTTAAACGTACGATGAGCGGTAAGATAAGCGGTAAAAGATGCTTTATTTCATTTGAATGACTGGCGCAGCATTAAGTTAAATGTTTACCGCCACGTTTGCTCAGTTCTTTGGCCCCTCTGCTGCTTGTCAGGGACATGTTGTTGTCAGTCATGTCAGAACATGTCAGGAGAAGCAACCGGAACTAAGGATTAAGTAGAAGAGAATGAATTTTTTAATTGAACAGTCGGCACTTTTAAACACGAGTAATTGTTAATTGTTGATTTGCTTTTTAATCAGTTTCTGGATGAGCGATGGTATATTTTACATCTTTTGTTTATTCTTCAGAGTAGGAGTGGGCACAAAAGAGTTGTAAACAAACTATTGGACATAGTGGACACTAGAACTAGCTGGCTTTATATTTATTACAAGTTTTTGTCCAATTCTGTATTTTATGGTTGTATTATATTTAAGATGGGCTATCTGTGAGACAAAAGAGAAAAAAACAGATGAATTTTTCTGACAAATTTTGTGTGTGAGAGAAAGTCCTTTGGCCTGTGAAAATAGTTCATTGATGATCTGATTTCGTTATACTAAGCCATAGCCTGATATGATCGTATGCCTGCTGTATATTGACACTGAAGCTGCGGATTGCTGATACTCAGATCTAGAACTTGCTTAATTGTTTCAACTCTGTGATTAATTAATTTTCACGGATTTTTCATCTTTGACATTACAGACTTCATCATGGAGGGAACTTCAAGAAATGATCCTGCAGTTCAGCCTTCTGTTGCTGCTCAGGTTCCTTTCCTTCATCTGTGTACCACGTTAGAGAAAATCCAGAAGTCTAAACTCCGTCCAGACAAATCCAAGATTCTTGGTGATTTCATTGAGTCATGGAGGAAGTTTCATGCTGCTCTCCACAAAGACAATCCCAAAACAACAGACTCTTTCTATCCAGCTATGCGCCTCATAGTGCCCTCCTTCGAACGAGAGCGAATGGCATACGGCATCAAAGAGAACATGTTGGCTAAACTCTACATCGATGTATTAGGCCTCCCAAAGAATGGCCCGGAAGCTAATAAGCTGTTGAACTATCGTGCTCCAACTACATCTCAAGGAGAAGCTGGAGACTTTGCTGGAATGGCCTACTTTGTCCTGAAAAAAAGGTGTACAAGTCAGGGAAACCTCAGCATCAAAGAAGTCAATGACTTTCTGGACTCTGTGGCCATTAACAATGCTAGCAAGAAGAAGGATCTTGTGAAAAAGAGTCTGCTACACCTCATCACCCAGAGCTCAGCTCTGGAGCAGAAATGGCTCATCAGAATGATTTTAAAGGACATGAAACTCGGTATCAGCAAAGAAACTGTTCTCCAAGTCTTCCATCCAGATGCTGCTGATTTCTACAATGTCAATACAGACTTAAACAAGGTGTGCCAGCAGCTCCACGATCCCTCTGTGTCTTTAAGTGAAGTCTCTATTGGACTCTTCTCTGCTTTCAGGCCTATGCTGGCAGCTGTGGCCAACATCCGCAATGTGGAGAAGCAGATGGGAAACAGCCCTTTTTACATTCAGACCAAGCTGGATGGGGAGCGTATACAACTGCACAAAGACGGGGATGTATACAAGTACTATAGCCGAAATGCCTTTGAATACACACAGCAGTTTGGAGGATCCCCACTGGAGGGCTCTCTGACACCTTACATTCACAATGTTTTTAAAAGTCACATTGTAAACTGTATCCTCGATGGTGAAATGATGGCGTACAATCCCACGACCGAGACCTTCATGCAGAAAGGGAGCAAATTTGACATCAAGAGACTCATGGACGACTCTGAGGTACAGACATGCTTCTGCGTGTTTGATGTGCTGTTAGTCAATGACCAAAAGCTTGCCAAGGAAACTTTAAAGAAGCGCAATGAGACTCTTCAGACAGTTTTCACCCCAGTCAAGGGAAGGATACACCTGGTGCCAAAGACCGAAGCCAGAACCATGCAGGAGGTGGTGAATGCTCTCAATGATGCCATTGACTTTAGAGAAGAGGGGATCATGGTGAAAGATCCTTTATCCATCTACAAACCTGACAAGCGGGGGGAAGGTTGGTTGAAAATAAAGCCAGAATATGTGGATGGATTGATGGATGAGCTCGACCTGCTGATCGTAGGTGGCTACTGGGGAAAAGGGAGACGGGGTGGTATGATGTCCCATTTCTTATGTGCTGTTGCCGAAGCTCCAAAGCCTGGCGAGAAACCCTCAGTGTTCCACACTTTCTGCCGCATCGGCTCTGGCTACACCATGAAGGAGTTGTATGACCTTGGTTTAAAGCTAGCCAAGCACTGGAAAGTCTATCGAAAAAATGACCCACCAGCATCCATCTTGTGTGGAACAGAGAAACCCGAAGTTTACATTGAACCCTGCAATTCGGTCATCATCCAGGTGAAGGCGGCTGAAATAGTCGGAAGCGACATGTATAAAACCAACTGCACGTTGCGCTTCCCCAGGATCGAGAAGATCCGCGAAGACAAGGAGTGGCACCAGTGCATGACTCTGGCAGAGCTGGATGAGTTTCGTAGTAAGGCATCAGGGAAGCTTGCCTCGCGGCACCTTCGCATTGATGACAATGAACCACAAAAGAAGAAGCGTAAGGTGCCAGTCAAACCCAAGAAGGTGGTTGGGATTATTGACCACTTTAAGCCGCAGGATCTCTCCGGGGTTAAAAAAGAGACAGATATGTTTGAGGATGTGGAGTTCTGCATCCTGAATGGCACAGAGGATCACCCCAAGGCTGAGCTGGAAAAGGGTGTGGCCAGGTAACACGCCATCCATGAAAAAAGGCCTTTTGTGTTGTAGTTAAAGCAGTAATTGTTGCTGAACTAGATAACAGAATAAGGATTATTGGCAACTTCTGAGCAGCAGACACAAGCTGTCCGTGACACAACACGGACATATTATTTGTTATCTTTTAAGTTGATGATGGCTAAGGTGTTAGCAAATACTTGGTTATTTCCACATCCAACAGACATGGGCCAACATTAGTATTCATTTGCCATCATGTCTGTGTCCACCTGATGAACTGAAGTCCAATTCACTCTCTGTTTCACTCTGTTTTGTGCTCCACCAACTCCTGAGGGACATATCTGGTGCACTACCAGCTAGTAGCTAATTGTCTGTTTACTGTTTGGTACTGAGCAGACAACATACAATGTGTTTATCAGTGCTATTTTTTTTTTTCCGAAAACGGCTACCTGCTGCAGTAATGAATGCTGTGAGAGGAGACAGTAAAGTAAGACAATGAGCTTAAAGATTTTAAAATTCTCCTCAAAGTTGAGAGGATTTGGATGATGATGATGATGCAGAGTTGGATAATTCACTCTGAGCTACCATCTTTTCATTACAAATCTTTTGAACAATTGTTAACATATATATATAAATACGGTTTATAGCTGATTTTAAGGAGATTGTTTAAGCCACTGTAACCACAAGCTGCAATGATACATAATGCACAATAATGGTAAAAGCTAAATATTAATGTCACAGCACCACAAGTGCAGAAGAGTTGTGACATCAGCAATCTGGCTCAGTAGTGTTAAAGTGCAATATCTATCTAACGTTAGCAAGCAGCCACAATAAGCCTCTGTCCACGCCAGACGAAAAATGGTTGTGTCAGCAAAACCCTGAACATATCCTGTCACAAATAATCAATTACTGTTGTCATTTTCTTATTAGGTGTGGCGGTATTGTGGTTCAAAACCCAGGGCGGGACACCTACTGCGTGATTGCTGGCATGGAGAACATGCGTGTTAAGAACCTGATTTCGTCTGACCAGCACGATGTGGTGTGGGCCACCTGGCTTCTGGAATGCCTGGACCAGAAGGAAGTGATCCCATGGCAGCCACGTCACATGATCCACATGTCACCCTCCACCAGGGAGCACTTTGCTAAGGAGTACGACAGTTATGGCGACAGCTACTTTGTGGACACAGACAAGCAGCAGCTGCAGGAAGTGTTTAGCCGGATGAGCAGCGTGAGTGCGTCTGCAGCCGTGAACGTCTGCCAGGTGGAGCAGCGTTACGGCTGGGAGGACCTTCCCACCAGCATGTTCAGACAGTTCAAGGTTTATATGGACGGCTATGCTGACATAGGAGACCCCAAGACCAGCATACCTGCCACCTGTTTGGACATCAGGGCGCTGGAGTTTCGCTACCATGGAGGGACGGTGGTGCCAAAGTTAGAAGAGGGAGTCTCTCATGTGATTATCGCAGAGGAACAAAGACTTCTGGATTTAAGGAGTCTGAGGCGCTGTTTTCGAAAGAAGTTTAAGATTGTAAGAGACTCATGGGTGACTGATTCAATCACAGCAGGGTATCTGAAGAATGACACTGACTACTTAGTTTGAGGAGTCTTTGGTGAGGAACACACGGGTTAAACTGACACTGGAGAAACATCCTCTTACAGCTAGCATTTTAATGAATTCCTTTTAAGATTAGTAATAAACTATTTTATTAAAACTTGAAAGATAAAAATTCCAGTCAGTCAAAATCGCCATTAACGTTGAGATAAGTGATGTGATTTAAAAGTACACTGTGCCTTACAGGGATGTTTCATGCAAACTTTATGAGTTTTAGTTTCTGTGTTCTTAATGAGTGATTAAAGCTGCTTGTTAATTTATTATTCGTTTTAAACTGATAGCCCACTGTGAAAATCAGGAAGGCCATGATTGTTTTTTCAATTTTGAAAGTTAGAATTACATTATGAAGCATTCAAATACAGAAAATGATTATCTCTTTTCCCCGTTAGACTTTTAGCTGAGCTGTTACTAATACATTTCATGGAAGGGAAAAGAGTTTTTCCCTTTTGCCAAAACTGGGGGATTTCATTCTAAAAACTATGCATAATTTTTTGGGAATATGAGGCTTAGTAGGACTTTTTGGGATTTGTGATGTGTAAAATTGGAACCATGCAAAAAAAGGAGAAGGGGGAGTTATTGCGCCGAGTCTTGTTGTGGTCCTTGATTTTTGCTTTAATGTCTGTTTAATTATATTTTAAGCATAACTACAATAAATGCATTGAATTGTTTTAAAACACAGATTGTAATTGGAGTGACAAATCTGTCTTCGAAACTGAGATTGAGCGTCCGTGATGGCCTTTGCCTCAGGTCTTCAGCATGTAGTGAGCTGGCAGAGAGACCGAGGGGACACCACAGGGGTACGTTAAAACTGGTTCAGCTCGAGGCCCTCCAACAAAGATGTTTCCGTGTTTTCCTGTCTTCAAAAATGTCACCAGTGTGTCTTGGGACTCACTGATATGTTATAACCTTCATTACCAACGCCTCTGGGGTGCAGGTAGCTGCCTGTGGTGTCCTGGGTATTGTTGTGTGTAAATGCCTCAAGAATAAATTGTCAAAGTGAAACTGATGAGGTACCTGTTCCTAGTCATGTACTGTGAATCACAGCTCTAATTGAAATGTTTGAGTGTTCCCGGTAGGGCTTGAATTTTCATCATTTTCACATCACTGTTAAACAGGCACTGCTTTAGTTAATGTTAAAAAATATATCAGTTATGTCTAAAACATCACAAAAGCATAAAACGGTTAAAAGCATCATGGTCAAAAAAGAAATATATTATATATAGTGTCACAGTAAGCATTCTGTAACCCTTCGCCCACTCTGGACTATTTCCAGGTAATGCAGAGTGAGTGTTTGACTGACAGGCTTTAATTAGAGCTACTCAACTAGTGCTTATTCCATTGTGGCTGTGTGGATGTGATGCATCGTGTTCCTGCAGCACAACTGTCAGTCTTGAAAAGTAACTGTTGGACCTCTGAAAGCACTCGCAGGGACAGATTATCAGTAATCTGACGATGAAACGGCAGCTGCGCAAACAGCCGCTGAAAGCTAGCACTGCAAAAATACTATGTCCTAATGGGATAAATGCTCTAATTAAGCTGGCTGTAGCTATTGGAGAGATGCAACCAGCGAGTGCACTGGACACAAGCAGAAACAAACGGTTTGGAAGCCGAGATAAGCAGTGGCTGCATGCACTCAGCTGAAATAAATGGGCTCCAGTGGAGACTGAACAGAGGCCCACGGCTGCAGGGTGGGTTTGTCTGCGGCAATTAGCACAGCCCACCCTCAATGAAGAAATTCAATCATAAACAATAGAGGAGCGAGCTCTGTTTAGTGCCTAATAAATGTACATGTGGTTGTCCAACATGTTGAAAGGTTTATTAGATGTAAAAACTCTTTACCACTGTGGAGGACTGGAAATTTTAATAAACTTAAACAGTTTAAAACAATAGAATTAAAAGTGTCATTAACATTATTACAAATTATGCCTTATTGTGTGCCACAGACTTTCTTTTCTTTTGACAGTGGTAAGAAAAGAGGCTTTTAGTGTCATTTTTTAATACTGGTATAAAAAATTCTAGTAATGTGACAACCTTACAGTGAGTGAGAAAACAAGTGTATTTCCCTAAAGGAAATTCAACTAAAACAAAATCATTTCTACACATGATAACAGATGAGAACAAGTGAGGAGCAGCAAAAAGCAAAAAGAGGTCGCTGTACTATGAAATAGGACCACACCTGATTTGAAATACCTGGAAACACCCAAAAGGGGTTGGCTTTGTCCTTTAAAGATGCTCTTTTCCTCCAAGAGAGCATCTTGCTTGAGGCTAAAACCAGGTGAGTACTAACCTGTCTCACTGGTCTTGAGTCAAGACAACTACAATATTAGACTATAATAAGTCTGCTGGTGTAAACTTTCAGAATAAAACAGTTAACACTAACTCTCCTTATCCTGTCAGCACGTTTTATTGTTCATCTTCCATAGAGCTGCATGTTTTAGCTTTAAGCGGTCTTTGTTTTTCGTTACATTTGTACTGGACACCAAAATGAACTGAGGTGGTATTAATTTCTTTGGACTGGCATCACAGGCTTTCATTTTGAAGTCACAATTTCAACATTTCTGGTGACATTTTAGCTGACTCTAACGGACTTGACGCACCTCAGTATCGAGAGATGCGGTAACTGCGGTGCGCGCGCATAACGTCAGAGATGGAGAGCTTTTGTCAGACTAGCAAGATTAAATAGCGCAATGCCGGATGTTGGACAATTTGACCTTCAAAATAAAACAGACATACAATGCCTCAACACACGGTTATCTGTACTAATTTTAAATTAAATAAACTATTGTGGTTCAGAACCAGCAATAAATACTATTATTTCTGCTTTATTGAGCTGGATAGTGCAGATTTTTAAAACAGCTATTTTTAAAAAAATCTTTTAATTGAGAAAATGACAATCGAGAAGCTAAAATTCATTTTAAACAAATGAAGAAGCTCAATTAAGCTAAAATCCCCGTTTGTAGGGGGCACTCTCTGACACATGAAATTGTTTATTTTGTCTCACTTGTCTAACTTAAACCCTTTTGCTTTGAGAAAAAGCGAATAGTTTCACCTCCCGTGGTCTCTGAAAAAGCCTTCAACTCAAACAAAAGAAAAAGAAATAACTCTCTGATTGAACTGCTTACTATCTATGATAAAGTGCCAGTAAAAGGAACTTTTAACAGCGAAGCAAAGGTTGGCCACAAGTAGTGTGGGTGACAGGGCGTAGGGAAAAAAGAAAACACACCGAGGTGGATGTGGCACAAGGCAACAAGTTAGGTTATGGCCTTTATTTTGACTGTTACAGCCGGAAATGCTACTGGTTATTGCTCCTGACTTGACGCAGCTGCCTGCAAACACACACCGTCTCTTGGCGAACATGGCGGCAACTTGACAACGGCAGCGAGATGAAGACGGTGAGGGCTTGAAAAAGAAAAGAGGTCTGTAACAGGCTGTAGGCCCATCCGCTGACACAAAGGCAGACAGCTTCGCCATGTTGGAAGAGGATAGCGCCCTTGTCCCTGCACGACCGAGGCCGGGGAAAACGTAAACGCGTCGGTGTTTCTAAAAACGGAGTCGAGGCTACGCAGAGGAGCGGAGCGGCGCGGCGCGGCGCGGAGCTCAGGGCGGACGGGAGGACAGCGGCTTCACCGGTCAGCCATGGAGGATGCGGCCCGTGGTCGCCAGCGTCTAATTTGCCATCCGGCCCACGCTCATTTTAATGGGAATTACCGCTGATCGCAAAGGCAAGCCGGGACAACCCACCACCTGACACTTGAGGGGAGGAAAACGCGAAGCGGACCCCACGTCAATGACTGTTGCGGCAGAGGAGCCCCCACGGTGGAGTCGGCCGGTTCCCAAAATATGACCAGGGGTGCTGGGACGTGTTGGCAGCAAGAAGATGACGACGGCTTCCAAATCTGGCTAGAGCCCCCCCGCGACAACCAAAAGCCATTCACCGACTCAGAGAGGGCGCAGAGATGGCGACTGTCCTTGGCATCCCTCTTGTTCTTAACCATCCTCCTCTCTGATCACCTGTGGTTCTGCGCCGAGGCCAAACTGGCCCGGACCCGGGTCAAGTTCGCATCCTCCAACCTCCTCTCACCCCAGACCCACTCAGCACACAGCAGCCTCAGCGGAAACCCATATGCTATTTTTATAGGAAACTCTACCAAACATTTGTGGCGGCTTGAAACTTGCCACCAGAATAGTTTATCTAAAAACTGCTTTGCTTCCGCAGATGCCGACCATTTGTGCGGGGGCCTTTCGGACAAAGAGGGTAAGCGGGCTGTAAATATGAGCGATTTGTACCTTTCCTTTTGTAACTCCTACTCTCTGCTGGATTTGTTTTACGGGTCGACAAGTCCGGACAATTTGAACTGCAGCCTCGACGTGCTCGGCGATGGCGACACCACCAGATGCAGCCTGTGCGTCCAGGCGTACCAGCGCTACGACCAGCACGCCCAGGAGAAATACGAGGACTTTGAGCTCCTGACTCAGAAATATGAGCCGGGGGCATATTCAGTGAGGACGTGCATGGAGCAGTGCAAGGTAGGATGCAAAAAGGAAAGGGGTAGGGGGGGTGTATTGAGGAGGTGGGGGTGATGTAGTGGCCATCTGTTGATTTGGGCCCGGAGAGATGCCAGTTTTGGTCCTCCTCCTCCTCCTCCTCCTGTCGCCATGGAGACGGATGACAGATTCAAGGAGACTCCCGGCTCCGGGCCTCATGTTCATTCATCTCCTCATTTTGTTTAAGCCCCATGCTAATGTGCAGATGGAGGCCCTGCTAGTGGCTTTTTTTCAGCATCCAGAGCCACTTCTCTGCCTCTCCTTTTTAGTTCTCGCTCTGTTCTTTGACATTGAAGACCGCCCGGTGCTTCTTTAGCTCATAGTCCGCGTGATAAGGCGTCGAAAACCCCGATGGGGTTCTTAGAATTGCGCTATTGTCCGTTTATAACAATTCATTGAGCAGGAAGGAGGCTGCTGGTATATTCAAACAACTCTGGGAGCCCCTGTGTCCTGTGTGTGTTGTCGCAGTCCGCCAGGTGTTCATCATGGCCGACCACTCCATATCGAGAGCGATTCATTAAAGTCAAGAGGTGGTTTCCCTGCCTAAAGCGGCGGAAGGTTTTTTCGCTTCGACTTGTGTTTGCTCATTAACAGGCCCGCATGTAGGCCTCGTTTCGGTGAGGCCAGGGCTCGCAGTTTGATTGCCGTGCGATGTTTACCAGCTTTTAACAGATAAAGGGGAGTCCGAGTAGGCTGTAAATGGTGTCCGGGAAACGCCACTGTGAGCACGCTGCGTTCAGCACCGCGGACAGCTCCACGGCAGAGGAGCTGTCCGCGGTGCTGAATGGCACTACCCGACTCCATTCACAGAAGCCATGGCCAATCCCAGATGGCCTCCATTCACCCAAACAGTGGCAAAGACACAAGCACAGGCGTCAAAAACGAGAATCTAATAAGGCCATCTGCCTGCTTATACGAATCCAAAGCATTTAGATAGAGCTACGTGCATATGAACTGGGTCTAGTTTGCAGGGCTAGCTTAAATTTAGAGGAGGGAAAACACAAACAGACTAAGTGAATTCCGTCTGTGTGCATTCATCAAGCAGTAATCCATTTTCTTTTATATTCTCTTTGCTGTTGGATGTCTTAATCCCGACAAAGACAACACAGCCTTTTTAAGCGAGATAAAGCCAGCATTCATATGGTTGCAGAACTCACATTCTTATTTATATAATCATTCACAAACACTATTTGTGTGCACAAAGGAGCAGGAGATTACTGCACTTTAACTTATCTTACACTTAAACATGAAATCGAGTTTTACAGTCTTATATCCAATGATTTTGATGATACAGTTTGAAGCAGTGCTGCACAGTCAGTCTGAAAAATTGAAATTATTCCCTTTGTTCTGAATAGAGCTGAAATGAATATTAATCTCTTAGTTGACAGACATAAAAAATAAATGGCAACTATTTTGACAACCAATTGTTTCAGTAGAAAACGTGTCAAATATTCTCTGCATTTTGCAGCTTTCTCAGTCATATACAGTATATTATTGTAAAGTGAATATTGTTGGATTTTTGACTTTGGGTGAAACACAACAAGACATGAGAAGACTCACCTTGTACTCTGGGAACTTCTTCTACAGTTTGTCATTTTATAGACTAAATGGTTAATGGAGAAAATAATCAATAAGCCAGCATTAAAAATAACTGATAGTAGGAGCCCCAGTTCTGATTTCATTGCTGGAACCTTTATATCCCATTTGTGATGGCTCAAAACACTCTCTGCATACTGAGGCGTTCACTAATGTTGGGGATGGTTAACCTAAGCTACTTCAGAGTCTTGCTTCAAGGTTGGTCAGTTGCCAGCTTTACAATATGCAATCATGCTACACAGGATAAAAGGTGATGGCAATGGCCTGAATCAGCTTTTTTTGATTATCAGCCAAGACAGCACTCTTGCCATCAAGTATCAGCCACTGAGGAATGCTCCAATTTATGTGGAGATGTTTCTGCTTTGTGCTACTCTCAGGTCTCCACGTGTGATGTTCGTTATTTTCCTCTGCTGAACTGTTGCATATTTCACATTTTATCCAACACCAGCCTTGGGCTGTTGTTTCCCCTTTCCTCCTTCGAGCTCACCTCTTAGTACATGGAGAGAAAACAGTCATTTAGTCAAGCTAGTAATTTCTTTAACGACGAACCTTCTCTATCACCTTCTTGATTACAGGTTTGTTCAAGCCTATGTATGTGGTCGGCAGCATTACGGAAAGAGCAGCGTGACTCAAACAGTAATGTCAAGCTCTTGTTGAATTAATGGCTACCTGCCTTGAAGAAGGCAAGCAACGCAAGACAGATGTATATGGAATCTGTGTAAATATAGCAAGGCTGTAGTGTACACTGAACTGGTCTGAAAACATTAACCTAAGAGATTCCTGCTTCATTGCGTCGTTTCAACATGGAGAGAAGCAGTGGAGGCAGGTATCGTGAGTGTTTGGTTATCCAAAGCCAGCGGAGGATCTCTGACATTTCAAGTGAGGCTATTTGACATGGAGAGTAGCGTTTGTTGTGCAGGAGTGGCTCCTGTGGTCTGCAGGTGGTGCTTTGATTCCTCTCGCCTGAGGTGAAACATCACACAGTGGACACGGCCTGTGTGCGGTTTCTAACAATGGGATTCTCAATCATCTGACTCTGTGAAAACCCACCATTCATCTTGACAGTGGGGCTGGGCGTGAAACATTTAAACCTGGGTCGACTCACTAATGCTGACTTGAAAGCAGCATTTTTTTTCCTTCATCCCGAGTGTGCACCAAAATGTCAGACTCGCTGGTAGTTTCACGGGAAACAATGAAGCCAAAACATACCTGGCTTCTTAAAAAGCATGTCTGCAGTCCAGCAACTGTTAGCTATCAAAGGCCTGCGGTCTCCACACTGTTTTCACGTTATCTGATGTGGAGCTTCCAGAACACCATGTTTTTAGACTTTTAAGACTAAAGGAGACTGTCAGTGTAGTCGTTGGTGTTACACATCACTGAGTATATAACATAATAAAGTTCTTATTAGTGCTGCAGCTAACAATTGTTTGCATTATAGATTAATCTGGCCATTATCCTGTCCATAACCTATTATTTGTTTGGTCTAAAATGTCAGAAAATAATGGAAAATATGCATCACAGTGTCATAGAGTCCAGCGTGGCATATTCATATGTCTTGTTTTTGTCTGACCAAAAGCTCAAAACCCTAAAATATCATAATCAATGAACCTGATCATTTCCATGACTAATCATTTAGTGTAAAAATATAACAAAACAATGACAAATGTGAATCACAATTTCCTAAAACCAAAGGAGAAATTATCACTGTTTTTCACAATTGTCTTTTTGAATGTCCCCCAGTAGAAAATGTCCCAGTTGAGACATGATCACAGCGTGTGACAATAACACGTACATTTTTTCACAAAAACACACACACAAGAATAATGAATAGGCTGCACAGGTGTCTGCATCCTTATTCCTCCATAGTAATTTCACTCATTTTTGAGTTTGAAAGACCGAGCTCTCAGCACCTGCTCCAATACTCTCTAAAACCGAACAGATCTGCTTCTACTAGAGCCTCTATTATTACTTAACCCTCCTAGACCATCTCTGACCTCTACTCCTAGTATTACTACTACCAATCCTAATACTTCCTATTCATATTTTACTATGACAACTAGGGTATAAAATAATTTCAAAACACAATCACACTGACAAGTCTGTGCACAAATCCATCTCCTCCCCCACCCTACAGGTCCAATTGAATGTCTAATCTTAGCCAGTGTTGTGTGCAAGTGGAAAGGAGGACAGCGTCCACAGCGTGCTCCCTCTTTAGATCCTTGTCAACCGCACACATCTGCATTGATCTGAGCTCTTTTTGAGCCGGAGGGACGGGTGGCAGCAATACCAAGAGGCTGATCCCTATTGATTTGAACTGAGCCCTCCGCTTTCACTCGTCCTTCATTTGATAGTGGGCAGCTCCTCTGACCAAAATAGGGCAGTGCCTGGGCTCAGTGAAGACATCATGTTACTATCTGAACTTGTTTGGCTGTGTCATAAGACCTGGGAGTGTGTTTGTGTTTCAGTTTGGGCAGACCAGTCTTAAAGCTGCCCTCTCTTCATCTTAAATCTCCCTACCTACAATGTGGATAGTGATGCAGTCCTGTAGTAAATGATGTGTAACAGTAGGGATATCAGTTCTCAGGTGGGGGGCCCTGAAACAGAGTCTAAACACAGATGCAGCCTTGTGAATTGATGCTTTTCCTCTTAGCATCTGGGAAAGTTTTGCAAGAGCAAATCTTTCCTTTCAACAAAATCTCACCAAAATGTTGACAACATACAACAACTTCAGTCAGCTTCACAACCAGAATAAAAACTAAGGATTACTTAAAATCTAATTTTGAGCAGCATGATAACAGCATGATAAAGATTAAAATATCTCAACAGCTACTGAATAGCCAGAAATGCAACTCCAAATGAAAGCTAATGTTGCTCTAAAACTGCTGGGTGTGTAAATAAGCAACTGATGGCTAAAAGGTTGGTCTTGCAAGGTAAAAAATAAGCCATTGTTTACTTCTTGTTTCCCCTGCCCTGGGTTTTATGTGTATATATCAAAGCAGCAGTGATTATGAGGGCTCACTGGGTGGAAGTGGATCATACGGGTACCATTGTAGCTTTGATTTTCTACCATACTCATTCCCAAATCTAACAGTTATGTTGCACTCACAATGTGGTTTATCTCATCTAGGTGAATATCCTGTGATCGCTCATGCTTTTTTCTAATTGCTGCCTTTGTCATCCTTTTATTCATTTTTCATATTCACTGACACTATGTGTGTGTGTTATCCAGTCTCAAATAGCTTCCTGTGCATTAATGAATTAATGTTGCAGTGCGTTATTCACCTGTCTAGGGTGCACGAGAGCTGCAAACAGAAGTGCTCACGTGGGATTTCTGTCATTGTACCTCCCTGCAGCTGCTGTGAATGCTGACCTTGGAGAGGTTTTGTCCCCTAAAGATGCCTGGCCCACTCCACGACAGGCTTTTTATGAATGGGCAGATCCCTGAGCAGCATGCTAATGAGGCAGGAAAGAGAGAGGAGGGGTTAGCTGCTGCAGCACTTCCATATTGTTTTAACTGTGAACCACTGTACAGTGAGCAGATCAGAGCACATGTGATAACAGCACAGCTGGTGGACTGACGGAAACTGCATCAGGCAAAAGGGGGTTAAAGTGCCTCACCCCATAAATAGGCCTCATTTAACCTTTGTGCCATTTCCATTATAGGTGACATGTGAAGTAATTTCTCTGGCATACAGTAATGTTGTCAATCAAGGGTGAAGACTGTAATTAAAGCTACCCCTGTCTCTGTGCACCGGAATGATTCCATTTAGGAAACTGCCAGAGCTTAATCAGTCCACCACTTTTGTCCAGCCTAAAACCAGTGATCTATTGGCTTTTCCTCTAGCGCCACCATGAGGTTCACATTTGTGGCTTTTACTGAACAGTGTCAACAGCTGCCGAACTGTTGACATTCTGATCAGCTTCAGTCCCATTTTGTGTTCAGGGCTAATTAGCCAATGTTAGCATGCCAACAGACTAAACTCAGGTGGTGAGCATGATAAACATCAGCACGTTAGCATTGACTGTGAGCAGGTATTTGCAGTGGAGGTAGAGGTGAACCAACATTAATGCAATTCAGTGGTTCAAAGCCGCATAGGACATTATTCAGTTGATTTAACATACTTACCACAACAAGTTTACTGATATTTTTATGTGAAATTTTTGAGGTGGCCCTTTTTGTGTTTATTGTTTGAAGTGTATGTTTCCCCAAAGAAGACAAGCACACAGATGTGTTAAAATGACAGTCTTAAAACAATATATCCTCCCTTGAGATGGACTGCATTTAGTTGCCCAGCTGTTCTCCTGTTTATGCAATAATGAAACACCCAGAATTTAATTATAGGAAAAACATTCATTACTTTGGCTCCATAATTGTGAGAAAATGAAGATGTTGCAACCAGGATGTTTTTTTTTTTCCTGTGAAACACCTAAGGGTCAGACTAATACCTCCATCCATTTATGGGCATGACATCAATTAGTCTAACAGTGCTATTGTCTGCATAGGATTATTTTTACAGGGACAAATATAAGCCTGAATGCATACCCCAGGTGAAGCGTGCTATACTGGATTTTAGAATTTAACACATGAAGATGCAAACTCCTCATCTATCAAAGAAATTTTGCCACTGTGAATTCAAAATAGGCCACCTTAGAGATTTGTGTAGATAGCTTTTTTTTAGTGCATTGCTTTGCTTGCTGTGCCTGAAGATTGATTAACATCTCCAAAAATGCAAGACTAATAATAAAAGCTCATGAATAAACCACCATTAGGTGATTTTCCAACATAATACTTGTCATCTTATTTTGTCGTGTACAGACTTTCGGGAGGGGGTTCTCTTTGTGCAGTATCTATATGCCTGTTGTGTATGTGGGTAAATCATTTTTAAGTTAAACAAATCGTGATGCATTTCATTGCTACAACTGATAAAATTTTAACAACTCAGCAGCATTGTTCATAGCTGGTGCTGTCAGATATGAAAACTAATGTCTGGGTAACTCTGATATCCTGTATGCCCACTAATTGGATCACCAGTCTTCTCCTTACTCCCCAAGGTACCTGTCCCTTCATGTGCCCTTTATAAAAGCTTTTTCAAACCAGGTCTGCACGTATACAGTTGACTAGGTAAAGGGTTAGGTTTGAATCTCTGTTAAGCTCCGTGTGGCCCATCAGGATGATTGGGGATGATGTTTGTCCTCTTAAATGAATTGTCAGTCACTGGACACGAGTTTGGTTTATGAGAGCGACGGTTTGCCTAACAGCAACATCTTCTCAAAAAAGCCGCTCTACATTTGGAAGTTTTTCCCAGTAAATTGCTAAATGCATGATGTACACTGTCGTTTAATGCAATGATTTGATTTACAGTGTACAATTTATACGATTATGTAAGGTTTTTAATGTATTAAAATGTCCCACGCCAGGAAGCTGTAAAACCACATAAACCTATGTACCACCTGCAGCAACATAAAGGCTAACAAACTACAGTATCTCCCAGGGGTAACTGATAAACTGCTGTAGCTGAAAAGCTAACAGCTAACACTCAGACTGGGAGCATTCTAGTGCTAGTCAGTCAAAACAGCTCTCCAAAATTATTTTTAATTTGTCTGTATTGTGTCATTTTCTCACCCTAACATTTTGCTCTCGGGATAATATCAGTCAACAAATAGCTCTCTGACCCTGACAAGTTGTTAACTGTCAATTAACTGTCAATTAGTACATTTGCTTGCTTAATTGGTGAATATACAAAAATTTAAATAGCTCTCCCGTGTCATACAGGTAACTGTCTGTAAACCATGCCTCTGTTGGAAGCATCTGGAAGAGACTTTAAATAGGTTTGGAGTGTGTTTCTGGAAGTATGGCTATTTTAAGAGAAACCGGATACGAGCGCCGCCATCTTGCCTTGATGATGTCATTTGGAGACAGCACAGTAGTATTCACGTAGTAGAGCCGTGGGATCCCGCCCATACACCCGCCTGAACCAATCGCAAGCAGCCCTCACCTGTCAATCAAGAAGTTAACGCCTCTTTATAGCATCAAGTAACTATTTAAAACTAAACGTATCAATAAAATTAAAACTTTATTATGTCTATGGTTTTGCCTACACGAATGCCAAAAATCTCGTCTTGTTCGAGATTTTTGGGTGGATTAAAAAAAAAAAAATTATCTCATATCACACTGAACAGAATGGCTGCACTGTCAGCAAAATCACTCATGTTAACAGTAAATCTTTATGTAGTTTAAAAGTCTAACGGGTGGTTTGTAGTGAAAATATAATTGTATTCTGGTTAAGATAAGATGTGACTGCGATATCCTGTCTTTGAATATTGTTGCTAGCAGTAATGAACAGAAAATTCCTCTTTACCTTTTTTTGATTTGTTTTTTTAATTATTTTATCATGTACTTTCTTTTGTTTTCAGAGGAATTAAGTGATAATATTAAATACCGCTCATTTCATGAAAGCAAACAGTCAAAAATAGAAGAAGTAAAAGGTTTACATGCCACAGTGGCAAATTAAAGGGACAGTTCACCCAAAACTGTCATTAGTGTGTGAAAAACTTATTCCCTGTAAACCTGGTGGTTAATAAATGTTTGTTTTCTTTGTTTGTTCCTTCTGAAAAGCAGGCACGCAGGTAGCAGCAATCAGATGGTGGCAATATGGTGGGAAAAATGTTGTCCAGAACTATTAAAGCCAAGAATGCTGTTGTTATTTTGAGATCACTAGTTAGTTACTCTGTTATCTCTGTTTCTCATAATAACAGGTTAATTTATCTGGTTATCTCTAAAGATGATTTATCATGAGAAAACAACCTTCAGCAGCATCACTGAAGAGCACTAGTCTGTAAGGTTGCAGATAAGTTTAGTCTCCTACCTACCATCTGAATGTTGAATGACAGAAAGAGACAAATGCAGTTTCTGCTTGTCTCAGACTTTGACTGAAGTACAATCTGAGCTGTCAAGATGCCATCTATGTATGCTGGCACGACACACCACATCTCACATCTGTAAGTAATAAGAAGAAATGCCCTTTTGTTTTTTTGATTTTGTTTTTGGCTTGATTATCCCATGACCCCAAGATAACAGCATTATAGCCACTCTCTGCAGTACAGAAAAAAATGATCTCAACATTTTAGAACACTTTGATAGCATTTTATATATCGAGTCCAGTTTTCGAGTGCACCTGAATTTAGCTTTATGTTCCATATAGTGATAATAAAGAATCTTATCTTGCAAAACAGCTCTGCCTTGGCTTCTTGGTTAGCCTGATGCTGCCCTTTCAATAAATACACAAGACTAAGAGTCAGCCATGACTACAGCCATGCTAGCTAAGTTAAATTTCAGCACACAAACATGCTCATGTTTATCATGTTCAGCGTCTCAGGTTAACTCGAAACACATAGTTCAGACACTTAAATCTCTCTGTAAACTATTTAATAATCATCTGTACATTTATCAAAAACTTTAAAAATGCATTACATAAGAAAATTATAAAATTTATTATACAGTAATTTAGGCATTTTAATTAACTTACTTTAGTTGCCCCAGAATTGCCACAACTTTCTCTAACCCTAACCATATCATAGTCGGCATGCACAGATATTATAAAAATTGACAATGTTATTTTTTGCTGAACTATCAACGTCCTTGTCTATCTTGATGTGGTGCTATGCTTGGCAGTGATCTGACTTAGCTGCTCCATTTAGAACACAGGAGGATGTCCGTCCATTATCAGCCACCCGATACACCCACATTCCCGATGTTGCTCCCGCGTGACCTCTCCTCCAGATCCTCACATCGGATCTGCCAAGTGGCCACCTGAGTTGAGAGCTGCTGTGCTGCACTTCGAGGAGCTGCACCCCTGTCACACTGAGACACTCTTGAACAGTGTTCACCTCTTTTATAACTGTAGGTGTTAAATGGGAACGACTAATATTGGACTGCGTGTCATTTATACACTCAAAACAGCCCTAAAGCATCCCAGAGATATCAGAGAAGTTCTTTTTGACTCGAGCAGTCTAGGTTTCAAGGCCATCATGTTGACTGCAGAGATGTGAGAAATGGAGGAGGAGGGGGCGTATCATTGCAGGAGACTGTGGGCGGACTGGGAGGCCTCTTGGCTGTTTAACTTCCATTTTGTCCTTGTATATAAATCCTGCACTCCTGAATAGCTCTGACGTACCGTGTAATATACTGGAGCTCTACAAAGCAGTCATTTTTTATTGCAAACTTCCTTAGTTTAATGTCTTAGCTTTGTTGGTTTTAGACTCTGTGAATTGTTTGCTAGACTTCTGCTTATTCCCTTCACTGAACAGACGTCTGTGTGCTACAGGTGCATTCCCTTTTCAAAAAGCTTTTCGAGAAACCAGTGATGTAGAATCGCAGCCTGTCACACCCGAAAGGCGGTAATGTGATCATACCTCATCGACGCCCTGAAGCAGCACCTCAGGACAATGCCTGTATAATATTTTTCAACATGTACTTTTTCATCAGGCCCCGAAAACTTCTAACTTCACATAAACGTGAACACAATCTTATCTGCTAAAGATGGTTTGGTTATTTCACACATCTGTATTGAACAGCTAAGTAGCAAATGGAAATGCTGACCTGTTATGGTAAAAATGACAGGTTACTTGCCAAACACGTCACATGTGACATGTTAGCCCACTAATGGACAGAGAAGAGAAATGTCCAAACGATTTTTTTTTCTCTGTTGTTATTTTAGCTTGCTCCCCTCACTCTTTCCTAGACAGATACTGATGAATGTTAACACTGACAGAGCTCCATAAGGATCGGGGTCTCGACCACAATTATCTGCCCCCATCACTCACACAGTGACCTTTCACATTTTCCCTCCCTTTCAGGATAATAAATCTATATGCTGATTGCTCTCCCCCCTCGGGACGGCCGTTCCTCCTCACTCCCTCGCTGTCATTACTGTCGCTGCGTTGCTGGTAATGACGGTCATTCACAGTATTTACCTTGAAAGGTGCTCACAAGTGACGTCATTCTCCTATTGTTCTCTGAAGACACCAAATCGTAAAGGGTCGGCACGCACAGTGAATGAAAACAACTAAATAAATTCATTAAAAATTTTCAACACGTTCTTCACAATACAGTGAATAAATATTTACAAAGATTATATATTGGCTTAGTGGTAATATTAAACAGATCCCAAAGGTCTCATGATAAGTTAAACAGCAGGTATCTTCCCACAGTTTGCTAACATTTGTTGTGATAAGACTCCAAAAGCTACTGGACACAGCAGGCAAATTAAGGCTGAGTGCATGGAATTGAGCAGATATTTGCAAAACACATTTGCCCTTCTCTTGATCTTAAACGATGGGTTCACATTCATTCAAGTCTGAAAACAAAGCTATGACATTTCAGCAGCCAGTTAGTCAAATCAAGTGGGTGTCTTCCAAAGTCACAGTGTTTGTAGCACATAATTCCCTCTTTGTGTTACCATCCATCCACTGCAGCTCACATAGACGTGAAAGAATATGAGCCTATCCTGTAATCAGCAGTGGTATTCTGAAGTTGCACTTTGATCGACGTCTTGCTGTGTTGTATCATTTTCTTTTTAGTACAAAAGAAAAGCCGATTTGTTTTATACTTACTGCAAAAAGGGACGCGATAGAGATTACAATAAAGAATGAAAGAGAAAAAGAAAAAGAATGCACATTTCTTTGAATGCAGTTTTAAGTCAGTATAATCTGGTGATTAACTCAAATAAGTCTGTACAGAAACAAGTGTGACGTGAACAGTGCAGCTGTCCTCAGTCCAGTTTGTTTTGGTTCTTGTGTGTCAAAGTGTAAAAGCACCCACTCAGCATTTATCTGTCTCTGTTTATCGTGGAATGACATCTCTTGGGAGGGGAGTTGTTTCGTCAATATGTCCTGGGCTTAGGTCGGGCTTCCTGTAGTCAGAAGACTGTGCATCGATAGAGAAAGCAGAGCCACCCCGACCTGTTCAGCAGCCTCCCAGAGCTCTGATCCAGCTGAAAATGAATTCTTTAAACCTTTGGAGAGGAGAGCTGCACAGCTGCGCCAACAGGGATCTTGCAAGCAGAACTGGCTTAATCTACTCAACATGAAACCCAACATGGGAAACAATCTCGCATCTACTGGAAATTGGGTTTGTTTCCCACAGCAGATGGAAAGCCATTTCTTGCATCTACCTGTTTTGTAACCTAACCGATCCATTGCTGTGCCTGCGTGCTCAACCAGGCTGAAAATAAATCCCGCCATACACATTCATGACCATGTTTTCTCAGAACTGATCTACAAAACATGGTTCAGGGAAATGGATGTCATCCTTGGTCTTCCTGATAGGTGGAGCCAGTTCATGCTCCCATAATGCTCAACAAGACATTTCCAGTTAAAAGGTTCAGGGTTTATGGAAGCCCGTCGATACTATTGATGATTTCTAATTACTAGAGTGAGTGGATCAAGTGCCTCTTTGGTTTTAAAGATTTTAAGGACAAACCAAAGCCTTGTATATAACACATCAAACTTTGAAGAGAAAAGCCAGACGACACAGAATATTTGGAAGTATCTGAAACAGTTCAGAAATAAAAAACCATGATGCAGTATGAAAGAATTACAATACCAAAGGAATTGTAGTACACAATTCAACAAGGATTAGGATGTTCTCCCAAAAGTGATTTTCTTCATGTAAGTCTTCCAAATAAGATTAAAGCCAATCTGCATCATCTCTGCTGTTGGTAATCTTCAACAGGTTGATACAAAGCTGCATTACGTAACAGGTATCATCTATGACTGCGAATATTTTCAGAATTGTGCTGAAACATACCTACAAAAAAAAAATCAAAAATCAAAAAGTCACTTTTGAACTGTGTTACCGCCGGACTGGTCATCAGTCAATCTCAGGGCTGACACTCAAAGACAGACAACCACACACTTACACCTAGGAGCAATGTAGAGTAGCCAGTTAACCCCAAAGTTTTGGGGATTGTGGGAGGAAGCCGGAGTACCTGGAGAAAACCCACACAGGCATAGGGAGAACATGCAAAAACTCCAAGACTCAAACCTGGAACCCTCTTACTGTGAGGCGACAGTGCGAACCACCGCACCACTGTGCCGCTCAGTTTGCAACTAATTTTCTGTTGATCGACATATCCATTATCCATCCTCTACAAGGCACATGCTAGAGGTGGAGACTCCACCACTAACATGTGCCTCAGACATCCTCAAATGCCATCTGATCTGTAGGGCTGTTTTCACTGTGTGGCATGTCAGTCAGCCGGTATCAGAGCTGTCATTCATCTTAGCGAGAGCACAGCTTGGACTGGCTTTCCCTCCCAGAATTGAACCCCCAGGCCTTTGCTAGCCAGTCTTGACTATTATTCAGAAAAGAAAACACAACAGACTTTTTTTTCCCAAAAAAATTCTTCCCAACATCCTCTCTTTGACCCTCTTTTTTCATGAGAGTACTTGTTGGCAGAAGATGACACAGTGAACGTACAAACAAGAGTTGCAGCAAAATTGCAAACCATCTAATTTGATGAGAACACTCTGCCTCAGAGTGTCATTTTCCAGAAGCACACATACAGCGCCTGGATATGTTACATCACTGGGAGAATTGGATGTAATAAGTACGAACATCAATGCAGGAAGACAGACACCAGTATGCTTCCCTGTCCTGGTGGATTATCCGAGGGTTGCGTCAGTGACCGAAGGCGGCCATTGAGATTTGAGTTGTGAGCGCATCAAAGTCCTGTCAACAACATTTTGCCAGGGTTGACAGTGTTTCTTTAATGTTTCGATTTCCACTTCAAAAATGTCCTGATTTGAGGGGTTTTGGGAGCAGCAGTCTGATGATATTCTGAATATTTTGCACACTCAGTACTTTTCAGTACTAAATAAAAATAAATAAATAAAAATCTTCTCATCAGACGAAGCAACGCGGCTGAAAATAGTCCAGGTAGTGTGAGAGCTGCTTCCTGTTCTACCCTGGGCTGTGATTTGTGTGAGTGGTAATGATCTGTGTCATTCAGCTTCTAACTGGGATCTCACTCTGCAGCTGACTCATATGCTTTTTATAGTCTGTCATTCCACTTTATAGTCGCTGTGTATGCGCGCGACAACACCGTCCTGCTGTGAGGAAGGAGTGTTGACACTCAGTACCATATTGAGTTAAGTTTTTTTGTTTTTATTTTACAAGCCCAGGAGCTTAAACCAACAGGAGTACAGTTAATTTGGGAGGTACAGTACAGTACAAGCAGTACAGTATGGCTTACAACCGACACTCACATTTTACGAAAAGCAAAATGTGAGGGGCCTGTTCTTCAGATTGACCTTAGGGTTCAACTGAAGGGGGCTTCTTAAAAACACAGTTTAGGAGACAGACTTAGTCCCTTCGCTGGCAAGAATTAGAGAAAAAGTCTCTTCACTATATTTTCCAGGTGGCAGCAGGTGTTTAGCTTAGCTGAGCATAAAGACAGGAAATTGGGGAAAACAAGTGAACGTGCCGTATGTCTCCCTGTGTCTGCTGGACGTGTGTATCGGCAAATTTTTATTTAAAAATCAGAGGTGTAAAGCAGCTAAGTATCTTTACTCAAGTACAGCGTTGAGAAAAACCTGCATCTTATTTGAGCGTTTCAATTTTACACCACTTTATACTACTTGTACTGCACGGAATTTGGGAGGAACATATGGTACTTTTTACTTTATTTTCACGACATTTATTCGAGAGCTTTAGTTAGTGGTTACTTTTATTTTACTTTGTACAAAAAAAAATTATGAGTGAAGTGAATTTGGAAAGTTCTGGTTTCTTCTACAGATTTATTTCGCTGCAGTGTGAATACCAAGCAAACGCTTTCTCTGCTGCTTAGCGGTTCCTCGCGTCCGTGGACAAGGTCTCCCACCATCCTCTCTGTGTCAGATGACAGGCATGTGAACAGGAAGTGTGAGGGGAAGCCCTGTGCCACGGCGAAGCAGGATGGAGGAAGAGCTGCTCTGCATGTCAGATTTCCAGGAGCTGTCAGTCTGAGCTGCTGGATGCTGCTGGAATGACCAAAACTGACCCGCTTTTACAGCACAAAAGTCACACGGGGGGCCTGTTATCCCTCTGAGCTGAGCTGTGGATTCCCCTGAAGCCGAGCAGTGAGAAAATCTTTGTTGTGTTAAACAAGGGTAATCTCATTGCATCATAAACATGACTTAGCTCTCTCTGCAGTTGCTAATTTATGTTACATCAAGCTCCAAAATGGTGATATTCCTCCTTCTTTTACATGGAGTGCAGCTCACTACCTGCTGGCTGTAACATCAGTACATTATGAAATAATGTGACCGCCCCACACACACACAGACACACACACACTCCCTGTTGAGGCACAGTTGCTCCACTATTTGATGTGAGAATGTTTTCCGCTCTCAGGCTGATTGATGCTATATGACAGCACGCGGTCAGAAACCTCCCCAAAGGCATCAGATGCACATTTGTCAAACCTGTCGATTGGTTTACGTTCTGGGCAGAACACAAACATTAAAATGCTAAATGACTGTTGTGTGAATATCAAATCAAGACGCCCCATTCTGGTTAAAAAATAGTTACTGTCTGACCAGTGTTTGCTGGGTAGGAGCACTTAAATTGAACTGGTTGCAGTGAGTTTTGGCAGTCTGGTCATTCACCATCACCAACTCTACAGCCATGAAAGAAAGACGGCTAACATTAGCTATGAGGGCTTGCTGAAAAAGGGACAAAAAGTGTCTCGTTTCAAAGCTTCAATCAATTCAGGGCACATCTTACTGCTGCCATTAGAAATGCCAACCCAGAGACTTGAAATGGAGATGCTTTTTTCCCCCAAATATATAAATATAAATGCTTTTTTTACCCTTTTTTGTGTCTGTTGCTGCAGTATCACCGTTGTGTATATTTCCTCACACAAAAAAAGTGAGTAGAATTAAAATTTCGCTTCGATTTTACTTAAGACCACCTTTACGTGTTTCTAGATAAGAAGATGTCAATATTTGAAGTTAATCAACAAAATAGAAAAAGTCATGCATGCTGCAAACCAATAATCATTCGCAGTTTTAAATCAGGTTCTGAATGGTATGTTCTGGTGTAGGAGCTGGTCTACGTGTATACGAGGCCCGCATGGGACAGAAAATAACAAGCTGTCCATGACTTGTTCTACGGTCTGCTTCTTATATAATAGTAATCACTGTGGTGAAATTGAGATGCCAGCACTGCTGACACTTATCTGCCAAAGCGTCAGTGTTTGAATCTTAATTTTTAAATGTTATTTTTAGGCTTCAAAAGATGTGCATAAGCGCTGGCAGAAAATGTCTAATTGGCATATTTTACATCTCTACGTTAACGTAAATATCCAATACATAAGAGGCACCTTCTTTTCTTTATTTCATCTTTGAGATTTTTATTCGCAGCGTTTGTAACATGACACCTAAAGGTGGGGGTGAAATGCAGTGTTGCACAAATTGCCCACCTGGGGCTGAAACCAGCTGCAGGCATAAAGCCCAGGTGGAAACAGTGGCCAGCTTGGTGTCTTTCCTGTCTGTGTCTCTGGGCGTCTGTACATTGTTTGAAGCAGACTAAGCTGCATGGCGACAGAGGCTTTTTGAATGCCAGCTTCCCATTCACACTGATCACATATTAGACTGATCAAATCAGACTCCAGGCCTGCTTCCTGACTAACTCAATTTGCTGTCATACGCTTCCCTTTTCACGCTGAGCACATGCACACACATTAACACACGCGCACAGAGGCCTGGATGTGCGCTAAAACGCGCACACAAACAGAAAACCAACAGAGAGTGGGGCAGCACCCATTGAGCTCTAATGAAAAGCAGAAAAAGCCGTTACCCTGGCAACTGCCAGCATACATCTTCAGGAGGACCCAGATTTCCTGTCTGACTGCGATCGCATTGTTTTGGCTCTCTTTTGATAGCCACAGCATCTCTAGACGGATTATCTCACCACTGGCAAGAATTTATGCTAAATCATCGTGAATTAAGCAGCAGCCATTTGCGCAGACAGAAAACACAGCACTGAAAATCCTCACTCATGGATTTAACACCTCCGACTCTGACAAAATACGGCAAACTCCTAAAACACAAACATAATCAATGATCTGATGGGATTTTATCTTGTCCTGGAGCAAGTTTCTCCTCTACGGCGAGAACGCTGCTGCCAAAAGCAGAGCATCACGGGAAGGAAACTGTCGGTGTGATTTACAGCATACAAAGAGATGTAGTCACTACAGCGTCAATGAACATGTTTATTATGACAAGTTATGAACAGAGAAACATTTTTTACCTTGCACCACGAGCATAACCTGGATTAAAATGGAGACAAAGCTCCTTTCAAGGCACTAAAACCACACAGTGCACAAATGTATTTTTTAGCTTTTGAAGGATGCGTGTGTTTCCTGGCAAACAGATGTGAGGATTTACCCTCCACAGTACTGTATATTCCAGACTCATACTGTACAACCATGAAGTCAACGCTAGTTTTACAAAACATTTGGGTCCACGCTGTTCTCATGATTATCATTCTCATCACCATAATCAGATTATTATAATTATTATAATTGCCTGTGCAGTCTTTGTTATCTTCATATGTTGGTCTCAACAGGAAACCAATCAGACCCCCATTTGATTTCTTGCCATTTGACAAAGCAGGGGACAATGGAGCAAGGGTGGAGTATTGTAGAGGCCCTGGGTGTAATTTAACCAAACATTCACGACACTTTAAAACCACAATGACAGTTAAATACCCTCCCTCCAAGTGCAGTGTGTTCCTCTGTAGTTAAATTGACATTGAGGATCCTTAATGTCTCTACCGTCACATCTTCCTGCCTAGGATTTATATTTCTGATACTGTTCATAGTAACAAGCAGCAAATGTCAGACCAGGAATTTGAATCACAAGCTGACTTGAAAAAATGCCAACTAGAAGACAAAACATGTATTTCCATGTTTGATGGAGTCTTACACGTACACATTGTCTGGCAAAGTCAGAAATTGTTCATTTTCACATATGAGATTTCTGCGTTTGTGTTCTTGTGTTAGTTTCTTTTCACGCTGCTTTGGGGTGGCCGGGGCTTAAGTGGGAGACAGGTGGCGTCACATTCTCCGACGTACCCATCGCATTGAAGTCACACTTGGATTCAAATACGGTCTCATCAGACCAAAATGATTTGATGAGCTTTTGAGTGCTACACGAGATCATGTGTCCTTACAAAATATTGCTTTTGTGCGTGTGTAAAACTGTCTTAAATTTGAACGTTTTATTATTCCCCTACTTGGTAATTACCTGATTGCCACTAATGGTTTGTTTTTGTTTGTGATTCATGGCTAAGCCTTTGTGCTTGCATGTGTCAGGCAGTCAAATGAGTCTCTCAACACTTTTCCTTCACTTAGTGACAGCACACGTCTTCTGTTATTTAATGGACAGATCTTTCCCCTGCAGGTCTTACTGAATCCGAGACAATAGGCAACATACTGTGCTGTCATCCCGTTACAGATAGCAGCTGCTGTGATGTAGCAGTCCATTCAAAGAGTTAAAGTAAGGCGTCTGGACTTGTGAAGATTGGCTTGAAGACGTTTCACTGCTAATCCAAGCAGCTTCATCAATTCTGACAAAACTGACTGGTGGGGAACAAATATATACATGACTTGCCACTGCTGGTGACACCGAATGACAAAATTCGTGTGTGTGTATGTGAGTGGAAACCCTGAAAACCTGAGGCTTGCTAACATGAGGTGATGGCATCCAAAAATGAAAATAAAAAAATGTAAAGGGGCGAACGCTCGAAAAGTGAGCTGCATTTTTTTTTTTATCAGTTTAGTCTATTTCTTTCTTTCATAGTTTTTGTATGCTGTGTTGTTTTGTATTGTAATTTAAGTTCTTGTGAAGTCCAATGTTTAAAATGTTCTCATATAATTAAACATTTCTATTTTGTTCTGTTTGTGTTATTTTAACTTTTTATCAGTATTGGCCTTAAAAATCCAGTGTCAGCCAGGCTCTGATTTTTAATATAGACACCAAGGGAACTTTTCTCATCTACTGCACCACACTGTCACATGAAGGTTTTTTTTTTTAATCTGATCTAAAGTTAGAGCTGTTGTTCTTCATTTGCTTGCAGCTCCTTTTATATACTCTCAAATCAGGGTCACGCTGCCCATTTACAAGCAAACCAGCCCTTGTCGGAAAAGTCACACGGACTCACATGTAGGCTGTAGTTCTGATGACCTTTCATACCACCATGTTGGTGGAGATTTTGGCCAAACAAATCCGATTACAGTCTTTGTACAACGGATTGTCTGTGCTCTTTGCTATAATTTCCCTTCTCTGGTGTTAATCCTGGTAAAAAGCACATGAAGAAATTGCTAAAAATGAGAATGAATCCAGACTGTGGTTTGCCCTTGGTTCATTTTGTTTTGCTAAGCTTTCCAAGCCTGAGGCTTTGGCTATTACATGTCACCATCTGTCTCCTTATACGCATAAGTCTGTGCATTTTGTATTACATTCTGCCTCACATTGAACTACAGCAAATTTAACTTGGAAGAGTACTGAAACTTAAATTTGATGAGGTTATTTGGTACCATTTGCTTTAGAATCACATTGTTATACTTGGGCAAACATAGCAGACTAAATGAAAAAAAAGGTTATTTGATTGTTTTTACAAACCTCTTTGTAGCCAGGTGCCTTAGAGCTGAAATGGTGCTGACCGACAGAAAATTAAACAGCAGCTATTTTTTTTCTAAGGATACATGAATCAGTTAAATCATTTTTCAAACAAAACTGCAAAAGCTTTTCAGTCTATCACTGGCTGAGGATTTTTAGCTCTTCTTTGTCTTATGTCTTATAACGCTTGAAGACATTACCTCGGCCTGTTTAATGTCCGCCATTGTGAAAGTTCAACCATCCTCTTACTGTTGCAGAAGACTTCAATCCATATCCCATTAATAAGCAAATCAATACAGTGTATTTGGCATGGTTTACTTTCTGCTAGCTAATGCTCTGCAGTAAGATTGATCTGATATCTCAGTGGCTCTGCTAGCAGACGAGGCTAAAATCTCCTGAGCTATCAGTAATGCATGAAGTGCTGGGAATCCATTTTGGAAAAGCGTTTGTGTTTGATGCTCAGTGGATTAAGTACACAGGCAATTACTTTAGAGGACAAGGTGTTAGGGTGACAAATGGACAAATGTCTCTTGTGCTACAGACAGAGGCAGGCAGGCAGGCTTGAGACTCAGCAGAGCAACAACTTTCACCAACCCTCCAGAGACTCATAAACCAGCACCTACTAATGCCATCTCCTCTTCTCTTCCTCCTCCTCCTCCTCCTCAGACGGCCTATAAGCCCTGGTTGTGCGCTCAGTATTTCCCCACCACCCAGCACTCCTGTCAGAAGAGGATACCGTGCCACCAGTACTGCCTGGAGGTGCAGCAAAGCTGTCCGTTCATCCTGCCCGATAACGACGACCTGATCCACGGCGGCAGCCCCAGCTTCATCTGCACAGGTTAATACCCGCCCGCTGACCGATGTTACCTGCTGTTCACAGCAGCAGCAGCAGATAAGAGCAGACTGTGTGTTTGCACGCCTGGGTGTCTGTGTGGCCTTGCTTTGTCTGCTGCCTCAGAGAAAACCTTCTAATTCAATTTATGTTAGTGAATAGCGTTTTATAAAAGAATGCACGGTATTATTACAACTACAGTGTGTGTCTCCTTATTTACTGGATGGCAATTCTCCAGGAATACAGCGAGGCGTCTGTGAAGGCTTTCTGATGACATCTAGTGGTTGTTTTGAGCATAGCTGAGCTCAGACGAGCATTTTAGCAATGCATTGATAAACTGAATTTGGCCCAACTCTCAGTATTTACGACAGTTTTGTAAAGTAATACTCAACAAGTGCTCGACGCTGGCTTTATGAAAACAAATAAGTTGCCTGGACGAGCTGAACACCACCACAGCATCATCTTAAAGGTCCTCCACAGCCACAGTTTATTCTGCTGGGTGACATCTCTGCTCTGGTTAATACAGAGTGGAAGCCTTTCGACTTAAATCATCTTCTTCTTAAGAAAAAGTGAACAAAAAAAAAGAAACACCAAAAAGCTGGTCTAAATTTTACTGCAGATTTTAATTAGTCTTTTCTCTGAAAGTCTTTCGATTATCTTTTATTCATGTCCTTACTGTAAAATTGAGAGTGGCTGGACTCATTACTTTGCCATTGTTTGCCATTAATTTAGAAATTTCTCATTCTACTTCCAGTGTGTATTGGTGGCTATTGTGAAGCTTATCTTTCCACTAGTAGATAAAGTTTTAGATTAGACTACCTCAAATCTACCCAGTAATGGTGAAACAAGTTGTAGCAGCTCAGTAGTATGTTTTCAGACATTTAAAACTCACACATAGAAAATGAATGTTAAAGGCACAAAGACAGAACCAACAGGGCAGTCAGGAAGCTGTCAGAGAAGAGTTCTGATCGGGAAGATTGAATTAAAACACCTCTGTTCATGCTTTGTTTAGCCAAAGATGTGTTTAGTCTACCAGTACGGCAACCTTTAATGTCCAAAATGGGTCAATTTTCTCTCAGTTTGGGATAAGTTTTTGAGTGGACGTCAGATCAGCCAGTGTTCGATCTGTTCTCATCGTCCCGTAGTTTGGCGGAAACTGAGAGAGGTTTGCCCTGTGTAGATGAGTGCGGTGACAGCCTGTTTCGCGTACTTTGACAAGTTACGACTTCCAGAGTCATCAGCTGATGGTGTGTCACCCTCTGTGTCTTTGTGGACTTTAAAGGGAATTTCTGATACTTTTAAACCTCTGGGCAATTCTTACATTTGTTGCAGTGTAAATGATTCCTACTTACCAAAAGTTTTGGAACTGGTCCAGAAGATCGCCTCAGCTGGCAGCCACTGGCAGCCTTCTTGAGTGTTGTCTTGCATTTCTGGTTAAAAAACAAGAGGATTTTATTCTTTAACAAAAAGCTCAGTCTCTGTCAGGATCCTTTCAGACTCTTAAAGGAACAATCTCAGCCTGTGAGTGGCAAACAAAGCATTTTTAGTGGATGCAACTTTGCCCCAAAGGATTATATTACGGCCAACTGAGGTGATCTATTAAACCAGCTCCAAAACCTTTGCTGAATATGAATCATTTACACACCAAAATATGGAAATATCAGCACCCAGGTTTAAAAACACTGAAATTCCACGTTGTGATCAGGGCTACAAACTGAGATCAAGTCATCTTTCTCCAGAGCTGGGGTCTGTCCAAAAAGACAGTCCATGCTGGTGAGACAACCATCACTGCGCTGCAATTAAACTGTTCAGTCCGAATTAGATTGTTATCAACAGATGTTGGCTGTAACCAAATAGAAGCAGTTTTTAGACATCACTCAGATGCCTTGCATCTGTTTCCAGTTGTAACCCTCACATTTCTGCTAAAGCTGAGCTTTGTTAGATTAAACCTGTGTGGTGTCAGCTTGGTTATTCATCAGGCTGATATTGGCCTTTTAGTGGATCTAAATTGCGAGTCATTTATCATGAGACAACATAAATTTGTCTGTGTCAAATCAGTGAGTCGGACTGCTTTAGCATCATTTAGTTTTTATGTCATTTTGCATGCAGTATCATTGGTTTGTCAGGTATCTAATATGCTGAATTAAATTGTTTCTCAACTCATTTTCCATGCTGCTGTTTTAAGATGCACTGGATTTAAGTTTTTCAGCCCATTTTTAAGGATATTTAAAGAGTTGCAATCCAACTGAAAGAAGTTAACCCATAAATCTGAGATGTAAATGAAGGCTCGTTTTCATTTCAATGCATTTTGTCAGTACAGCCTTGCTCGATCTGTTCTGACCAGCAGTTAATGTTAGTAGTGTTAGCAAACCTTAGAGAGTAGTCCCAAATATCACTGAATCATTTCACTGAATTAAATGAATAATGATATACTGTTGGCTACTATTGTTACTCCATAAATGTAATGGTCAGCAGCTGCTTTTTGTTCAAAGTTACGTGGCTTTAATGTCTCTGAATCTGAAGGCCGACTAATTAAAGATAAACAATATGAGCATCATTTATTTGTTATTGATAACATCATTTGGAAATACTTTTTATTAGCATCAGCTGTCAGAAAACCAAATCACTTTGACTCTGGCTATTAATAGACACATCCTGTGCAGCTGGGAAAAGTCAGCTTTTTTCTCTCGTCTTCTCTTTCTCAGGACTCTTGGGAGATCATCTATTAGACAGTGAGGCCGAGTGCTGCGACGTTCGATGGGACTCCAAAATGGACAACCCCTCAGGCGGGACACTAAAAAGGACTGCTTCTTCCTGCCAGCCTGAGGGGGCCTCAGTCACCTCAGCTGCCACCCCGAGACTGTGCAGCGGGCGACTGAAGATCTGCCTGCTGGCCCTCGTCCTCCTACACACTGTCATCATCATTTCATCCTCCCATAATTCTACATTGGTTGGCGTGGCTGCCATTTTCTCACCAGAGGAGAGTGCTTCTAATGAGGAGTGAACCTTGGGGTTGTATCTGAAGAGTGATGTCGCTCGAGAGGATTATGGCTTTCACAATGTCATGGCTGCCAGGGACACATCTGGCAAGACATGCTGGAAATGCCTCTACAGTCTGCCGCAGATGAACCATCAACGACAGGAAGTGGGAGGGTTTTAACTGGAGCTAAGGGTGCTGGGATTAGACATCGACCGAATCGAGATGTTTGAGAACCACCCACCCCCTAAAGAACTGACCTCTTGCCACTTGAAACCTGCTCATTGTTTCTATTCCATCCAAATGTTTTGCAGCATATTGTCCCTTATATTCCCTCCCTCTCCCCCCCTTCCCTCCACCCTCCCCTTCCCCTTCTGACGTTTTCGTTGTGTGTATGGATGGCATGTCAGAGGAAAAAACGGACATCGATGAGGTGTGCGCTCTCACTCATCATTACCTTTAGATTTTTGCTGCATTTTTTTTCAGGTGCCAGAATGTTTTGACATATCAGCTGTGTTCCACTTCCTACTATCCATCACCTCGAAGACATCTTACTACTTTGTATGTGATGTTGCCCGAGGGCCTGCCAGGACTAGTTCACCCATCACACCTGTGTCTTGTTTCCCTGAAAACAAAATGTATGTGGTTCTTCTATATTCCAATGTTCAGCTTGTATTTTGTCCCACAAAAATTTATTTTCATCCCTTATGCCTACATGTTTTAGGACCTTAAGTGCTCTGAGACTGGCTTGCTTTATCTTCTCACTTATTGGGCCATTGAGGAAGTTAGGAGTGTGGCAAAGGTAGTGACAGTTCAGCTTGAGCTCATGGGGTGCTGCAGGAGTTCATGCTGAGCTTAGTCGCCGGGACAGGAAGTGGTGTTCTCTGGTAGCTAAAGTTTACCTCATACGGTAGTGTTGGTGTTGCAGACGGGCAGCCCAGAGGCTCGTCTTAACGCCCCAGAGAGTATTTAGAGTTGTCGTGTGTGAGACTGCAGGGACAACCCAGGGACACTAGAGAATAGTTGCATGATGCCAAAACACCAGGGACGTCATTTATCAACCCAGTCAGTTCTCGTGCTTGAGAACGTGTGGACACTAAGAACTGATCCTGAACACGTGTACCAACTAAACCCCAATGGCACACAGGTGTAACTGTGGAGAAATACAAACCAGCTGTCCTGTCAGTCATGTTAACATCAATGATAAACTGTAAACTGTCATTCTGTGCTTCTCTGTTTTAATTTGGAAACAAATCTGATCTTCCTGAGTGAAATTACATGACAGTAAAATGTAAGTTAGAATGAGAAGGGATCTAAATCAAATCCTACAAATGTAATTGGATTGCTCAAAACTGGAAACAAGATAAACATGGGAGCCACAGGACTGTTGGCCTCTGCCCCTCTTAACCATATTTACTTCTGATTAAGGTGGCATTTACAAGGCGTGAACCAATTTCTTACTACTTACGACGCCTGACAACAGATGCAGAAAGGTGTGTAAATGAAAACAGCTAAATCGTGAACGAGGCTGCACTGAAACACGGTAGAGCAGCGGAGAGATTGCTCACTGCAGTTGTGATTGAAAACAGAACACAAACAGGTTGCTTTAAATTAAAGAGCAGAGCCACGGGTGCTGATTAACTGCGATCATCACCACAGTGCACAGGCCAGACACACCTCCTGTAAACGCACAGAGAGCGAGCAGATTTTAGAGTTTCATTTCAACTTTTTCTAAAAATAAAAAGTGGTTCCAATCAGTGATCATCTCCTCAATCTTCAAAGTGGATCTGATCACCTTTTTGCTCCTAATGGTTATTTCCAATATGAGAAATTAGCTGCTCAAACAGAGAAAATTAATAAGAATTTAAAATAAGACCGGCAACACTGCGGGAACACACACTTAAAGCATTAATGCTCATATGACTTTCAGGGATTTGGGTGACCGTGTATGGCGTTCTGATGGTGTGTATGGATATGAGCTTGCATGTGCACTAACAGAACCAGTTTTGTTGTCCTTCTAGACACTTTCTACTCTCACATTTAGCAGTTGTTCCACGCTTGGTTTGATAAATGAGGCCCCAGATCTTTGAGTGCCTCTCTGCTGCGTGAGGCAGACACTGGCAACGGAGCAATATAGAAAAATAACAGCCAGTAGTAGTGTCCTACTTTGTGGTATCTTCACTATTGTTGGCTCAGCTTTTCTGAGTCAATGCAAGTGACCAGCCAGCCAGCCAGCCAGCCAGTCAGTCAGTCAATCAATCAATCAATCAATCCGTCGACTCATAAATACCCTTAGATGAGCTGATCAACTGCTATCTTTCACAGACTAGCAAAGGGCTGTGTTAGTGTCAGCATGTGAGGAGTGTGAGGAGTTTTCAAGGGCTGATCCATCCAGATTTTTGTTGTTGTTGTTGTTATTGTTGTTGTTGTTGTTTTTGCGTGGCTGCTGTCAGCAAAGTGCACACTGACATGAGGGACAGGTCACGCAGGGATTAAGAAGAGTTTAAACTACCCCTTTTTAGCTGGAAATGCACAGAGATTAGACAGAGAGAGAGATTTATCCCAATTTAAAATCTGATACCGTGAGGAACTAGTAATATACCAAAAACATATTTATGGATGCTAAATGTTTTTCATGACGCATTTCTTCTTTGCCCTCCATCCTGGTGGCTGCTAATGATCAGTTAAAGACAGACTGGAGTTTTAACTTCACCTCCAAATTGTTCTTGGCTATGAAAATGTGGTATCAGTGCCCCCACCCTCCCCTGCCCCTGACCCCCTTCCCCATTAAGAGCTTGACCTCACCTCTCATCACAACACTTAACAACCATCAGTTGGCTCTTCTTGCACTCATCACCAGAGTGAGATGTCACATGGAAGTCTAGTCTATAGTTGCCCCTGGATTTTCAAGATGCAGTTCATAGACTTTAACTCCCCCTCCTCCTCCTCCTCCTCCAGTTTACCCTCCGATCCCCTTTTAACTTGATATTCTCGTGTGACGTGTTGTTTTGTTCGTTTGTTTTCATTGCCAAACTGTGATGACGAGAGCTACATTCCCTTGAAGACAGCAGCGGATGTAACAGGCCCACACTTTGCGCTCCATACCTTCTATCTCTAGCTGTTCATGATCTGAGTCCTGTGGATCTATGCAGATGAACCCCAACCTAAGCTAAAAGCCCACCTCCCTGAACACCATCACCACCACCAACCCCCTTGTCCTTTCTGTTGTAAATATGTTCTGAGGATGTGGGATCCTAAAGTGCATCCCCCACCCCGCCCCTTCCCAGACCTCCCCCCCTCTCCCCTCACTGTTGGAAATCTCACTGTGTATTCTGTTCGCCTACTTGGTTTTTTGTCTGTTTTTGAGATTTTTGCCGCATTTTTCTGTTGTCTAAAGCAGTGGTGTGAGTTGATGAGTAGGACTAAGTTGGATGTTAAAAAGATGAGATTAAGAGGTCTTAAAAGTAAAATATACAAAAAAAATGAAGCTTGAATTGAGAAAAGGGTTCAAATATAGAGAAAAAATTATGATAAAGTTGTCATATTGTCATACTAGAGATGCTTTAGTTTGCTAATTTTCTTTCTTTTTTTTCTACAAAAGACTTGGATGAAATTATTTATAAAATGCGTCCCACGAGTCATGATCTTTTTTGGACGTAAAACAAATACATTTATTAACATTTTGTTCAAAAGAAAATAAATATAAATTATGTTAAACATTACTGGTGTTTGTGTTTTTTCAATGAGTGTCTTTGACATTAAATTATGTTGCTATGGAATATTAAATCAATGAAAAATGCATTACTGAGTACTCATATCAATAAAATGTGTAAAATATAGAGATGAACCAGCAATGTGGGAAATAATTTAAGTATTTATCAAAACTCAACTCAACAAAATGCTATGTCATAATTTACTTTTAGAATTTTATTGGATGCAATGGAGCAAAAGCATTTTGATCGCCCCCTTGTGGCAGGCTGAAGTATAGGCTATAAAGCGCACCTCCTCCATGTTAACAGCGGGGAGGTCATGATTGACATCTGAGCACGGCTTGTGATTGGTTCAGGAGGGTGTATGGGCGGGAACTTGGAACTGAGAGGAGTGACTAAAAGCTGTGTATAAATGAGAATTCAATAAATTAAATTAAATAAAGTAATTTATTCAATTTATCCTCATTCATATACAACAATGTTAGCAACCGTTGAGCAGCTTTTGTTTCAAAAACAGATGAAAAAGTTTTTACCAAACTGAAAAGTTTGGTAAAAAGAAAGTAAAGTAAAAATTATTGTTCCAGTATATAAGTGATACACTGACAGTTACAACCACAGGAAATATATATAATTTCTACAGAACTGAAACATAACATTTGTTTGTGCTTGTTTTTTGACGGCTGGGGAAAACAAACACAGGGAAGACATGCAGCCTCCACGCAGGAAGCTCCCTCGGACACGATGGTTAACAACAGATGGTTGTTTTGCGATGGCCTGGGAAACCCGAGCTACCGGAGGAAACCCAAGCAAGCGTGGGGAAAACAAGTTCTGCAGTCCTTCTTCACGCTGCCACCAGTCAAGTGAACAACCTGACGAGCCAGCGTCTCTTTTTCTTTTCGGACTTTTTGTCCAACGTCATCTTCATACTGGACTCTCGTCCTGGTTTCCATGACAATCTCTTTCTCAGTCCTCTGAGCCTGCTGAAGGGAGTCTGTATGTATTTGTGTATGTATGCATTTCTGAGCCCTCTCAGCTGTTGGCTGCAGGTTGGTTGGTTCTTCGAAGCATCATTGCTCTCTTTGGCAGGTTTCACTCCTGGAAGGGAGGCAGCCGTGGCCTAGCGGTTGGAGAAGCGGCTTGCGATCGGAGGGTCACCGGATCGATTTCGAGGGCTGATGTGCCCTTGAGCAAGGCACTTAACCCCCAATATGCTCCCCGGGCGCTTGATGCTGCCCACTGCTCCTGTGTGTGTTTCACTGCATGTAATTTGCTGGGTGTTGCATGTGTGTGTTCAACTTTGGATGAGTCAAATGCAGAAGACGAATCCAGTGTGTGTATGTAAAAATATATATACTACTAATAAAGTGATTCTTCTTCTTCTTGAGCTCGATCCTCCTCAGACTGCTCTGCTGCAGCATCTTGTTGTTTAATAACATCTCAAATTATTTAAAAAAAATATTCTTTCATTGATATATGTAAAATAATTTACTGACGTGATCACTTATTTCATAATTATCTACGGTATTGAATATAGATTTTTAATACTGAACACTGCGTCTTTACTGACAATTCAGTTTCTCATGTTGGCCAGCAGAGGGCAGTATAGCATCATATCCCAGAATTCACGCCACGATGGATGTCCTCATGGAGATGAACAGCTGCTGTATGCCGATTCACACCACACGTCTCGTTTCCACTCGCTCTCTGATCCTGTTTACTTTCCATCAGGCGCTAAACGGGTTTATTTTCTCCGGTTTCTCACTTTTGGCATCATCAACTTGATGAAAGATGTTTCATTTACTGCAAATGTTTTGTATTTGTATATTCTCAAGCTTTTTGTAGAACCGCCTAATAGAAAGTGAGTGCCCCCTGAACGGGAAACAATATGATCAATATGAGCATAATGTATTTTGTCAGTCACTGCACCTGACACGAAAGTAATTAATAGTAGGCGAATTTCCTTTTTGGCTAATGGTTAAATATGATTTTAAAAATACACACACACACCACTTGGGGGCGGTAGATACCAGCTAGAAACCTAGAAACCAGGTAAATAAAGAGTACCAGTAGTACAAGTACAGAAAAAGTTACTCACTTACAAATATCACTTAGATCAGTATTGTCCATTTAAACATTTAAAAACCAAAGTCAGCCTGTAGCAGCAAAACCTCTGACTGTACTGATGTGAAGCTGTGACTGGGATGTTGCTCTTGGATGCTCTCAAATATATGAAGCCATATTTTTGTACACGGTGGTGCACTGAAGTCAAACAAATGTCCAGACTGAGCTGCATCGTGCACACAAACTGGCAGCCAGGCTTCAACGCTCCTCACAAAGCAGACGGCACAAGTCAGCTGCCCAGGGAAAGTTAAAAACACGTTACTTACCAGAAAAGCAGCAGCAGCAGCATGATGACACCAGGGCAGAAAGGAGGAGTAGACCTTGTGTGACCTTGTGCTCTTTTATTCTCCTAAAAAGAAGCCCAATGAATGCGTCAAAAACAAGTGAAACAGTCGCTTATTAAACAGATTCATGATTGTCTATCATTCATTTAAAAATCAGTAAGAATCTGTTCGACCTCGCTTATCCATCAGGTAACAACTGGCTGTTGAGGGAAGTTTTTTGTGGGGGAGACGACACTTTGTTAATCTACTCAGAACAAAACTGTGGAGTTAAACGTCATCCCCTCTTCTCACATTAACATCAAATTGATGCCGAGCGAGACATCTGCTGACGGCTTCGTTAGGCTCTTTGATGGTGACACAGAGCAGTATTGCTGGCAGAGTCTTTCACTGAGAGTCAGGCAAGTAACATCAGTTTCCTGTTTGAAATGTGCACTATAAATAAAGGATATTAATCGTTATCGTGCCAACTGGGACAGGACCTCTGATGGATACATTTTGGATCAGGGCAGCGCTCTTTCGCAGGTTATATGGATTTTTCATCCCCAAATCCAAAGGAAAAAAATTAACCCAACAGTTTCATGGCAATATTTTGATTTAGAGACGGTTAAATGTAAATCTATGGATGACCTTTAGAAGACAGGATGGTCTGCGGTGTGAATAATAGCATACATATACACAGTGTGTTGTACCTTCACATTAAAATGTCTATAAAGGGCAGAACGAAATGTTACAGGCAAATAAATTCAATAAAACAGTATAGGTATACAGGAAAGTTCAAAGCACATCCTGGCTCCATAACAGTACACAATGTCCTCACTCTCCAGACACAAAAACCTGTTGGTTCAACTAAGTTTGTCTTCACCACAGGTTAAAACATTTTCAGTTTTCAGTGAAGCCAATGATTCCAGTGGCAGCTCTGGCTGTTAAAGTGGTTTGACTGCAATTTCCTCTCTGTGCCATTTCATGCAGTCTCCCACAGCAGAGCTCATCTCCTACTCATTCTTCCCCCTTCTTTTTTTCCCTCTTGAACCACGTCAACTGATCTGACATTTCCCCGTCTCATGGGCTCTTTTTACTGTGCAGGCTGATAGACATTTTTAAAGGAGTCCAGGAAAAGACTTCTCAGAACTCTGAACTCTTGTTATACCAAAAAAAATAATAAGAAATTCCTGTTTGTGTCTTCAGTGCCGAAATTTTCTTCATCAGGCTTTCTGGGTATTTATGTCCATGTCCACTGACATAGCACAAATTGACCCCAAAACTGTTAAAAACACTTGATAGGGGATGAATCATGAACTTTGCTATAGGTGTATTTTTCTCCACAGGGCGCAATCATTTCACCATTTTCTGCTGGTGTCTTCTGGTCATACAGGGTCAAGGAGGCGGAGCGAATTCGTTTTCCAGCTTTAAATGCTGCGGCTGTAGAGCTTATATGCAAATAAACCACACAAGGCAAAATAAATTGTGCATTGTAACGACTTTATCCAAGTCTTACAACCTCACACGCTGATAAAAATGCTGATTCCTTTCTGAAATTCTCAGTGGAATTTCTACAGGAATTAATTTTCCTAAAATTTTGCTCTGAGGGCAACAACACAGCAAATTGAGGAGATTTATATTCATGGTGCTGTTGGGAATTTGTGTTCATGTAGGACTTGATTGCTCAAAGTAGGAAGCTGGGTTCTGTAGGGCTCTTCAGCCTCAGCAGTACATTGTCAGTGCTACTCTGCTATGCAAGATCAGATCAGATCAGAGGCCGACCTGAAAGGAAAACGTGACCATAACATGGATTTACATTTTAGTAGCACCTGTTAAAGAAGAATCCAAGATGGGTGACTTGCATTTTACAATTATAGCCTTTATCTTGAGTTCCTGACACACCCAAACTGACAAACACTTTTATTCTATTCAAACACGCACAGAGTTCAGCAGCACTGCTACTGAAATACAGCAAAACACGTGATTCCTCCTCTTTTTTTCTCGTACACAAGAACATATGTGTGCACATACAGCACTTGTGTATAAACCAAACAGACCAGCACCAACCAACACCAAAAAGCCCGGTCCGTGTTCTTGCTGTCACACGCTCTAAATGAATCAGAGATGCCAGCATCCCTCCCACATCTCGTCCTCTTGCTGCCCACTTTCCTCTCCAGTTCATTTTTTGAACAAACTGGCATCCGGCGCTTCCAAAACGCTTCAGTGATTTGACACCTCAGCTACCATCGCCCAACATGCCATCCATCCGACGCCTTGGCTCGTCTGCATCAAAGGCCCCACTGCAGAGGCAAGTTGGAGGAGTGACAAGAAACCCCTGACATGGAGTGTTTGTTGCTGCTGCTGCTGTTGCCTGAGGGAGAACAGCTGAGGTTACTGCTGTTCATGTGGCTTTGAGGAGTTTGGCAGTTTGACACGGAGAGAGAAGGAGAATAATGTGTTTACATGATCCTTTTTGTCTGAGGGAAGTGCAGAAGCAAGGTGTAACACAAAATAATACACACACACACAGGCACAACACTACTGAGGTCCGGTGACTCTGCAGTCTTACATCACGCCCTCTGGACACAAATGTCACTTCCCATCTATCTTGTGCACTCTTGTCGAACAAGCTCCTGGAGCCATTGTGTTTTCAATCTAGAAATGGAGGACCACATTAACTTTTAATGCTACAATATGAGTTTCTCCGTGTGCACTACCGCGTTTGGAAGCATATTTGGAAGGTGTGTTTTCTTACCGGCAGAAATTGCAAGGAAGCAAAACGAGAGCCAAAATAATCAGTCATCAGTAACTGATTACCTGGTGGTGGTTAAACTCAAATTTCAATACGCCATTAAAGCCGCCCACCCTACTTATATTTTTCAGTTTAAATCATGATTTCAGTTACTCCATAAAAGCAAAAACAAACTGATCACGAGTTGACATGCTGTTCTCAGCCCTGAGGAACATGTGATGCATTAGCCTCAGGCCATGGCCGTTTGTTGTGTGCCGTTATCAATGCAGAAGGTTGAGATCATGTTGACGAGAAACACGCTGAAGGTAATGGGTTTCTGTCTGTTCACGTGTGTCTCAGGTTTGTAGCTGCAGGTTTTCCTCTGTGCCATGCGCTGCAGCAAATAACATTTTAAAGTCACTATCAGTTTGTCTTTAATGTTGCATATGGTCAGCGTCTCAACATAAAGGAAGCTGCGGTTGCATTAATTTTCTTTGCTGTGCCTTTTTAATTGACCCATTTTGCAGAGGACAAGCGTTTAAAGCAGAAATTATGAGAACTATAGGCCGAGGTTAAATCCCAGTGGGCACACTGAATGATTGCTTGTCTGAATGTATGAATTCTTGGAAGTTTTTTCATTTCATAGCAGTTAAAGGCACACACTGCATGAACTGATTTAATGTAATCTGGCCAGCTGGATTCTCTTTTGGATTGTTGGCACAGCCTGCTGAGGCAAACTGGTCCAACTGAATCTCCATGCAGTAAACTGACTATGTGAAGTGAGTAATGCAGGGAGGACATAAAGTCACCCCCCCCCCCCCCCGTGTCCAAGAATCTGTAAAAAGTCACAATTGCCAGATGGCTTGTGAGATGTTGCGAACTGCACCAGACATTTAGCAGATATCACTCTCTGCAAATCTCTTCATGCTTCTTTACACATCTTGCCTGTACTTTTATTTCTTATTTTTCTTGAAGAATTTCACTGCATGAATCATTCATAACAGTGGGCCATACAGCTGAGCTATAAGTGACTGCAGGCTGCACATCCTGGCTCCATAACATAATTTGAGATCCTGTGCAGGTGAAGCCTTCCAAGAGCAGAGACATTCAATTATGTGAATGTGGTCGCTTCAAGGTGTGCAATGATTTCACATATTTGTCACTTCTTCTCTTCTCTCTCTCTCTCTGGTGTTGTCTGACTGTAGGTCTGAAACGGGTCCAAAATGTCCAGGGTACATCGACTAAGTATGAGTCTTGTATTAACCACACATCCTCAGCTTCAGCGGAAAAAACGTCCACTCTCCTCTGCCTCTCTGCCTGAGGAAAGCAGGCATAATGGAGACACGTCTGAGGTGTCACAGCCAGGCCAGCGTGCTCCAAACTCAGGGACTATGCAACAGCAGCTGACCCGGTAATTACCCAGACGTGGCTGGTTTGGCACCCCAACACCTTCTGAAGACATCGTCTCGCTCTTCAGATATTATCTCCTTGCTCTTTAGAGGAAAGTGCTCACAGAGATAGCTGAATAAAAATGAGGAGCCTTTTGTACAGTCCCAGTGCAACACAGGGTCCATACTGCAGGTGGGTGTGGATTAAAACTTCCTTTGAGGAAAAAGCCCACTGGCCTGTCACAAGGAGTTAGACTGACTGGCAGACAGAAATAACACTGTGTACCTCATTTGTTAAGGTGATGATTTTGCTGTGTGACATTTAATTTCATTTTCAGCATGCAGGATGCAGTATTAGGTAGTTTTTATTTTTTAAAGTTCACTCACCCAAAGTTTTGTCTGTATTCTTGACAAATTTCCTTTTATTTCCCAGAAGCTATCCAGCATCTTAACTCTCGCTCGTGGTGAAATCCTGGGTCGTGCTGGAGCAACTGGTCATCTGTAAAAAACATTTAACACATTAGTCAGTACATCATATGGCCACGCAGGTTTTCTCATTAACTATTCTACAAGTGTACAGGTTCATATCACCTTTCTATTGGTATTTAATGTCTAAGCTAAGTAGCTTAATTAGCCCTGTTGCTGACTGGCTAATACAGGACGCCAGTATTTCCCACCTACACCCCACAAGGTTTCATTCTGCAAGCTAACTGCCTGACACAGGACACTGTTTTCAGGTCACAATAACAAAGACTATATAAACAGTAATAATATAAATAGTTTAAAGCTAAGCAAACACATAGCCACTCTGCTCTAGCTCTAAAATGTAAACTAGCGGTCTTCAGTAAATGTACGCACAAATAATTACCACAGAATGGAAATTCTTGTTAAAAGCATTTTAAAAGACTGGAAAAATTAAAAAGACATCACATTCACAAGCTAACATGTTAATTATGAGCTTCAGAGGTTCTGGTAGAAGAATTTTGTTACCTTTGTTTCAAGGCTAAGCTAAGCTAACAGGCTGCTAGCTGTACCCTGATTCTCCCAGGCTGAGTGGAACATTTGGACCCAGAGACACGATGAAGAGTTGAACTAATTTATCAAAAATGGCAAAAACAGAACCACAGGAAAAGGCAAACACAGCAGACCACTCGAGAAAGAACTGAACTCAAACTGGGCTAAAATACAAACTAAGCTAACAAGGGGATGATGTGCGGGTGGGGAGATGGGTGGAGACACACAGGTGAGGCGAACGAGGCAGGGAAAGGAGAGGAGCTGATTGGCTGAGGGGTACTGAGTGAATGAGAGCATTTCCCAAAATGTTGAACTATGTCGTGTCCTGTCACTGGCATAGCTGAGGATACAATAAATACAAAATGTCTGTCAGTTTTAAATCACACACAGCTTGTCACAAATTTAAAACAAGACCACTTCTCACTAAGCTCGCCACGCCTGTTTACGCCTGCTTTGAGCTTAAAAGTCATGGTTTAAGTCAGCGGTCTCTTTGAAAAGTTCACTGGTCAAAGGCCATTCGTTGCTGTCAAATCTGAAGTGTATTTCAAATCCACGTTGATGTTAGACTTCCAGCTGAAGTTTAGTTGAATGATGTGAGAATGAAAAGGAAGCTGGTGTGAGTGCCTGAAGCAGTTCTGATTAACCCATCCATCCATCCATGTTCTATACCGCTTATCCGTCAGGGTCGCGGGGGAGCTGGAGCCTATCCCAGTTGACTACGGGCGAGAGGCGGGGTTCACCCTGGACTGGTCGCCAGTCAATTGCAGGGCCAACACCCAAAGACAAACAACCACACACTCTCACACTCACACCTAGGGGCAATTTAGAGTAGCCAATTAACCTAACGTGCATGTTTTTGGTATTCGAACCTGGAACCCTCTTGCTATGAGGCGACAGTGCTAACCACTGCACCACCGTGCTGCCCGTTCTGAATAACCATCACTGGTTTAGTGGATGGAAATCTCTTGAAGTTTTTGGTTGAAATGTTATATTTAGGCTCAAACCAATCAAATGCCATTAGAAACCAATCAAATGGCATTAGTCAGGGGCAATTACAACTATTATTTTCAAGCAGGTCCTCAGGAGAAAAAGTAAAATGAAGTGAAAAGTTGCTGTGCTTGACGTCATACCACACATATGATACATAACGACAACAACTAACGAGCACAAACATGTGCATATAATTGCTGTTTCAAATCAATGTGTTCCTCCCACACAGGAGTGTGAAGGTACACAGGACAACGTGAAGTGTGTCGCCCAGGGCGAGCTGGTGCTGTCTGCTACCTGATTAACTGGGGTGGACGGAGAAATTAACAGGTGCAAACACTTAAAAACCCATATCACCCACACACATTGATTATAATCAGTGAAAGAAGATTTGTTTGTTGTGGAGAGACAAGAAGAACCAAGCAGCAGATTGCATTTAAAAACAAAGCTCATTTCCCTCTGTGAGTCAAGTAGCTCTTGTGAATCACAGCCTAGTTGCCGTTACTGTGGTTAAAGATTTGTGCGTGAAAGTGTGAGTGACTTTAAATATGTGTGTGTGTGCACATTTAGTCGTCAATCCCCTCTACAACCATGACTTCTCCAGATAATTGTTGGTTGCAAATTACCTGTTAATGTTGAAATAATTTGAGTTTCCTTCCGGTACAAAAATTAAGTCGTCTCGAAATCAATCACTGAGCTCTTTGGCCTCAAGGTAGATGGAGGAGATTGGTCTCACACTACAAAATAATCACTGCACCCCTTTTGTTGGTGGCACTGTCAAATGGCTCATAGTTCCACTTTAATAACAGCAACACAGCATCAAGGACTTTACAGTCATCACTGAAGCAATTAACTGATTACCTACAAACTCTTAAAGGAGCTATGTTTTACCAGTTTTATTTTAAAAGTTTTAATTTTTTTTAATTTTCTCAAGAGGTGACAGTGAGTCACAAGTCTTACATATAGCAGCTTTAAAAGAATAAATCAACATTTTATGAAGTACATTTTTGCTGTTTTTCTCCAGAGTAAGACCTCAGGGCTGTACCCTAAAGGTGGAGCTAAATTTGATTAGCTGACCATAAAGACAGGAAGCACAAATGTTTAATACATACACCAACCAAACTGGAGAAACGTGAATTTACTACTGTGGTCCCCTTTGTGGAAAACTGAGCTAATGGCATGTGCTGGCTCCAGCTTCACATTTATTTCACTGACAGGATAGCCGTATCAATCTTTACATCTAACTTCAAATAAGTGTAGGCCCATTTCTCTACGTGTTTTTCCTATGAGAAAACATGGCTTGAAGGACTCAGAAAGTTGACTTTAATGTTAAAGGAAATGAAGCCTATTTGGGTTAATGCATGGTTTAAACCGTCTCTGTTGAAAGTCCTAGTGAATTTCAAATGCAACGTAAATGTGTAAAAAGTGGCACTCAGGTCCAGAAGCTCCTCTTGGATGATGTTGCCTTCACAGTCTGGGTGGTTTGGAGTACTCTTGCATGGAGAGCACAGCTTAAGAGGGTGAGAGAAAGGCCTGTTTGGTGTTTTGTTAAACATACCCTCTGTATAAGTACATGTGCCACACTTGCTTAACTTAGATTAATTTATATCACAGGCAGCCTACCCTAGAACGATTTTTATTTCCAGCAGAGTGATCAGTTGGAAGCTACTGGCACTGCTACAGGCTCGGAAAGCTGCAGTTTTTAGTATCATCTGGAGTCTGATCATTTCCAAGGAAGCTCACATAAATAAGTCTGTGTCTATAGACAAAAAAATGAATGATATTAAATCGTTACTCAACAGTCCCACTTTGGGAGCTAATGTGTTCCTGAAGCCTTCAGTGAATAAGTGAATGAAAATCTTTTCATGGTGAGGCACCTTCAAGGACACCGAAAACGATTGAGAGGCTCACGCAGGCGATAAAAACAGATTAACAACCATGCAAAAAGTCCATTTACAGGATGAATACATTTAAATTAGTCTCTTTGTGCGAGCCAGATGATCATCAGGCAACAAAGGTTGTCGGTGTGACAAGTCTGAATTCTGTGTTAATGCAATGAATAATAGAAACAGCCTGGCAGACAGACAGCTGAACAGGCCAGCAGACAAAGTTGATATAGTCATGAGGCTTAAGAAACTTTGAGCCGAAAGTATTTTCTCTGAGTGGAGTATAATTCTTTCACGGTCGACTCTAAGACCAGAATATTTCACGGTTAGGTGAAGTGATGGAGGAAAAGACTTGGCTCTGCCTCATTTCCATAAATGAGCTATTCTTCAGAGCAACACAGTGTGAATAGGTTCGAGGGTAAGCACCTTCAGAAAAGCCAGTTTATTTCTGACAGATTAAGCGTTTGTTGTGTTAGTGTTGTAGCAGCACCGATTCCCAACAATTTCATTGCAGGAACATGAAAATAAATGATCAGAATCAAAGCCGAGAAGGCAAGAGATCTGACAGCTGAAACATTAGCTTGATTCATCATTTTGGATAAGTCCTGCACCTCGAGAACAGAATATTAGACTAATAGAGATTAAATTGCAGGTGAAATGGAGCCTGACATGGCTGCTATTACCAGGATGGTGATGCTGTTTGAAGAGAATTAGCATTATGACACACTGGCAAGCTTGGTGAACCAGGAGTGTGAGGTGTGAGGTGTAAGCATGAAAGAAATTCTCTCTTCCTGTTTGCGTTCTTTCTCACAGGATGCTACGGCAAGATTAGCTTGACGGCAGTGTGGCCAGATGGGGTCTATGACAAACCAGCATCCACCACTGACATTTGACTTTGCCAAAAACGGAAACTCACCTGGTTGACTGTGCAAAAAAACACAGAAATAAAACACAACAGAGACGATCTTGCAATTGCAGGTTTAAGCATTAGCCAAAAAAGGAACTTTTCTTGTGTGTGACTTGCGTGTAAAAACAGATAAAGGAAGCTAAAATCCTCCCACACACACTCACACATCCTCTGCACACATACAAGGTAGAGCCTACAAGAAAATTGCACCTAAAGCATAAGGGACAACCACAAATAATGCAATAATGGCAGTAGCCATAGTCACACATGGAAACAGACGGCGACAGCATTTGCTGTAATTCAACCATATGTCCACTTTGGATGTCTTTGTCATAGAATCCCTCTGTGTTTGACAGTCAGATGACTGGGGATGGTTAAGAGTAAAGTGTTAAAATTACTATTAATGAACATGAAAATGGTGTTATTACTGTAACGGCTTAATATGACACTGATTTAAAGATGATCCCTCCAAGTTTTTGGGAATGAAAGGCAGAAGGGCAAAGGTTTAAAAATGAAAATTACTTGACATAAGAGATTAAAAAAAATGTAAAAGATTAGGATTGCAAACTGAAGAGGTCAACTAGGCAATAATTAACTTAAAGCTTCCATCTAACACAACAACAACACAATACAAATAAAGAAAAATAATCAAAAGAAAAAGAGACACAGAGGGTTATACAGAAACTCTGGGCTATTCCTAGAAAGAGGAGGAAACTCAGCTAACAACAATAAACGTCTGACAAAACTAAGCAATCCAAACATAAAAAACCCATTAAAACAAAATTGTTATTTACAAAACTGTGACTTGTATTTCAACAACTGATAACAAAGCCAAACAAAAAAGCTTTCAGGATTCTGATTTAAAGTCTTTTTTCAGTCTCTTGTTGCCATCATCCACTTCCTGTGGACTGCACTTAAAAAGGCCAAAAACAGAACGTAAGTGTTTGCAACCTAAGGAACTATGTGACCATGTGATTGTTAACCAAACTGAATTTATATTTAATAAAGTACAGGAAATGATCCAAGTGCAGCAGCGGCAGAATACAAGCTGAGGTTACTTCATCCGAGTGTTCAAACTGTTTGTGGATGCTCATTTATGAGGCTGTGAAGAGGCCCGTACAGCCTGTTTATCTTTCCATTTTCTCTTTTTCTTGTAACTGTGTAAACACTTCAAACAGAGCCATTATGTTCTCTTTGAAATTTCAGCAAATTATCATATTTCTTTGAACTTTGAAAAGAACATCAGTTAGTTTACCGCAGCACTGAATTTGGATGACACGTCTGGTCTGGAGTTTGACAGAGGAGATGTCATATATAAAATAATTCCTGTACATTTGGTGCTTTCTTCTGGTGTTTTGGCCCTGTGAAGAGCGAGTGATGCACATGCAAATCAGGACATGATGTAAATGATGTCATGCGTCATGTATGCATGCAAAGCCATACAAAATAAAACATTTTCTCATATCCATGTGTCTTAATCTCTCTGTGGTCTCTACATTAATGCAGCCTGCAGACACATGCTATAATTGCCTGTTATGCAGTTTTAATAACCTTATTTTCTCTTTTATTCATCATCTTCCCTTTCAATGTCCTACTGCTGAGAAACTTATTTCCCCTTAAGAACACCGAGTTTATCTTACTGTATGTAATGAGCAGTTTTTGGACATAATGCTGCGTGCATGAGAGGTGCAAATGAAGATCACAAAAAGACCCTTATTTCAATCTTTGTTATTTTCTGATAGATGTCCCTCTTGTGAAGAACAGCCTGCATCTGTACAGCCGTCAGACCAGAATTCATCCAAATCTGCTGAAAACATAATTAAGCCTGGGCTCATCTTAACTCTGACCTGCACCTCAGTGGAGACCTCTGGTGCAGCACAAACGTTTGAAGGAAGTCAACGGTATTTTGCTCATCAAAGCTTAAGGACATACCGCAACTTGTTTGGACTTTGCAAATTGGGCAGAAATGAGGAAGCGCAGCTTAAAGGTCAAGATGTGCACACTTCATTTTCAACTCAACTTCCCCTTGCATCTCCAAACAATCATTAAATGCACTGCAAATTATTTTCAGTTGAGTATGGAGTGACTATAACAGCTGCTGTTAGTAACAGTAACTGTTAGAGTAACAGACTAAGACACATAATACTCTGCTAATCTGCTGCAGAGGAAACATCTTTTAAGCAAACCAGATGTATTGACTTAAGGCATTTACATACTGTTTAACTTGTAGAATAATAAAGTAAGTCAAATGTTAGTAGGCCCATGCCTCGCCTTTGCTGTGAAGGGAACAGCAGCATTTGCACAGTGAAATAAGAGATGTGGCATGTGACTTGTCAGGTGCTGAATGCTAATACTCATGTGTTAGATGTTGACCTGCAGACTAAGAGAAGTTAAAGGTGTTTCATTCAGCAGAATGCTTAAACATTTTGAGAAAGGCGCTCAGGCTAAGGCTTGGCAGGGTTCACTGCAGGGTTACTGTAAAGAAGCTCCAAATTCTGCAACGTGGAGGCCTCACACATGTCCTCGGAAAATTAGGCTCACAAGTTCATTCTTTGCATTGCAAAATGCAATTTAATAATAATTTTTAAAAAATACTACTGGATGAAGGCTCTGCAGACTCCATTTTGTATTTCCTAAAATCTGCCATAGTAAATTTTTGAAGCCCTGACTTGTCCGAGCTCTAAATCCCATTTTCACTCACACTCAGGCTGATTGGTTTCAGCCTCCAGCAAATGGCCTTTCCTCAGACTAAGTCGATGCTTTCCAGACCGCTGACAAAACTGAGATTTGGAGCGGGAGTGAACTACGGAAAATAAAGTCATCTGTCATTTGTCACCTGCTCTCTTGGTGTGGCTGAATGTAGACTGACTATTTCAATGGAATTGAGAAACAAGAACTGCAGAAGTTCTTGGGATTATTCAACTTTTTTTTTTTCTTTTAGGTAATCATAAATAGATGGTGGATGAGCATCAGAAGCTGCTCTTTACCTTCTCTTTATGCGGATGTTTCAGGTGACATGAACACAGCAAACACGCTACCTGTCGCCCATGTGACTCCTCCTCACTGTCAGTCCCCGGGGCCCCGTGTCTGTCAGGATGATTGACAGCATCCCGCTAGGCAACTCAAGTCAAGCCCGTCTACTGGATCAGGCACAGAGTGATGTTTCTCCCAAAGGACTTAAATAAGGTTTCATATTTCATGCACCACTCGAAGAAAAGTAAGCAAACATGTTGTCAGTAAGACACTTGTCAGCTAAAGCCCTTCACGTCCTCATAAAGCTAACATGTCGGTTAACAGATTCAGCACTAGTGTGATTTTAATGGTAATGTTTGGGAGTGTGGCCTGCACAACAGCTTGATCAAATTGTCTGGGATATTTAAAAAGAAATCTGCAAACAGGCTGCTGCTGATGGTGCAGAGGCTTCTGGTCTCCTCAGACTGTTAACAGACCTGCAGAGCCAGCGCGGACTGCACTCCAGTCTGCTTAGATATTTATATCGGTATAAATCAAATTCAAGTTTAAAAAGAGAAAACATTTTGACTACATGTTGATTAAAAAGAAGTCACTTTTCATCAGTTAAAACAGCATGAGGAGGGAAGCTCATGATGATAACTCCAGAGAATGACCAGAGAAGCAATGGCTTTGATATTTTCAAAAAGCTCCTTGTTTGGCTTTTATGAGATTCATAACACAAACTTGGGTTGTCCTGGTTTATGTCCCGTCTGAACTTGGAAACCTCTAAAATGAGACAGTTGTGAGAGTCTGCAGAGGGAGAGAGTTGCACACGTGGCTTCATTAATTTGTTAATACAGAATATAATCTACAGTCAAATCATTTGCTGCATTGCTTCATCATCAGGAGTCCTGAGCTCCACCAGGGTTTTCAGGACGTTTTTATTTTACCGTAATAAGTTCAATTCATTTTTCTGGAAAATCAAAAATAGGTTTTGTCTGCCCTGTCAAATTTATTATTACATACACTTCATGCTTCACAGATGTGAATCCATCACAGCCTTTCTCCTGTTTAAAGAGCAAGTGAGGCTGGAGCAGCAGAAAGTGTACTGCAGTGAGTGCGGGTGTGTTTTCCTGCTGACAACTTTTTATTTGTAAGAGCAAAGAAGTGTGATTTCTTCTTTGAAAGCTACTTTCAAAACAGCAACAACAAAAAAATACTTTTTCTATACAATATCCATTTCACCTAAAATGAAGAGAGGAAATGAAGTTGAGGTTTCGGGCATCATAGGACTCCAACGTGCCCTGAGTGAAGCTTCTTCCTCTGTTTACGTCGAGCTTAATCAACACCTAATCCTGCTGCTTTCATGTCACACTGAAGGGCACATTCATCTGTGGGAACGAGAAGGCAATCTCGACCCGAGGGGCCGCATTAAAGTCGATCTGAGAAATCCTTTGGAAGCTGTGAGGCATATGTGATATTTTCAGCCTCTGTGCCTAAGTGCTGTCTGCACGTATTTGTAGGTAACAGTCAAAACTCCTGTCAGTTCAGTCTGATTTACAGTTCAAAAGTGTGTTCACCTTTCCTTAGTCTCCTCTTTCTGTCAGCACACACATTTCCTCACATTATCAGCATCCTCTGACTTCTCCCGTTGGCTTACCGACTCTCTCGGTGAACGGTGCCAGCAGCAGGCAGCCTCATGCTAACGTGCCATGTGGTGTGGCCTTGGAAATCACCATTTTCATAATTAGGTGTCAACGAGAATGACGGATGAAGTCTCTCCCCTCCTCCTCGGTTTGGACTCCGAGGTGCAGAGACTTGGCAAACGGGGCCAGCAGGAAATCAGAGAGCAGAGGAAATGTGGGAGACGTGGGCAGCATGACCGAGTTGCATGTGCCTCCATGTCTCCCATTAACAAAGACTTCAGCTGTGACGCATGAGCAGGGTGGCAAAGTGCCACAGTCCCAAATTTTACTGCCAGATCTGCTAATTTCTTTGGTCTTTATGACAGGATTCCCGCTGAGTCTTTGGCATTGATCAAACTTGATTCTTTTACAGTCACTTAGTGCTGTGGGCCATTTTTATTACCACTTGAATTGTGAACAGCAGCAGACTAGACCAAGTTCTGTCATTTCTACCAGCTCCACGGGCTTTCTTTGTGTGACATGCTCTCTAAATGTCACCTTGGCCCCATATATGTTTTATGTGTGTGTTGCATATACAAGCTCTGTTTATGAAACAAGATCTGAGGCTCTGTGAAGCAGAAGCTCGGGATTCACCGATAGGTCTTTGTAAAGACATCATTAAAACAAACATAACTTGAAAGGCAGCGTTTCCAGATAAAGTTCAAGCGCGTATCTGCTCCCAAGACTAATTATGACATTTCTTTTGTATCAATAATCAAAATGAGGCAAGTCTTAATCAAATTACCAACCAGTTACGGTTGTGTATGTAAACCGGAGGTGTCCCCAGTGTGAACTATGTGAGGAACTGGTGTGTGTGTGTGTTTGTGTGTGTGTGCAGTCTCTCAGGCAGACTTATAATGGAGTTGGGTGTGCAGCTGTGTTCAGTAATTATGTTATCCAGTTGGGTATTCCTAATTAGAAAATCATCCTGATGTCAGGATGGGGATGAAATTAAATTTTGTGTCATGAATAACACTTTTATTTTATTTTGGGAATCGCATACATAGCACTCCAGCAACTTACACATATGAACAAATTAAACAGGAGATCATTTGAAATACGAGGCCCCTGATGTGGTCCTAGTTGTCGCTGCATGATTGCTGGTGCTGTAATGATCACAATAATGAAGGTCCTGATGATGACATTCATTCTCAGTTACTGATAAAATAGTCCCTTAATGTGGCGCAGTTACTTCTAGACAACACGAGCTAATGGCCCAGTGAAGCCTATTGATTTATTTGTCAGCACCTGTAAAGTTTTCCTGGAGCGCTGTTCTTGTTGTAGCCAGAGATTTCATTCTGCTGGCTTCATCTGCACTGATTGAGGTTTACTATTTCCTCCAGTGACTGCAGTTTACATTAAAAATAAATTGCATCTGACCAGCGAGATACATTTCTCATGATCCAGTATCAGAGGGGTTTGTAGATGCAGCACAAATCTTACTCTGAGCACACCACACTCCGCAGTGAAACAATTCTACAGGCTTGGACTATGATTGAAATCTCTCATTTGCTCACTGACTGTCAAGGTCCACCAGAATTTAACCTTTTAGCAGAAACGTTGCATGAATTCACTCAAGTGACTAATTCTTTGTGAAATGTTGTAAATGCAGGTGTGACATGGCTCAGGCTGATCCAGTTCCTCACATTTCTATGTTTTTCTATTTGTTTGCTATATTAATGTCCTGATGCCTTTTCATTACTGGTGAGGCTCTAAACACTCTGAAAAATACCCCAGAACCACAACACATTGAGGCATTAACAGCCAACCAAACTGCTCCCTCGCTGGAGAAAATGTTCTCATATTACCTTATGAAATTACTTTTGCTCATGGAGATCATATACATGTCAAAATCAGTCCAAAGGCTTTCAGCTTGGTTATAAAGTGCATTTTTAATTAGACACCAAAATGATGATGTTTCTTATGGCAGCATCAGGGTGACAGCAGGGGGATTTAAGATAGCTCCTCTTGTTTTTTAAAATCTTTTTCTCTTTTTTTCTGCTTCTCAGTGCTATGCTTGAATGTATTTTTTGTTCTTAGTAAAACTTCAAAGTCATTTTGAGCACAAGTGCTTCATACATGAAACAGCAAAATGTCCATGTGAGAAAATATTCTCATGCTTAAGAAAAAACCCCAAAACATTTCATTAAAACATAACACTAAGTTAATTTTGAATTTTATTGGGTTCCCATGCCTCTCGCTGTTTTCAAGACCCAAGCTTGAAGCAGCCATCACTGAAAATAGATTTTCTCCAGAGGACTTCCTCCATCTGTTAGGCAAAGTCTCACGATGATTGTGGTGAAAGTGTGATTCTCAAAGAAATAATGTAAGGCTGAGCTGTCTTTTGCCGGTTGGCTTCAAGCAGCTCAATCTGACAATATCTTAAACCAACACAGAAAGGAGAAGTCCTGCACTGTACCAAAAAGGACAGCATAAATACGTTAAATTGACACTTCCTTCTGGTGCAGGAAGCTTCATGCTCAAAACATGCCAAGTGATCTATTGGTTGCTGGGTTGGAGATGGCCAGAGCAGACAAACTCCAAATGAATTAGGTCAAGTCCAGATCCATTGCTATTAGCTCGCTTAACACAAGCCAAGTGGCTTCTTTCTGCTGCAGAACTCAACCCTGTGCTGATCCCATCAGCAAGCACAAAATTACTGTGAGGGAACATTCCCACATGTTGTCATATTAGAACCCATGTCCTGTTGTGGTGACATGGAAAATTAGAGTGTTCTGTATATATATATATATATATATGTGTGTGTGTGTGTGTGTGTGTGTGTGTGTGTGTGTGTGTGTGTGTGTGTGTGTGTATCTGAGCGTGCATAACCATACATGCCATGCAGGGTTCAATTCCCATGCACTCCAAGACATGCTCTCCTTTCACCCACCCCCTCCTTGCTCTTCAGTTTCAGTTATGTAGCAACTAATTGACATACTATCTCGCAAATAAAAACCTGAGGCCACAGTGGTGAGAAAACTTTGAAAAACAGAAGGACATCACAGAGACTGTTGTGATAAATCTGTCACCTTCCTGCCATCATGTTCAAGGTGGAAGCATCAATGTTTTCTATCCACGATTGTCCTTCAGAGTGTGTTAACATGTCCATCTTTGGTAATGGGAGTCACAGAAGCCATCAAAGCTCCCAGCTGCAGGACAAGAATGACAACTGGGTTGTCATAGCTTAATTGTGGCATCTTCAAAATGTCATTCACAAGGCTGCAGGTCATGACCACTGACAGCCTTACTAGCTCACAATACCAACTGGGAAGGTTAACTGAATTAACTTCAGTGAAGGAAAGTGAGTGTTTTTTGGCAACTAACTTACATTTCAGATCTCTCACAGTGGGAGCCAGTGGTGGAGGACGTACTCAAGCCTTTACTGAAGTAAAACTATTAATGCCACAATGTAAAAATACCAAAGTTTGATATTTGACGAAGAAAACTACACAATATTTATAGCAGCAAGGTCGATGCAGTACGGGGTTCCCACATTAGTCCTAAGTCTTCTTTGGACCTCTACTTGTCCATGGTCACATTCAGAGCTCATGTCGTCTGAGCTAGCTGCATCATTCTCATGCTCTTATTTTTAGATGATCTGATTCATAAATGACACAAAACACATTCCTCATCATCAGGAGCCATCATTCATTTTGATTTCCAGGGGGCAGGTTTTTCATAGGTTTTTAGGTCTTATTAGTCTGGAGGCTTCTACACATTACAATCAAAAGACCCCTTCTATCAAGCTTTCTTTCTCTCTGCTCCCTGAAAGGTGACCTTTCACAGTGCACCTGTCAGCCTTTGGATCTATATCACTCTAAAGGTAAAGTGAAAAGCTCTTATTATATCTGGATAAGTCTCCCAGGACCAGCTAAGTTTGACAACACCTTTCATCAGCACACCAGGTTTGCTCACAGTGAAAGGTGAAAATAAAAAGAATAATAATTCATGACCTGAAGGCTTTTATAGCTCACACTGGCTCCCCTATGAAAGAGTTGAAAATAGATATGTATGCAGTGGTCGTTGGAGGCAATGCTGCATTGAACCAGCTGTTCAACTTCCACAGCAACATAGGATGAGGTGCAAAATGGAAATCTATCTTTCCTTTAAGCTGTTTGGATACAGCGATCCTCTAGCTCTGTACAACAATGTATTTTCCTTTGGGTGCCAAATGAAACAACACCTGCATACATAGATAGATGTAATAGGGCATGTTGTAGCTTTAACCCCATGGTCAGGCCAGCATTTCCTCTCTTTTGTGTTGCAAGTCAGCATAGGAAGAAGGTAGAGGAAGACCAAGGGACGAAGAGAAACGTGCCAGAGGTGGGGAAAGGCCATTAGGAATACCTACAAGGGGGTTGGAAAGAAGATAAATGAGTTGTCTGTGTTGTCCAGGTGAATGGTGGTTGGGGGTTGGGTACAACAGAGAAGCGGTGTCCATTTACTAGATTCTCCATTGTTGACTTCCATTACTGAAGCCTGTGGCAGAAGGCAGCCATGACCGATAGTGTACAAATCAGCAGGCTCATGCCGTACAGAACACAGTATGGGAATCTGCAGCACGTAGGGCCAAGACAACACATTGTTGGCTGGAATTACAAATGATTTCCCAACAGTGTGGAGCTCTGCAGCCTTACAGGTGTTGGGTGTTGAATAGCTGCGTAACATTGTTCCTGAAAAATACTCGTATGTCTCATCAGTGTGCTGTCACTTGCTTGGAATGAATGAGATTGTGAATCCCATTTTGCAGTCACAGAGCTAAACTGGGAACGGACTCCATTGCATTCCTCTGTCCTGGGATGTACTGTTAGAGCTCCATGACAATGTAGCTGAAGGGGGCAAAGGAATGAGGAGCTGTAGCACATGCTCCTGCCACTGCTCACACGAATCATGCAAATGGCGTCAGTGTTGCGTCTCACAAATCTCTCACAAACTGCAGATACATTAGCCTACAGTTCCTACAAGCCCCTCACATTCTCTTGATTAAGTATGGCTCTAATTTTCATGGGTGGAACGTGAGGGGGCAATCATCAGCTTAATTTTAAAGTTTAAGTTTAAGTATCTGTGGATTTTCTGGTTTAATGTCCATTTGATTTTGCTGAATGTGACATCTGTAGCAAAACATTTCCACACGACCTTATTCTTAAAAATAGTTGGATAACACAATAATGCATTCAGTTACCTTTTGTATTCATATCTACATGATTATATCTATGGTATTTTTTACCAGCCAATCACCACAAGCATTCTTCAGTTTAGCGTGACGTGTGATTGGCTCGCTGCTGCAGCAGAGACCCAACCCATTCTAACTGTGATGCGATGTGAAGTGGGATTTTACACGAGTGAATGCTTTCAATCCCATGACAGGGATCAAATGAACTACTATTAGTGTATCATTTTGAGGCCACTGGTGTTGTAATTTGTTAAATAATACCCAGCTGTAATTAAAATTGCAAATACTTAATTAATAAACTCTCTGGAAATATTTAGATTTTGATATTACTTTAAAATGAAAAAATAAATAAATAAATGCTTTTCAGAGCAGAGAGCAGCCTTTCACTGATATCCATTATGACAGTAAACAGCATATTTAATATTAATATTCAAGAAACAGCATATTTCGCTGTTCACTGTGAGTGTGTAAAATATTTAAAAAGCCTCTTCGGAGAAAAAAACAAACGTTTTTCTGTTTTTGCAGAGGGCAAGATCGATGTCTCTGAAGGATAACTTGAAGAAGAAAATGTATTTTCTCAGTTTTCTGGTCCAAGACGACAGATTAAAGTTGTGGCCAGGCATGTTGCTATGGCGATGACTCTGGAGCATTCAGCCTCTTCCTCATCCCGGTCCGTGAAATGTGAGTTTGAACTTCCTGAGGGCTTCTCGCTCCCCAAGGACTTTGATTCATACCAGAGTGTATTCGCTGGGGAAGCTGACTTGCCATTGTTTGTTTCTATTTTATTATTCATCTCTCCTTTTTCATGTTTCAGTGCTGAATACTTACTCACAGTCCAGCTCTCATTTGCTCCAGATGAGAAAGTGGAGAACGACTAGTTCAGGAGGGCCCATGCTCTCACACCAATAACATGAAGAGAAAAATCATGCTTTTCCCCAATATTTATTTTTTAAAATAATGGACATCTGGCATGAAAACACAGCACAGTAACCACAAAACCATGAAAAACAAGACCACATCGCGATAATTATATCATACTGGAGATACAGCGAAAGCAAAACATCACAGACGTCAATAACCTCACATTTAAAACCCCTCACAGACACGAGAGTACGATCTGGTTTCAACTAACAGACAATTACACATTTTATAGCATTACAGTGTAGCACAAGCAGGCACCAAACGTGGCAAAAAAGGACTGAGCAGACCAGGGGACTGCTTTGGTAAACATTTATCACATAAAGACACACAGACAGCTTCACATTCAGGGACGTGTTTCCAATGCTACTAGGAGCTAAATATATGATTTCATCTGCTCATCTCTGCGCCTGCTCTTCACCAAGGCATTTCTCACTTTCTTTGGCCCACTTGCAGAGCCTTCTTTCCTTGAAACTGAGACTTTATCTTGACATACATGTTAACACTTAAAATGCTGCCTCAGAAGGTGTTAAGGAACGTCCTAGAAGGGCCAGTTCTTGTCTAGTCTTCCCTTAAGTCAACCTCTGAGAAGCAAGAAGAAAAGAAACATTTTCCCTTTTGACAAGGAGGTGCTCTGTAAGACTGAGCAAGAAAATGAACATGAAAGGGAACAGCAGGTTCCCCGACAGCTCACACCGACTATGCTTCTTGGTAACACTCAGGTGCACAACCTGTAGGTCTGTAAATTCACTCTCTGCCTGAGGCGAAACTACAAAAATCTTTCAATTGCAATTCTGCAGCAGAACAAAATAAAAAAATCCAACAGAGGCACATTTTACTTGCAGCCATCTTCCAGGTGGCCATTATAAATAATTGAGAAACGACTTCTTCTAATTTACTTACTGGTGCTTTGTCAGTGTCTGCTCCCAGCAATCAACTTTTCATGTGCTAAGAAACGCAGTTTTGTTTCTTGCATTTTTAAGTAAGGATTTTGTAAGCTAAAGGTGAGCAGAGTCTCCTCGGAGTCTTTAATCCTTCAATTAAAGTGAAAGCACGGAAAAAAATCTCCAAATTAGAGGTTAAAATCATAATGAGCAGAGTACATTATCTCAAAAATCAAAGCTATTTGCTTCTGCTTGTAGAAAGCATTAAACGAGAAAGGAATGGTTTGATTTCTATCTTTGGAAAGTGACACAAATGACATGTTTGTTTAAGAGGGCACAAATGAATCATCACAGATATGAGGTTACTGTTTCACTGCCAGAAAAGTGACATTTATGAAAGATGACACTGCAGTTTATATTTTTTTTTCATCACTTCTTTTGTGTCCCGAGTTGATCAAAATTTATTCCATGTGTGTGTGTTTGGCGCTAAAGAGGCAAATGATGTTTACTGTTTATTTCTTGTGTGCCGCCTGAAGCACCTAATGGGAGTCTTGCGGAGGAAGGCAGCAATAAGAGAAAAACCAACTATGTATGCCCCTTATGCCTCTGTCTCATTTCAGCTTCACTTTGCATTCAGTCACTGTTCTGAGGGCAGAACAAGAATCTGATTTCTCACTCATGGAGGAGCATTTTTACCTAGTATGGCTGGGAGTCTGTAAACTTTTTGTGTTTTTGTACAAATCCATCTTTTAGGAGACATTTGCAGCCTTGCAGTGGTGGGAGTTATATTAATTTTCTTGCTGAGATGACTATTGATGCCCCTCAGTATGCTAAAAAACTTTGCAGCGCCACCTGTTTTCGCTTGTCTTTCTGTTGCGCTAAGCTAACTGGCTGTAGCTTCATATTTAGCAATGACATGGCAACTAAATTTAACAAGAAAGCCATTACACATAGTTCACCAAAATCTCAAAATATTCCTTTAAAATTATTTCCAGTTCTGTCAGCGCTGACGAATACAAAAAGGCTGAATATATTTGTTCCTATTGCAGTGGGCCTACTTCCAATTTGCAGGGCAAAACTGGTTTGACTTTAAAACTGTGAATATTAGATTGTAGCATTCTAAGATTGGTTTTAATGATTCAAATCTAATCCTGCTAAAGTGAAAAGTAAAAGCAAATTAAAATTTCAACAAAACAGCACACATTTCAGAGCAATTTCTCTGTCTCTCTGGGAGGATTTTTAATTAGGGTGCCCAGACAGTTTTGTACTTCTGTCCATAATACACATGACCAGACAGCAAGATTTATTTTCTTAAGTTGTAAATCTACATAATGCGGAACGCCAAACAATGTCAGCTCTGGATTAAGAGGCTAATTATCTTTATTACACCCTCTCAGCTATGGTCATAAAAGATATTTGGCAGTTTGCATTTCATTTAACTATTTAATTGAACTCAGATTTCATCACATTTACTTTTAAACTTTTGGATAAATGCAAAGTCAGTGGAAGATGAAAGGTGTGCAGGGTGTGAAATAAACCCTGACTCCTGTCCTCCAGTGCACCAGCACCAGGATGAAAATCTCCTGATTTAATTACAGAAGCCAGCACAGAGTGGAGTCCGCGAGACAAAGTGTTTACAAGTGAGGCTCTGCTGGGGATTTTTGCGTGCCAATTGTGTGACTGTGAACTCTCTTCCACCTCTGCCACCGCCTGAAACAGCCCACTAAACTGCCCACGGACAGTGCTTGTGCCTGCAAATCTCAGCTGTCACCCGCACGCTATTGTCATTCATGTATTCATATGCCTGTGCAGTGAAAAATGATAAAAAGGAGGGTGGTGGGTGGATGTGCGGGTGGGTGGTGGTGCTGCAGAGACAAGGCAGTGCGAGGCACTTTAATGTGTATATACAGTTCAGCCTGGGTCTCGTTCTTATAATCAATCATTCAATCTTTCACTTGCCACCTTCAAGAAGAGTGACTCTGGCTAAATGATGTATAAGAGGGCAAGCAGCACAAGCCTCATTTTTCAGGTTACTTAAAATCTTATTTAAATAATTTCAAATTCTGAATCCAAACCAAAATAAACACACAGAGTAGCTCCCTGTATTAGCTACACTACATAATAGGGTACTTCATAGGGCTACTGGCTCGCTCACGAAACAGCTACCTGTTCATCTTCACACACGGGTTTATGACACCACAACTTCACAATAACAAATCATTACCATAACTGATTTCATTATTACTCTAATTTATTATTTTACTTCTATTAATAAATAGCCCAACTACTGTCTTGCTATTTTCATTATTGTAGCGCACTTTGAGCTTCATTCGCAGAACGAAAGAAGCTTGTTAGATCAAGTTTTTTGTTATTATTTTTATTAAAGACTTGAAGGGCTCAGATGTGGCGCACTAGTGGAGCCATTTGTCTTGAGTTTTACAAAGGCAAAGATCTGCTCTGTAGGAGAGGGTCCCTGAGAAACACCTCATTAGTCTAAGCCTGGAAAAGGGGTCTTTGTACCTTGGTAATGCTCAGAGAAATTGGCAGCACTGAAGCGGAAGGCAGAGAGTACATAAAAGACACCACAGAGATAATTGAGCAGCAAAGGTGAGTTTGAATAAAACACTTTTCTGTACCTTTTTTAGCAGGGGCAGGCTGGGGCTGCAGTCAGGTCACTTCAAACTTTTCTACTTATTCACATCTTGATGTTAATGTCTACATTAGTATTCAACAACATGATAGGAGATTCGAGATCCAACACCAAACCTGTTTGTTATACTGGAGAGGCCTAATGCAGAATAATAATCTAAACTTTCTTATTTATAAGCAGTAATGCTAAGTTATGGCCTTCAGCAACTGAACTTTAAGATATTTCTGTAAACATGCCTTATCATACTGAATCACAAAGCGGTGCTGCAAAAGGGTCAAAAAGATCCTGCTATTACTAAGAAGTTGACACAATCACCCAAGCGAAAACATTTTGGTGTTTGAATTTTTGCAGAAAATCGGTATTAGATACAAGAAATGATGTAACATAACTCAATAAGAGCAAAACACAAAGTCAGAGCTAAGCAAGAAGCTCGTCTGGAAAAAGCTAGTCTAAACAGGATTATTTCCTGGGGTTCAAATATATCAGGAATTTAGGAGTTAACTGTGATATTTGAGAGAGATGCCCTGAATGAATGAAGATGGAACAACATTAAACACAAAAGGAGCTGACATCCATACTGGTTCATTACTGAGTTAATGAGTCCTCTTTGTTCAGCAGTATGTCGCTGTCAAAAATTTACCTTTGGTACAGTAAGAACATGAAGGCAGTATTTACAAGTACACAAGATTTATATTTTTAATGTAGTTTCTCACTAAAATGTACGTCTGAGCCAGTGGACAAACTACCGAACGAAGCCACACAGAGAGCACAGGCACTTGATGTTCTCTTCAGGATGCGACAAAGCGGATGCTGCCGATGAAGCAGGAGAGGAAAAAATTTCATCGAACTGAAATGGCGCTTAATCCCAACTCACATTCTGCAACTAATGCACACGGAATTTGAAGGAGACCTTTAAAAAAGGCCTTATAAGCGAGGGCAGTGACATTACTCAGTGCATGACTCATAGCATATTAAGATGAAGAGTGAAAAACAGAAGATTGAAAAAGCAGATGGTGCGCACAGCGACTGGTGCCCGACAGCCACTGATGAGACCACCCAGCTCTCCTTGCGGCTCAGCAGGTGCCGGTGGTGCTGACGGTGGTGTAGCTGAACTTGGACATGGATGTGGCCATCGACGTGGCCATGGAGGTGGCAGTGATGCCATCTTCTCCCGCATCCCTCCTCCTGCACCGGCAGTACTGGCGACAGAGCCGGTTGCGGTAGCAGCAGGCGAAGGTCGACAGCAGGGCCTTGCGGAAGCGCGTGTTCATGAAGCAGTAAATGATGGGGTTGACGCAGGCCGAGGTGTAGGACAGCAGGTGGATGAAGGAGATGGGCGCTCCTGAGAGGGCTTTAGAGGCCGACTTCAGGTCAAAGGCCTTCCAGGTGTTGGCTGAGTACAGGGGCATCCAGCAGATGAAGAAGAGCGCCACGATCACCATCAGCATGCGGATGACTCGCCTCTTGGCCTGCAGCTTGGCCTCCGAGGTGTTGCTGCGAGCGCGCTCGGTTTTGGCCTGGGCGGCACCAGACGAGGCAGAGAGGGTGGGGAGCTCCACAGCAGAAGAGGGCTTTTTAGACACCTGGATGTAGCAGCCGTCATCGTCATCATTCGACCCTGTGACAGCCCTTCCTACACCGTTCTTCTGCCCTGTGGAGGGTCCAAAAGTGTACAGTTGGAGGGGTTTTGGTGGGATTTAACACAATGTAAACGCTTTTAAAGGACAGGTTACCATTTTTCAGGTCAGATTCTGCTCGCTGCTAATTATTCCTCTTGTTTGTATTGACCATTAAAATAAATAATAATGCATGAGAGACCAATTTCACAGTCCTGACTTTGTGCAACGCTGTCTAAAAGTTTATCTGAACAGTTGCAGTTAGACAAAGGATAACTTGTGTTTCTCTGTTGAGCTGCAGTAGAAAGATAATCACACAAAGAGAGAATTTTGCACCAAAAAGACTTGATTTGTCTGACTCAGACTTTTGAACCCCCACATTAATTCAGATAAACTCATCAAACACATTCTGGTGCAGAGTGAGGAGTGTGGATTTTGTCCTGCATCCCTTCCACTGAGAGCACATTATGAGGGGATCTGTTACTGGTCAGTATAAACAGGAGGAAGGATTACAACAGGCAAAATCTGTTTCGATTTCTGACACCTGGAAGTTTATTATTTCGCTGCATCACACAGAAATAAAACACCACGCTCATAGATGAGCAGCCGTTACCGAAGGCTATTTCAGATCAGCCTTGATGATGAACCACAAACACACACACAACACCGGACTCCATGGAAACTGGTGCTGCTGATGCACACGGTAACAACAGAATTTAGAATTCATCTCAAAGGACCATATTTTCAGCTATGCCTAACTGATGTTTTTCTTTTTTTTTCCTTTTTTATGGGAAATGGCAGCTATAAGGCCAAGGAGACTCTCGGCACAGTATAGTAGGTATTAGGAGAACTGAGAAGTATTTTTGGATGTAACAGGTGCAGAACTTGTAGGCAGCAACAAAATATGTCATTCTCTGCTTGAGGCAAAACAAAGAATCTCCCTTTGCAGTTCTGTTTGTCTGTGTTGTCTGATAATGGTGGTTTGTCTCTATTTGAAAGGGCATAAAAAAAAAATATCCATTCAAACTTGCATGTATTTAACTGGAATTAAATTTTTACACCGGACTTGATAAATCTTTTCTAATGTGATTCACCGCTGCTTCACACAGGTCTATCAAAGTGAAACAAGCGTTTTCATCCACAGTACAAGTTAAATCAATATGAACAAAAAGCCTTTCGCTGTTTGGATTGAATTTATGATGGATCTCACCGGTGGTCTCTGTGCTTTGGCTCAGCTCAAACTGCATGCCTCGGTAAAGCTCTCTGGAGATCAGACCGTAGGCTATAATCATCACCACTCCTGGGATGAAGAACAGAGTGAACAGCAGCAGCACATACCTGAAAAACAGCCAGAATGGAAAGAGAGAGGTGTAAAAACAACATGCAGAGAGAGAGAGACAAAGTCACAGCTGAATGTGAGCTCAATCAGCCCTCAAAAACCAACCATACACATCAGACTCTCTTGCTGGCGGCTGCAAAAGTAGCTTGTCATTTGAACAAACTGGCCTTCTTTCCTCGTGCACCTTCACGCACATGTTGGAGCTGTGCTGGAGGCTTTGCAGATGGTTGACCCCTCCCACCAGACCTCTTTAGCCCCATGTTGTCTGGCAAGAGGCACTGTGGCATCCCGGGCCAGTTCAGCTTGTCCCTGCAGGCTACCAGGCACCTCAGCACCCTGCTGAGTTGTCTTCAGTCTGCAGTCTTTAATATTCTTCTCTACTGTGATTTTTCCAGCTCATTTTTTGTAGCTCCTTCTGCTTTCTTGAATGTGGCACCAAAGGCATTTATGGTCAGTTTGGACCCCATTCTGAGACACCCACTGGTACCCTGGGGGAAGTTTTATTTCATCAGAGTGTTGAGTTTTAATGTCCTTTCAAGTGCTGTAAGGTCGTCTTCCCAAGATTTGTCTTTACTGGTATCAATAGTTAGCCAGTCCTGGGATCTGCCCTGATGAACAACAGTGGCTTTAAATGTGAGTACAGAGGTGACATATTGAGGCAGACATTTCTGAACAAAAAATAAGAGCGCTTCTCCGGCTGACGGTTGGCCGAAAGATAAGGTGCATCCAGCATTTTATCAAGAGAACACAGACGTGCCCCAGCAGAGTAAAAGAAAGTAAATTCTGAAATGAACTGTATGATCTAACAAAGCACGCTGTACTCAAACGTGATGCGCTGCAAGGACACATCAGATCTCCATAGCTTGCAGAATGAAGCGGGCCAGTCGGACCGGCCGGACAACTCGGCAGCTGACATTAGAAGACAATATAATCTTTAAGAAAGCAGCAGCCACCCTGTTTTAACCTACAAGTTTTCAACACAACCTTCAAACTGTTATCACATACTGACAGATTACACAGCAGCACAGTGCATATTGACACATACGGCAGGAGCTGACACATGGACGCATGGATATTTCATATAACACACACAACTGCTTTAAACAGAGGGCATTTCTGAAATTTGATTTTGACCAAAAAAAAAAAAAAAACATCCTGCAAGGTGAGAACTGCCAGACATTTTCTGCTGCTCCTGGCTGCTTTCTGATCATAAATGTTCCATTTGTCTTGCCCAGAAAAGATTCAGGATCGTGGCTCTCCCTCTCTCTTTCTCTCTCAAGTGTCTCAACTGATAATACATCAAAGACAGAAGTGAGCGAAACAAACCACAGACAGAAAGGAATTTTTGAACAGCAAAACACAAAGGGCTCAAATCCAGGTTCTCTCCATCTGTATCAGACTGCAGATAAGGATCTCCATATGTTCCGTATGAGACCTTCAACGCTGTGTAGCTTTGTTGGAAAGCACAAAGAGCTGCATAAGAGACCACTTTGGATCAGTGAATCTAATGAATAAAACCATCACATGAAATGAGGTGAGCGAAAGCGCATCATTGTAAAAGAACTAGAAACTAGAAAGAGTAACCTGTGAATTAATACGACAAAGAAACTGTACAGATGTCACTTTGATGGTAAATCTTTGCCATCCGCTGCCACACCTTCCTTTTGATTCGTTGTAATCAGAGCGCACTGCTCTCAGCCGCCGACGTCTGCCCTGCACATCAGTCAGCACATGAAAGCGGCAGCGGAGAGGAGGAGGAGGAGGAGGAGGAGGAGGAGGAGGAGGCCGGGTTTCATTCACTCTCTGATATTCTCATGTCTTCTCGGGCTCCCCTCTGAACTCTGCACAGCCCCGGCTCTTTCACTTCTCATTAAAGTAAAGGGGCTTCAGTCAAAACCTCTTGTCAGCTGGCTGTTTGATACTGCTTAAAATCTGTTGGACAAAAAAGCTGTCAGGAAGTGAACACGCGGGAGTGCGAGTGGAAACACACCGAAAAATAAGCGACAACACACACAAAAAAAAAAAAACAAAAAAAAAGGTGCCGGTGGGTATCTGTGCTTGTTTTGTCTCATGGGGGAAACCCAGATGGATGGAGCTGAGGCAGAGGGACACAGGAGAGAAAAAACATGATAAATATTCATATTTAGCTCCCTCTTATGACTGTTTCCACGTCACCTGACTATCAATGACTATCAATCAGGAAAGGTGTGTTGGGTTTATAATAATCATCAAAGGACATATGCATGTGTTGGTGGTGGGGAGACACCCTCTTCATGACATGAATCTGCTTCCTGCCATGTAGAGCTTTGTGTGCACAGTAACATTAATAACCAGTAACTTATTGCCCCTGCAAAAAACACGACATTTTGCACGAGGATCCTCCTCACACTTCCTTTTACAACTTCAGGCTGACTTTCTTGATGAAGTAATAATCTTCATCTCGGATTTGTCTTCTTACATGAAAGATGTCTATGCGCTCTGCCAAGTCGTCTTAATGTTCACATGCGCTCAGAGCAACAAACTTAACAAGCAGCGGTCAAGTGTCACCAGAGTCCTTTGCCCTGCATTTCACCTTTCAGCCCACAGAAAGTCTCGCTATATTCTTGCTCAGGAAGACTGGAGGCACAACTCAGAACTGAAAAAGTCCTCCTACCTTCTCTGCAACATTTTGGATAAAACCCCAAATTACCACCTTGCAGCTGTATGCCTCCACAGAACTGTAAAGGTGGACTTTATGGTCCAGGGCTGGCCCTAACCCAACAACGACACACACCTGAACTTCATGATCGTCAAAGCCAATGAGCTAATGGGTTGACTACCAATCTTCAAATTTGGATGTATAAGTATGAACGAAGCTACAAATTCTAAAAGGTGGATGTGTTTCAAGGTGGACAGCCAAGATTAGCGTGACCAGTTCAGCTCAAATGTGAAATACGGTCACAATCTGCCGTTGGGTTCCTGAGTGATGGTGCTGAATGAAGGTCAGGAAAGTATTTCTGCAGAACACTGCCACGTCACGCTGCAGCTGAACTTTGATGCTTTGGATATAAAATGTTATCACTTCATCATTTTATCCCGTCAGCACATGAATTCCTGAGTTACAGATAAAATTGTGCTTTGTGAAGTCAGAGCGACCTAAAACTGGTTCATTCTTGATTCAGAGGCTTGTGACAAATATGAAGATAAGTAATTAGTCAAATCAGTAACAGACTCCTCTGTGGTAAAGATGTAAACACAACAGTATTAACTTAGTTATGTTAATTGTGCTACTTCAGAAACCAAATGTACTTCCCAGATCCTGAGTATGATCACGTATGTGTGCAGCCGTAATGACTCACAGCCTGACATTTGGAAGTGAAGTAAAAAGCCTCAGAGAGCTGAACTACAGGCTCCAGATCAAGGATCTGTTCAAGTGACATTTTGCTGGTGAACCACTCTGAGAAAAAAAACAAAACAAAACACTAATTTTATTAATTCTGAGGTTGAAGAAGAAATTCATATCATGATATCAAGTCTTTACTTTCTTAATGCTGACTTCTATTAAACATATTAGTCACTTGTGCATTAAGTGTGCACTGTAACTTGTAAATACAATTAAACACTGGATAATGTAATGTGGTTGAGATACTCAGAAGCCAAAATGAAAGCCTACCAGCATCTAAACTTCCATTCAGAATGACATGATGTGGTGGACACGGCTGTGTTGACTTGCCTCAATGAATGTGATTATTCATCCACCCAGAACATTTAGGCTGCCATGACTTTTCCTCAGTCTGCATAAAACCGTCAGTGCACCTCCACCATGTGTGAGAAAAATTAGACGAACAGAAAATCATTAAATGTGTCTTTGATTTGACAAAATTGACCACTTTATAGCTCTTTAACATCTATTCATCATCTCAGACTGTGATTTCTGTGTAAAAATGGATGCTAAAGTAACTCTATGAACAGCTTAGATGCAAAAAAATGTGCCATTTTCAGACAGTAGAAAAGATGGAAAAGCGGTTTTCCACTTTCAATTGGAGTTTTAAACCCTAACCACACTGTGATTTAAAAGACGGTCATGATGGGTAAAGATGAAACTGTGAATTAAAACTTGAAAGGATCTCATACTCTGTGACACATCTGGACTTTTGACATCTGAGCCCAGACTTTCTTCCTCCTCCTCCTCCTCCTCCTCCTCCTCTGTGAGCAGACTAATTAACTGGTCCCCCAGTGCCTCGTCTTTCCCAGAGAAGCTTTGCAGTTTGATAGACAGTCAGAGAAAAAAGGATCCTTCAGAGTGTTCGACCACAAAAGGCTGTCACATATGAGGTGCTGCCATGTTCATCTTCTTCCTCGTTATAATTACGCCATCCTGCAGAAGCCAGAGTTGTTTATGGACAGATCTATGAAAATCCCTGCGTGGTATATCCCCAGATGCTCTAACGTATCTTGTCCTTAAGTGTGTATTCATCTGCTTGGGGTGCTTTTTAACAACAAAGCAGCATTTATTGGTCCTCAGAGGACATGCAGATGGATGGATGACTTTCGTGCTGCAGCGGTAATCCTTCCTCTCCTGACATTTTGCCTAAGCTTCCCTCTTCCATCCTTTTCAGCTTACAGTCAGGAGCAGAGAAATGATCACAGAAATGTAAAATGACAGCAAGATGGTCCTCGCAGCATCAATTCTGAGGGGAAACACATTATCTACAGCATCTTTGTCTAATGATGTATTCTCTACTTGTAGGCCCAGCTCCTCTGTTTTTTGATAGGACCCCTGATCCATTTCACACTGTCTCTAATTACGCCTCAACAGGAGCTACCTGTTGACCTTTTTCCTTTTAAAACACAGTGACCTCTGTAGCCACCTTTACAGCCTCAGCCCAGGGGTTCAAGTCTGAAATGACAAGAAGTTCCAAGCCTTCTCTCCGTCATTAGCTACACCCTTTATCCTGCTCATATTTCTTGCCGGGTAGGTAGAAAGAAAACACACCAAAGGCAGAGCAGCATTGCAGAAAGCAAAATATAGCAGCAATATCAATTTATTTTAATGGAACTGCACCAGTGGGTTTGCTTGCAGTGGCGTTTCTACACAAATTTGTCTTTCTTGAGTTTAATTTTGGCAATTCTGAGATGCAAGTTTGGGCCGTTGACCAAAAATAAGCAGTCTTGAGAGTGTAGGAGGAGGACGCTATTGAGGCTTATTGTGGCTTATGAGCTGTGTTGCACCATTCACTTATATTTAAACAAACAACAAAAAAAAGCTAAGGTGGCCTAAGAAGCTGCTGTAGTTTACACAACAGACACATTTTAAAGTGTACTAATGACTCTGTTAGAAAACAGCCAAGGTCCTGTTGTTTGAATTTGGATTTGATTTCTGGCATCAGCCCTCAGCACTGAGATACTGATCAGGAAGGGCCAGCAACATCCATTCTGCCTTAGGAAATTGTTGACAAGACCCTCATGATCCTTTTTTTTAAAGATCTGGTTCAGGAACCCTCAGTAACAAATCCAAGAATGCACAAACCAGGACAGTGAAGCAGCAACATCTTGGAAGCACAGCAGAGTATGATATGCTGTTTAATAGACCTGTAAGGGGGAAGGCTGAAGCCATCCTATCTGACAGCACTCATCCCCTACACTCTCAATTTCAGATTTTGCCCTGTAGCTCTCGGTTCAGATTCCCCCCTGTTCCCCCTGCAGCCATCTCTCTTCTGAATACAGCCCCCCTTCCACACTGCACTGTATGTCTGTGTTTGTTTAGGTATTGTGCAATGACCTGCTGTAAAATCAACTGCCCTCAGGAAACAAAATAAAGATGAAACTTAAGCACTGGAGGCTTCATGCACTGAAATAACACTCAAGAAAACATTTCACCTTACAAGTTGCCAGCAGGTGCCGGTAGCCTTTGAGTGAATTATTGTTGGAACCAAAATCAAGCAGCTTGTGTTAAATTTACTAAGTGAGTCAGTCAATTCATCTTTTACTCACTTCACCGTCAAATTACTGCCATGTGAAATCTTTCATATAAGTTTCCCGCTGAGTTGGTCCAACGGAATGGCAGCTGTCATCGCTTTAAAATAGCTTAACAAGCCTCATTATCCTGCGAGTCATGCTTGACAGATGGTTTTTCTGTCCATTATTAAAGTCAGATCAGAGAAATGTTTCATGAGCTGATGAATGACTGAGGATGTTTTCACTTTTTCACTTGTGTATCGTAACAGCATATACATACTGGCCTCAAGTTACACTAGTAAAGAATGTGTCAATCCCTGACAGGCTGTAGCTCCACCAGAACTTACCAGGTCTGCTCAGCTTGCGGGCTGGGCCAGTCCAGGCGACACATGTGGCCAACAGTGCCGTTGGTCTTGGGGAAAGACCTGAGGACACTGAACACCGGGTAGGGCACCATGATTAGCAGTGACACCACCCAGGTGGCAGCGATGACACGGTAGGCGTGGGATCGGGTCTGCCACGAACGGGACTTCAGCGGGTTGCAGATGGCACTGTACCTCTCAATGGCGATGGCCACGAGGCTGAAGGTGGAGATGCTGACAGAGATCCCTGCAGAGAGAAAAGACGGGCAACGAGAAAACATTCAAAGAGCTTGCTTTGTCACAGACCTTTGGATAAACGTTCACCTATTTTTAAGTGTGACCACAATCTTTTCCTGACCTCAAACAAGCATTTTTGTTGCCAAGTCATACCCACCAAGTTTAGTTTCATAGTCAGCTGCTGAATTAAGCTCCTCGGGCTCTACAAACACAGTCACACTAAAAAAGATACAAGACATGTATGCTTAAAAGCAAGGACAACACTGGGACATAATCCACCGTCTCTCAACAGTGCTATAACCGCTGTGATCGAGGACAGTGTCTCTGTGGGGTGTCCACAGTATTAGATCCTTGAGAGACAATTCAAGGCCAAGTTGTATTTGCATATATGAATATGCACAATCTGCAGAGGGGGAGCCAAGCGCCGTCAGTGCATGGCATGTGAGCCTGGGCTGAGACAAATAGCATTAACAAACCCATACCTGCGTGTCACCAGCAGCTACAAAGGATCCCCCCCACAAAGGAATAAATTTACCATACTGATCCTCTGTCACAATGAGAAACAACAAGCTCAATCCACAGTCCTGCTGTCTCATATTAATCCCCATTTGTTTTTCCTTCACGACACAAGAGCACATCCTGTCCACTGCATTATCATTCAAGGGAGGAAGTCTGTACGCATACTCCTATAAGCATGCTGCAATTCAATATTCAGGCACCGTATTAAGTATATGAGTGGTGGACTGCTCTGTGCCTCGGCTGAGAACAACTGATCCTCTCCAGGATCAGCCTTTGGGCTCACCTGCAAAGCAATGATAAAATCTTGGTTCCCTTCTACTGAGTTAAGCTTCATTATCAGAAGCTGAAAAATCAGGATTTAGTGTATATTGTCGGGTGCGATATATTAAAACCCTAAAAACGTGTGGATTTTAACTTGGAGCAGAAAGAGAACAGTGAGGATATTTGATGTGGGATTTGATGTGGAGCCTGATAGAAGCAAGCGAGAGCCTCTTATTCCTGCGCTAACAGAACAAAGGATCCGACTTGTACAGATACTCCGGAACAAAGAGAACATAATTGTCAGAAAAAGACGTCTGAATGCCTTTCATGCTTCGTGAAAAGTCAGAGAGACTCTGCTGTATTATTAAAAGCATTTTGGGTCTCTGCGAGGAGGCTAATTTTTTTGATTGCTGCTACGCTGTCATGAAACCAGACAGTACACTACATCAAGCCCAACCACTGTGCCGCTGATGCACTCAGATGGAGGAAGATAGTTACATGCAGTAACTTTAGCTCGGTGTTCACTGACACAGCCCTCCACCTCCACGATGAGGCTCGTCTTCCCAGTGGGCGGAGGCAGAGATGCTGAGTGAGATGAAAGAGACGGCAGCATGTCATGTTCTAAGAACAACAGGAAGTTAGTTTGTGTAGTTTCATCAAATTTGCATTAAAAATAGGTCTCCCTCTTGGATCAATAACTCCGTAATAAATTCATATCTGTCAACACTGGGAATTGAAAATAAGCAAAATAACTGTGACCAGTACTGCTTGTCATGAAGTAGGAGCAACCCTTCTGCCATTTGGTCAGATGTTTGTGGAAACTTTGAGCCTTTCTGGCAGATCCTCCATCCTTCTCAAGTCCACCCATCCTTGAATCCTCAGGATTTACAGGAAAATATTTAAACAGGAGGGCACAGTGATAGAAGGGTAAAATATAGGAGAAACCCAGGAGGAAAGGCAGGGTTGATGGGTATGGTTAAATCTGAACACACAGACACGATCAGCTGTCAACAACAATTAATGTCCACTCTAATAAAATAATAATTCCAGAAAAAAGAGCCTCCTTATAACCGCAGCACTTTCCTTAAGTCGTCAAAGCTGTCTGCACCTCCACGAGTTAACTGCAAAAGGGAACTTTCAATATTTAATTTGGCAAATGTGTAATGTTTCCCATTTTCAGAAGAATATGAGCAAATATAGACTAAAGAAAAACAGGGCTCAGGTTGCAGCTCAGAGTGTAACTTACTGAATCCACAGCAACATTACAGTAGTCTTGAATCAAGAAAATTACGTGCAGCCGCAAAATGTCAGGGCGCTGTGCTGAAACACCCAGCAACCTGCCTCATTCAGCGACACAGTCCCACAGTGACTGTTCACCACTGTACACTTCCGGTCAGCTGGAATAACCACCTGCAGCAGAAGGAGGTGGGTGGCACAGTCAACACATGCAGATCTTTACAGCGCAGTGTAAAGAGTCTCACACAATAAGTCTCTCACACCCACACATATTTTTCAAGTGCTAAGCACAGACACAGTGAAAGACCAAATCACACACACGGGAGGAGGAGGGGGGTGCTCATTTGTTGATGCTTGGAGGCAGTCATGCCTGGCCACAGCTGATTGTAGAAACGAGGAGGTATTTCCATCTTTCTCTTTTCTCCAGCATAGCAAGGAGGAATAATCAAAGGGAATAATAAAAGTAATGAGCAGAAGAAGAGAAAAGAAGCATTATTTATATGGCACCTTTGTAAAGTGATTCACAAAGCAAAAAGATACACAGCAGGAGAAAGAAATTAAGGCCATAAAGAAGGAAGCAGCAAAAACAACTTTGTATAAAATGCAGGTGAATACAAGAATCACTATTCAAGGCATTTGCATAGAATAAAATTCAGTGGGAAGAGTCTGACATTTATGGGAAATATGCTTTCTTGTGGGGACTTAGATGAGAAGGTCTACAACACTTTCATGTCCGCATCAGCCACAAGACGGTTAGCTTAGCATAAAGACTGGCAGCAGGGGGAAACGGTTGGCCTGGCTTTGCCCAGAGGTAATGAAATCTGTGCACCAGCAGCACTGAAGTTCATTAGTTAACACATTACGCACTGACACGTTACAACCGTACAAAAACTGCAGCGATTAACTTCCATCCTATTAACTTGCTGTTTAAATGTCTGGGAAATTAGATGCTAGGAGCATCCCTGATTGAGATATAACATGTTAATTTGTGGCACTCAAAATCAAATACATTTAAAAAGTCATCTTTTATGAAGTGATTTTGCAAGCCTCTAGGAAGGAGCACTTTGCCTTATCAGTGAGGCGTGTTTTAGAAACGGAGATGAAGGAATGGCACAATCATCTTCACCACCCGCCATCATAAATACTGCACGAAGAGGCTATATTGTGTTCTTACGATGCCAGCCTTCACAAGGCAGACTTTGGGGCTCTTTGTATTTGACAGAACACATACTTATATGCACTTTTCAGTGCATGGATACATGAGGATGAGTAGCTCGGCCCACACAGCCCCATTAGAAGGTGAAGCCTGTGTGAAATAGAGCCACGGGTTTTCAAATGAGTGATGTTTTCAAATGCTACACTGATAAAGACTGATAGCTTGGTGGCTGTGCAGATTCATACTGAAAGGAAGTGCACTTCCAGGTGATGTATAGCACTGATACTCCGGAGATTTGGATTGATGACCCAGATGCAGATTCGCAGACAGCTCGAACAAACCCAGAGCAGAGTGATGTGCTTCTTGTCCAGGAGCACCAGGCCCAAATTCATCAGCTCTTTCAACATTTCAGTCCAGGTCCGCTTTACCATCTGTTTTAAAACTGCCGGGGGAGGCCAACACTGACCTGAGATCAGCGATACCGTGAAGCCACTTGGTCAGTACAACGCACTTTAAAATACACTAAAGCAGCTGCACATCCGTTATACTGTAACATGCATTAATACTGTAAGTGCTTTAAGCAATAGTGGATCATTTTTCTAATTACCTAATTACTGCGGTTGATCAACCCTGTTCAGATGTTTCCTGTAAATATCACAAATTTAAATTATGGAGGAATTGTTGCCTCGATTATGTTGACAGATGTTGGTTCAAGTGAAGTAAAACACGCTGGAATCACAGGGATGAGCTCAGGGTGAAGGGCGGGGGTGAAAAGTGCAGAATCCAGGGTTCACATCCAGAAAACAATTTTAAGTTTAGGCAACAACGGTCCTTTCGTTAGGGATTAGGGAAAGATAAAAAAAAGTCTCACATGTATCATGTATAACAAGGTTCAGTAATGCTGTAGTCATTATGAGTGGATAGTGTCTAAAATATGAACATAAAACAAATCAAATATGTTGTCAGTGGGCATTTTTCTGATATATATATGTTTATCATTTCCTCATTACGCTCATAGAAAACTACGCTTCCCTCAAAACACATTTGTTATTGCAAATTGGTTGTATATACATGTAATGTCTAGGAGACAATATGTGCTGCTATATTAGAGATAATATTAGAGCAGACTTTTCCCCTTTGTGTTTCAGTTATTGCTGCACAGCTCATTGGAGTTGTGTTTTCAGACAACTGAGCTGATCAAAGCTCCCCTCCCTGACGCCTGGCAGTACTGAGAGGCTAATGTCTGAGGAGAGGTGATTTCGGACAACGTGCTGCCAAGCTAATTACCACTCAACTAACCAACTAAATGCTCACATTTTCCCCCTGTGCTGAATCTTCTCTTCTCGGGATGAAAAAGAAAGGAGGAAGAAGCTCTAATCCTTTTTCTTGTTCATTAAACGTGAGACGGGCGAACACTCACAGTAGGCTGCTTGATGACTGGCTCTTTGAGTGAATCTGTGAAGTTTGGAGTCGAGGGTCTCTCAGCGCACCTCAACCTGGGAGAGGAGATTTACTTTCCTCGCCTAATTCTCTGAGTGTTCAGTTGAGTTTTGCCCTGAAGACTACAGGCTTTAAAAACTTTACAAATGCAATTAATCTGTCGTAGATGCTGGACGCCCCTGCAGTCAGTTCTGCAAAAGTTTGCTGCAAGCGGCGGAAACACAAATTCTAATACATTATGCAAACTGAACCTCGAGTGGTGGTGGGTGGGGGGAGGGAGGCTGGACTGAGAGACCGAGTGGGTAAGTTGGTTGGTAATTGCATCATAGGACCAGCAACAAAAACACAAACATGGATGCATAAGTGTGATTGAAGACTGCACACATACACAAAAGCACACACCCGCATTATTACAACATCGATCTCATAACTGCCACCCAAACAGCACAGCGGCTATGATTCACATGATTATAGAGCTACGGGCAGATGGATGGATGCAGAGACGAATAGGCGAATAGGAGGATGGATGGTGGATTATATGTCTAATGGGCGTGTGCTAACAGATGAGCTTTGCCGAGCAGGTTTGCCACACAATCAATGGGTGAAGACAGTCACAATGATCTTCTGTATTGATTGGTTTTGGCTGATAGAGGGCCTTGCTCACGGGAGGGTCAGATCAGACGCCAGGGGGAGGTTTGATAGATATGGGTCTTTCCATGCAGATGTTGGTATACGTCAATGAGCACTGATAAGATATTTTGCACTGACAACGATTCTGTCTTCCTTCTATGAGCAGACATGTTTTCTTATTAATTGCTTATAGGTAGATCTGTGATCCAGAAATCACAGATCCAGATGTGTGGAAGTTATAAGTCTGCTAAAAAACACTCCTGATGATCCAAAAGTACTCCACACTAACACAGTCGCAGTTTTTTTAGAGGTAGAAAGAATAATATTCAACACTCCGAGAGGCTGGTAGACTTAAGTGCAGACAGAAGGCAGACAAACGCAGAAAAGGAAAACTCATAAACCCCCGACTGAAAAATCATATGCGGAATAACAGGGACTACACATCTCCTCAAACGAGCAGCAGAAGGACTGCAAGACATGCCTACAAACAGCTGCATCATTAAAGAGTCCAGCTGAATCTCTTTTACTGGTTGTTGGGTCTTGCAAGGGGGGGGGGGTGTTATGCTCAAACCCAGTACAGTCTGTACAGACGAGTGCAGAATCCTTGCAAGCATTTGTTGAGGAAGCAATGCATTTATGTCATGCTGCAAGTGGACCAAAGCAAACTGAATGACTGAAGAAACAGCATCTCACTCTATGCCAGCATCGATCTCACACAAGTGATTCCAGTGACTGGAAGGCAGTGTGGAGCACCGCTGAACCGGGTCAAGTAGATAAGGATTTTGTACGTCAAACATGAGGTGTTTCCTTCAGAGTGCAACTCTTACAAAGACCTGGTCACACCGGCATTTAAAGCAGCAACATTTCATGGCAAAATTAGTTCATTTTTATGGTTGGAGGTTGGCCTTGGAGTAGACTTGGAGTCCAAAATGGAGGAAACTTTGACTTCTATCATCCACTATAGTTAAAAACCAGCAGAAGAATTCAACTTTTCATTGTTTGAGATCATTTTAATTCCATCCTCATTTCCTAATTCTTAATCACTGGGTGTACTGTGCAGAGAAAATAAAATGTTTCTGCAGTTTTTAGGTAGCTGACTCAGGGAGTAACATCTCTCACATTTTCAGTGGAGGAAATCCTACTCATTATTCACACTTGGTATTCATATGGTGAAGTGATTCATCATTCATTATCAGTTAGACTGGTCGGAAGCCCTTTACCTTGACTGAAATGACAAGCACAAGACAAAGAGATAATGAAGGATTTATATTTAAAGTCCAAGGCTGCTGGCCCTCCTGCCCTCCTCCTCCTTATCACAGCTCAGAGAGCCCAGTAATTGAAAAGGAGATCCAGCAAGCCTGTTCTCACAGATGGTGCATGGCATTTCTGAGACAATAATAGGATTGTGGACCTCACCATTCAATAGCTCTTCTCAGCCATTCAGAGCTCAAAGTGAAGCGAAGACACAGAAGTACTGCAGCGGATCTCAGTTTTTTTGCCGTCTCTTGCGCTCCAGTCTGACTCAGGCCTCACGTGGCACCTCGACTCTGGGCTGACGGGAGCCAGCTCATCGCTAAGTCACACTCCTGAAGACGTGTGACTGTTCGAGCACTTTGAGCGTGATGGTTGCCTTCCAACAGGCAAAATGAAGCCCAGGGAAAAGCCTCTCTGACCAGACTGGCTCTTGTTAGATATCGAGCAATTTTCAGGCAGGATTCTTAAGCTGGAGCACATTTTCTGATCGGCTGCCAGCCACAAAAACTGTCAGATTTCCACGTTAGGATAAAGAAAACTATTAAGCCAGTCACTGAATGACCAGCATACAATTATGAGATAAATTTGATCTCTCTCTTGTTACTGTCAGCTGGTGTGACTGCAGCTTGTGTATGAGTTTGGAAATAATGGGCCCAGAAAGAGCATGTAATTTAAACATTAAATGGAGAAGAAATTACTGCTTACGCGAGACAATGTTGGTGTTTGTCTCCAAACTGCGACACTTAAACTGGTTAAGCAATTTGTTTGTTCCATTCCTACTTTTTTCACGACTTCTTGTTGTGCATAGTGAGCACCACATGGTGGACTTTACATTTCTCAAAGCTGGGAATGCAAATCAGCAATTAGGAAGAGGTTTTACGGCATGACAGAAAGTTAAAAGACAACATCTGTGTGCAGAGCATCTCAACAAAACATGAGGTGGACACAAAAATATCTTGGTTAGACAGTTTATCTTCAATGTGGAAACCAGAGCAAAGGTGATTAAAAATGTGCTCTGTGACTGCCACAGATAGCTGAATCAATAACAGTGCAATAAGTCACAATTTATTGCCCCAAAACACGAAATGGTTTTATTGATCAGCCCTTGGTGATTACTCTGCCAAATGCAAAGATTTATGGCTTCCTAAATTCGCTGCTCACATTTGAAACACCACACCAGTCAATCCCTTATTTAAAATAATACAGGAAATGGAGCAGTTTGATCCTCACCCATAAAGTAGGACACAGTCTTGCACATAGCACCTCCGAAGATGAAGTCCTCCAGGATGTTGGGGATGAGCGTGAAGGGCATGCAGAAGATGGCCATCATGAGGTCACTGACCGCCAGCGACAGCAGGAAGCAGTTGGTGACGGTCCGCATGCGTTTGTTCAGCACCAGGACCACGATGATCAGCAGGTTGCCGAAGACGCTCAGCAGGAAGATGAGCGAGTAGAGCAGGATGCGCAGCGAGTCCATCTCTGACAGAGAGAGAGAGACGACATCTTTTATGAGAACTTGTTTTTTGTTTCATTTTGCACAGTTCAGCTGATCAATAAAAGGAAAGCAACACATTTGCACAAGTGAATTACACAGCTTTGAATTGACTGAACAAACTGAATGATTATGATAGAAAATATTAATGTCTTTTATCAAAGCCTCTCAGTGTGTTCATGTGGGTATTTCTTCTTGAAAGACTACCAAGTATTTAATGTTGTTGGGAACGGCTATAAACAAAAAAGAAGTGAAAGAACGAATAAAATAGGCAGCAGAGGGGGAAGACATTATCTTCATTGACATGCAGCGTTTTTTTTCTTGTCATCACTAGAGCGAACCATGTATTAAATGACACATTAATAATAAAATAAGAATAAAAAAGTGTGAGAAAACAAAATAACGTCAATACGTGAGGAGAACAGACTGTCACAGGTTGTTCACTTGGGAAATAAGACTCCAGGCACATAAACAACACCAAACTCTATTCCAAGACAGAATAACTTCGCATAATCAACATTTTAAATTGTGCCAGTGTCAATATTTTATTGCTCGCCCTGTGAGCCAATTCTCAGGCAATAACACTGAAAGAGATAAAGACAAACAACATCATCAGTGCTGAACAGACATGCCAACCTGGGAATATAGGACAAACGGGAAAAACAAGATAAAAATTAAACAGTGCATATTTGCCTCATTAACATCTTTTCCTTGGTTACTGTTTGTGTTTTCTGGTGTCATTCAGTAACCCGTTCAATGACTGAAATACAAATCAAAGCAACAGGACGGGCAGTGGCATGGAATCTGATTGGCCAGGTCTCTAAAATAGTCATAGGTGATAGATGGTGTTTTTAACATCATGAATGGATTACTGAGTGGACTGAGGGGGCACTGGGCTGGGATCCACGTACCGGGGCCTCTGATGAAGTGACTGTTGACATTACTTTTTGGAAAGGCAATCAAATGACTACGAAAACATGCAAAACAACTAGAAGGGCATGGAAAAACAACTGCTAAGAGGCATGAAACAACCACGGAAAACAAAAATATTCTTGGGGTGAGGTGCCTTTTTCACTTCTGTGTTCCATTGGTCCATCAAAGTCACAAACAGCAGCTGAGCAATGCACAGTTTGTTACTACTCAGCTTTGAATCCTAACACCTCACTATGCAGGACTATCACAAAGAAAACTGAAATCAGCCTTCCAAAATGAGTGTGTTTCATATGTTTTCCTTCTCTCAGCGCTGCATGCCATGCAGCTGAGCATCAGTGGGAGCAGGACGGCTTAGCCAGAGGGTTTTTGGGATGCTCTCTTCACTCACACCGGCCTGTCACAGCGAGTCTGTCTGAGAACGAGGGGATCCAACAGGACAAGGTCGGGGCAGGCCATGTGCTGCGCTGAGTCCTCTGATTAAAGACAGCGACATGGGACTAAAGTCTAAAGGTCTACAGCAGAGCCTGCAGACAGAGCACCACGCATCACCTTGAAGGCACGCACACTCTCTCTCTCTCTCTCACACACACACACTTCATGAGGAGAGGAAGCAGGACATAAACAGATGTGAACAGACCATGTTCAGATGGTTATTGCTCATATGTGGGGTTTAAATTGCATTGCTGTGCCACAGTGAGGCTCAAAACAAAGACATGGCATGTTAATGATGCGATGGCTAAATGAGTTGTAGTATTACAGAAAGTGCTTGCCTGTATACGCTACTCTCTAATGTCGCTGGTACAACACAATACTGACATGCTTCATAATTAGATATAATGATCAAATATCAAATAATGGAACAAATATTTATGCTGTTTATGCTAAGCTAAGCTGACTGGCTGAGTGAGTCAGATGGCTGACTTTATGACGCTTTGTTACCTGTGTGTCTGTGGAGCGAGATTTTACCACTTCAGTGCATGATTATCCTGCTGTGACCTGTGACCAAAGCTGTAGTTTCATCATCTCTCTATGCTTGGTTTGCACTTCTCACCCTGCTTTAGGGTATCTTGCCAAAGGGACTGCGTTTGGAAGTTAGCCAACAGGTACATTTACACCATTGTTGATTAACATGCATTTTTCTTAGAAATAAAGAAACTATTAAGATTTTCTATTTGCCGTTTTAAACACCTGGTAATGGCTTCATGCTGCCCCAAACATTATGTCTGAAATACAGTGAATAGAAAATGTTGAGGAAATCTAAGGCCACAGCCAATATCAAGTTTAAGTTTTGCATTAATCAGGCAATTGGCAGAGGAACAAGTCAGCACAGATAAAAGTCGACGAGGTGCGGATTTGAACGCGGGACACTGCAGGACGCATGCTAATCACCTGTGCCACCTGAGAGCGCCACTTGCCCTCAGCTGCAAAAAATGAATTATTCTTTTGATAAGAAAAATCCTCTGATGGCTTTGAGAGCACAGTTTCATCAGCTGAAGACTGACACTTCAGCTGATGAAACAAGCAACATCGACACCCGTCTCAGTCGCAGGAAGAAAGCAGGTTGCAAGTTTGCCATGAGACACACGACAGCATTATGTGAGATCTGCATAATCAGCACAAACTTATGAGATGTCCTGCAGAAACACCAAGCGGGGAGCCCCCATTGGCTCAGCAGCTTCTATTGTGTTAGAGTTTTGTGTGATCCAGCCAAGCGAAAATGGAATTATCTATTCATTGAGCACCAGTGGTGCGTTGGCTCCCCTGAGCCTAACGACTGCAGGACAATTCACTTCGGTTTTTCTTTTACTCCCTCAAGCGTGGCAGCTGTGTTCAAATCCACAGTCATCTATAAATACATCACAGATAAAAGGGCGGCATTCACCTCGGAGATCCTGCTATGCGGCAGGAGTTGTTGGCGTGGAACGTTTTAGCCATGAGCCAGGCCTGACTGACCGCTGGAGCTTCTGAGCTTCTGCTAGGGTTATGTCTCTTTGTCTAACCTCTGTTCATATTGCACTGTGTATTCTATGACTGCTGCTGTGTAAACTGGGATTATGTTTCCCTGCAAGGATCATTAATTGATTAAAGTTTCATGACTTCACTTCCTCTTATCTTTAAGAGAGGATTTGCATGAAATCATAGGCACACTTGAAAGTCATTTATTGAGGAATGTGGAGTAAGAGGAGTCCTTTCTGTGAGGGAGCCGAATCTCTGTCAGATACACGAGTACATTTTAATAATGAGCAGTAATCATCTTAGAGGTGATGGACGGAGATGCAAAAAAAAAAATGCACAGTCCTGAACCACCCTTTTAATCAAAACTTCTCCATGAGGCTGTGTTTCATAGCATCATGTAAGATGATGAAATGTTAGAAATGACTCTCAGCTCTGTCAGTTACTCCTAATTATAAGTGAGCCGAAATCCCTTCAGAGATGAGGCTGAGAAGCAGCAGACATGGGTCAGGAAATGAGTCCTGAACTTGCAAGAGTCAGCAACTAGTTCCCTTGTTCTTGAGCGCCGTTAAAGGTGCACTCTGCAAAACTGTCACTTTCTCATTGATTCATTTGCTGAGTGTTTTTTTTTTTAATTAACTGATTGAATGACCGTTACAAACTACCAAGGTGATGTCTTCAGATTGTTTGTTTTTTCCAACCAACACATTCACAAGGTCAGAAAACATAGAAAGAAACTGGCAAACGTATACACAAACACAAAAAAATCCCTCTCATGGATCACTTGTTTCTCCGCTCAAGGACGGTCTTTGGCATTGGATGTGAATCATACACCACCGTCATCATCTGCTGATGAACACCATGAGATGCCATTGAAGGCTCCTGAACCTTAAGCCATGAATGAACCTCCATCAGTGAATGCTACTGCATGTGAGCCGTACTTCCCTTTTTCCTCTCAAGCATGTACCTTCACTTTAACAGGTGGTGAGCGAGAGGAAGACATTTTGAATTTGAATTTTTATTTTCACCTATAATTATGAATGTAACTCCAAAAAACTGCTGAAATAACACATCAGAGGCTCTTAAATGATGAATTCTGACAGCTGTAATATTCTATAACTCAGTCCAGTGTAATTACATTCCCAGAGTGCTACTCTGTTCAGACGTTTCCAATTTAATGAAAAGTACATTTTCATGTTGATTACAAAGAGTCGGTTTTGAGGAACAACTTTATCTCTGATTGACTTTTCTGTGTCCTCAATCATCTTCCCACATGAAGGACAATATCAGCTGTGAGTGACAGCAGACAAATGGTAACACTGATAGACAATCTTGGTCCTTATAAGAGGTCCAATAAAGTAACTTCACTGCATTCTTACATTTGCTTCAGCCATATTAACACAGCGTAAAGACCACATTGTCCTGTCTGATCTGAAGGTGAATAAAAACAAATCAGTCTCTTCTAACTTTAGTTAAGACTAATGAGCTTGTTTGAGTCCTCTGCTGTAATTTGCCTTCTATGGTGTTCATCTGCTACACAGGAAAAGACTGGCTGAATTCAAGTCAGACCGGACTGTGTTTTGACATTGATTCCCTTTTCTCTGACAGACCTTCCAAGCTCAAGGATCTGCTGATTATTACATATAAACATTTGTTTGCTTATAACCATTAATGGTTGTGTTTTGGAGTCTTTCCTAGTAAACACTCCAAATTGTGAATAAACCACTACAGACATGCTCAGTATGAATGTTTCCTCAGAGTGGAAGTCTGCTTCAAATGCCCAATTTGTGTCCACGCTGCCAATAAACCACTGCCTTACATCACAGAGCACTTACCAGCTCTGGCTTTAATCACTGTCATTCTTCTGCTGGTTGTCACAGCTAATCAGACGCTGCCTCTTTTCAAATCGTGACGGTAACTCCGGAGAGTTCACCGCACGTCTTGTATCCTAACAGAATCAATCAAAAGATGGGGATCAGGGCGGCTCGCTTTTGACCTCCTCTCCATGTTCAGTCCAATCACAGAGGAGAAACACTGAACACCAAGACTGATTTCACCTTGTGTCAGATATGTGGATCCCTTTTTGACTTGTCTGATGGGATAAAACTGCTCCTGTGGACTGTAAGGGTTATAAATTAATGCAAAAATCATTCTGATTAATTACAGATTTAACTTATTGGTCTTTTTAGCTGCACATCACATTACTGGGTCTTGACAAAGTCGCAGAAAATGAATCGTTTGATGACACTTGAGCAGAGTGCTCAGTGTGCAGGAGCTGATCTCCATATTGCATTTTATCCCAGTAATGAGGCGAGTTGCTGTTACCGTCAGCACAATTAAACTCAATTAGTTTCCACCGTGCCATCCCGTGAGAAACTAGTATTGATCCTACATTAACTTGAAATTTTTGAAAGTTGGAGAGAGCTCGTTTGTCACGTATGAACAAGCTCAGCACATATTCAATTACCCCCGAGGCCTCGTCAGACATGCACAGTTGCTTTCTCCACCTCATCAACATATTTTAAGATGCACTAAAGAGCACATTTTAAATGGAAATCATGCAGAGAAACAAGCCATGAGACAGATAACAGGAAATATTCATCGCAATGAAACAAACCTGAGAAGATACTGGGCAGGATGGGACAATCAGCCTGATGGCACATGTACAGTAGGTGTGAGTTCATGTCTATTTTAAGCAAGGCATTTAGCAGACAAACGAAGGCAGAGCGACTCTGCGGCAGCCTCTCCTGAGGGTGACAAATTCAGTAAATCCCAGTCCATTCTGCTGCCTCTGCAAACACAACGACAGGAAGCCAACAGATGTCTGCCAATGTTCAATGGACGTGCTGGCTGCAAACTGTTAAATATTTCCCCACGGAGTCCATGTTCCCAATGAATGTGCATATCAGTTACTGTAGTACAGCCTTTGAGATGCCTCAGTGTCAAACAGAAATGGCTGCATAGCAATAAGATTAACTGAGGAGTTTTAATTAAGGAGATAAATTGAATATTACTGAGCTTGCTCTTGCATAATATCTAAATATTTCTTTGAATTTGTCCTTTTCCATGTCCCTTTTTCCTTTTATGCTTCCTGTAAAATAATTTCTGTTTCATGAAGTTCTGTTTGAATAAACTTTCCTTGCCTCAAGACAACCACCTCGTCGAGTTTGACAGGCTCTAAAGCAAGGCCAACGCCCTCCCAAACAAATCATGATATGAATAATGGAGTAGCAATATTTGTCATTAAAATAAGTGAAATTAGCTATTCTGAACATAACTTGCTGAAACTGATGAAATGGGATTTTCCTCATTCAGTTCAGCCTCATTGAAACCAGCACCTCATACCTATTAGAAGAGCTGCATCTTAAGGGATTCCCTGACCGAATTAAACATTCAGCCGAGGTGTTCGCCATAAATCACTGGGTAAACAAAACCAGCGGTGACGCACCAGTGATTCCACAGTGGACACGATGCAGTGAAATTATTGACTGGACTGTCACAGGACTGTAGAGACCTTAAACTTTGTGAGATTCAGACTAACATTTAAAAAAAAGTACAGCTCATAAATCGATCAGAATCGATCAACTTCCTTGTAATGTATGATTGCACAGGGGTTGAGAGCCCCATAAAGTAAGGCTGCTTTTGCTTTGTTACTTATCCTGCACTGGAGAGTCACATGACTAAGGACTAACTGGCAGTGAAATTAACTCTAAGTGATACCAGATAACCCCATAAAGCTCCAGTCCTGTGAGTTAATGAAGCCAGTGTGCACACAGAGGGCATTACAGCTCAATATGGGGAAGTGCTGCATCTGATGGGATCTTTGTGCTGTCACATTGTCCAGCTCTCTGGGGCTGTGATATATTCACAGGGTGAACTGATGAGGTAAATGCATATAAAGACTCTAATATTGATCTTCTCTACAAAATATATATGGACACAGAAAGTATTTTAAGCTCTGGGATTGTGCACAAGAGGCAGCAGCTCATTATCAGGAAGGAGGATCCTTCCAAATACTTCAGTGCCTGCAGTGTGTGTGTGTGTGTGTGTGTGTGTGCACTTTCTGTTTCGACTCACCAGGTCGCTGCAAATATTTCCAATTATTTGTTCTGATTACTGTGATCATGTTATGACATCCTACATCAGCGTGTACAAACCCAAAGGGAAAGAGATGCTAATTTCTTCAACAAGACACCTCGCCGCAGAAATTGGTTATTAGAAACTTCCCGAGCCGTCGCCCACTGCAGTAATAAGTCTTTTTCCTTTTACCCCGAGCAACTCGTTGGTTCCCCCCTGAACAATGAAACAGTGTTCATTTAATGCTGATGAGATCCACTTCATGATAACTTGTCTCACATGCGCTCAAAAGGACAGAGTGAGCTCAGCAAAGTGTCACTTTGAATCAGCAGGGAACAGAGAGTGTCCGGGCCGAGCCAAGGTGCAGCTACAGATGTTGTTCCACATGAGCAGAGCCCTGTCTGAACCGAACTGCTCTCCGCTGATTACTATAATGTGATGTGTGTCAGGTGCTGTTTGGCTTTAGTGCTGTGGGAGTTTTACAGCTGCTCCTCCAGTTATAACAGCAAACACTGCAGACAAGCAGTGGAAGAAAACAGTCATTGTCTCCTGAGTTAACATGTCAACACAGATCCCAAGGGATATAATGATGTTTATGGCTTTTTGCAAATTGAGGTTTGCCAAATTAGTTTTTACCAGTCTATGTTTGCGGTGTGGCCATGGGTGTACAAACAACTATGACTGGAATACTAAAAATATGATTATTCTTAGGCAAGTTCTGGATTTATGCAGGTGCATCTTTCCTTGCAGGTGTATTGGTGTTTATTCACGACGGACATCTGAGATATTGTTATCCCCTGAACATGTAAGTCACAGTGAATCTAAAAATACATGCATCTGTTTGTGTGAAGTATGAGTGTGGTAATTGATACAAATTGCTGCACATCTGATGTTAAAGCTCCTTAATTGCTTCCACGAGCTGTGTGTCACAGCCACTGCTGTGGCTCCAACTGCTCCGCTTATCGCTGAGTGGACCAAATTAGCAGGCCAAACTTCCAATAACTAATTTTCTGCTGTTTTCAGATCACCTGTGTGTTCACGTTTGTGTCACTTCACACAGTATCTACATTTCACATCTCTCCCTCTAAGGTCCTGGTCTCTCCCACGACTCCCTAAAGGGGCACGCCTCGCAGTTTGAAAACCTCTATAGTAAGTAAAAGAGGAAGGAAAGCAAAACAATTCTGGCAAAAGGAGGGGCAGCAGTGTAATGGAGCAGCCTATACTGCACAGGAACTGTTTGAAATATGATGAGCTGTGTGAGGCTGGCTGCAGATAAGAGCTGTGTGACACGGGTGACATATAGTCCTGAACTTAGTATCTCCACCCATAAGCCAGAAAACGTTTGAAAGACAATCACAGAGCAGGGTTCAAGTGTTGAGGGCAGCTCATCCCGTGAAGCACATCTGTCTCATCTGTCCTCTGTCCCTTTTGATGCACTCGTTTTAAAATTAAGTTCCAGTTCCAGCTTCTCAGACATGAACATTTACTGGTTGTCTTGACATAATTAAGAAAAAATGTGCAGAGTCATTGACACTGAAAATAACTACTTAAATTAAAATAAAATAAAAAATAAAATAAATATTAAATACCTCCTTTCTCTCTGTCATTTTTCATCTGAACTCTCATTGCTTTGCTGCTTTATGCAGGGCTCTGGCCCACACATACATTTCCTTGAATTTCTTGGACCTATTCTGAATAAACTGCTGTTATTGTTTCTTCAGCTATTTTAATTATGAATTCATCATTTCTGTCATCGACAAACATTCGCTGGTTCCACCTTCTTGAGGTTTCTTTGACTGTTTATGCACATAATTGCACAAAAGAAAACTTTTCCCCAGATTCAGACCAGAAAGCAGCATTTTTCACCACATTAGAAGCTCAGCCCTTTCGCAAATGAAGGACAAAATGTCCAGTTAAAAGAATCGGATGGCGGTTTTTCCACCAGTGGAAGGTGAGGCTTTAATTTCCTGTCCCAGCACTGGAGTAACACCTCTGAGAGCAGGAATGCAGCTCCATAATCAGGCTTCATCTCTCCCCCTTGGCCTATAGGGAGACAGCGGGGGAGGAACAGGCCCACCAAATATTAAGATAAATAAAAGGAAGACTTGTTTGAAAGGTTGTCACCTCACAAGCGCGTGAGAGAGGGAGTGAGACGGAGGCGGCAATCTGTCTACAGGACACATCTCCTGGTCAAACACACCCAGCAGAATTTGATTGCTCTCCGGGTAGTTGAGCCGACGCTGCTGATGCTCCGGCGCGCCTCCCGTATAAGGTCAATAAAAGTAATGCAGCACAGCACAAGGAACTGATGTGAATTATTTAGTGGGGGTGGGGGGGGGGCTGAAATTTTCACGATACTGCAGCAGTAGCAGGGGGAGAAAAGAATTAAAGAACTCTTCCTCTGACGTTCAGACCTCATTACCCGGACAGCCATTATTTTCCACTGATGTCTTGATAGAAGCCACAGCTTGAGTGGTGGGGGGCCTTATCTCCTCTGGGGCTTAATCTCCTCATTGGACAGTCAGCGTTTTGAGAATTATTAAGTGAGGAAAAACAAACATCCAAAAATGAAAACACACTGTACACACACACACACACACACACACTCCTGCCCATTATTACTGTGGCATTGCTGACTGAGAGAGAAGCAGCAGTGAATCAGGCTGCTTTGGTGACTGATTGCATATGAGGAGCTTGATCTGAACACAACTCTTGACTGAAAAGCATTTTGCAGTAAACACAGCGATCAGACAGGGAGTGGAAAAATGACAAGGCAAAAGTGCAACCAGTAAATCAAATTACATTTTTAAGCAGGTGATCAGTCATAGGTGGCAGTAATTAGAAGCAAACAACACAATCAAGCTCCATTTTTCTACAATGAGATGGTGCTTTTACTTTGCAACAAAAGATCGGGCATGAACTTGTTTGGGGTTTTATTGTGAGGATAAGAATAAAAAATAGTTCCATTAGACAATAAAAGACACACATCAGATTAGTTTAACAAAAGAAGGTGTAAGACCTGGTTCACCCATCTGTTTGGGGCCAGATGTTGCCTTTTGCCTGATAGAGCCACTTGCATCTGAAGCTTAAATACAGTGTAGTTCAACACTCAGCTCGGGTGATTCATGAGAGGCAGAAGAGATGAAATCTTACCTCTGACTCTGACAGCCGGTCTGGGGAGGACGGAGCTGTTCGCGCAGCTCATGTTATAGCCGCTAACTTCCACGCTGAGGTTCCCCTGCTCCACACAGCCCGCCGACACCTCCAGCACACTGCCATTCCCCGCCTGCAGAGCCATCCTCTGTGTGCGTTATTGGGCTTCACCTGCACGTCTTAAAACTGGAGAATCAACTTGCAGCCGTCGCCTGTTTTCCTCATAACAGCCGGAGAAGGAGCGTTCAGGAAAACTTGGGAAAAGCCCAGACTGGAGTTGAGTAATTAAAAAAAAAAACAAATCTACCACCCTAAAAAGAGAGAAGGATAAGCGGACAGTGACAGGTTAATTAGCGTGGAGTCGTGAGGGAAACCCCGTGAAGCGCAGCGCTCACAGCAGCGGACTCGAGTCCGACTGTGAAGGAATGAAGCTGCGCTGCTAAGGCAACTGAGGAGCTCTCTCTCTCTGTCCCTGTCTCTCTCTGTCCCTGTCTCTCTCTGTCCCTGTCTCTCTCTGTCTCTCTCTCTCTCGGTCTCTCTCTTTCACACATACACTCACACCCTCCCTCCCTCTCCATTCAACTCACGACTGTCACTGTACAAAGCAGTACATTGGCTTCATTAAGGTGGGTTGGCGCCTCTCTGAAAATGAGTTTGCAGGTTTTAAAGATTTTTTTTTTAATCATTTTTGTCACTGCTGGATAAATGGTGGCTATGAGGAAAAGTACAATGTTTCCCTATGAAATGCAGGGGAGAAGAAGTATGAAGTTGCAGAAAATAGAAGTACTCAAGTTAAGTACTTAAGAGAATAATTTTGTGAAGAAAGACGTTTTAAGTGCAAATTCTAACTAATGGAGTCCTGGCAGACGTCTTCCTGGCTATTGGCTCTGAGGCCAGCATCACTGATATTAAATCTGTTTTCAGAGAACATTAATTGTTCTTCAATTACACCTTCCACCAGAAGTGTGAACTCAATTAAAAAGAAAATACTCCCCAAATTTCTATATTCCAATGTGAGCCACCTAACCCACACACACATACAAAAAGCCTGTTTAATAAAGTAAATAAATTCACATCCAGTTTTCTACGCACCAACAGAGGCCCTAGAGTTAAACTCTCAACCCTTCAGCCTCCAGAGGCCAAAGGAGGATTAAATCTTCACAGTTTAGATGTCATTACCTTGCAGCTCAGTTCGATATTTTGCTGGTGAGGCTGAATGTTTTCCTGAACAACATCAATAAAAGAGCAGCGCTCCTTTTCTTAATCTCTAAGACAGCACTCCTAACTACCCCTATAATTTTAAGCTCCTTCGCCCACACTGTCTTTGTCTTAAATGACATCCTCTATTCGACGCTGTCCTACACACTGACTTGCCAATCTGCAATGAGGTAGCTAAAAATAATTAATGGTAATCAGCTGAAATCTCTCAGGTTGTGTTAGCACAGACACAGACGAGCACAGACAGACACACAGACTGCCTCTGCCAGATAAAACCTGTGATGGAGTTTTTCATCATTGCTCTTGGAAGAATTGTGGAAACATATCATGAGAAGAACTTCTGATTGTCACAGTCATGATTGTGCCTTGAGTGGTTTCTTGTGTGCTTTACTGTTTCCTTTTGCTCCTTCCCTCACTTCTCTTCCTTCTTTGCAGCGCCTGTTCCACCTGCACACCTGCCCTGCATCCACCTCATTAGTTCTGTTCTAACCCCCAGTATTTTCCTCAGCCAATCAGCTCACCTGTGCTTCTCCACCCTGTTAGTAAAGTTTGTATTATGGTCCGGTTTGAGTTCAGTCCTCTGTTTGTCTCCCACTGCGATCCTGTTTTTGATGTTGTGATATATACTTTATCAACATACTCTGGGAAGTCATATTTTACTGAACTGATTTTTCTATTTTCTGTTTTTCAGCTGTGAGTCTTGCAAGGGCTGTGGGTGGGGAGAGATATGGGGTATGGTTTGGTTTTCTCTTTGTCTTATATCATGTATATTTGTTTGTGGAAAAATTGTCTATTTTGCTTCAATAAAAAGTTTGCTTTCTCCACTGCCTGTAGCTGATTTGTATTTGAACCGCACAATTCCCCCCCCCCCGCTTCCAAATGTTTTTTTATTCTTGTTTTCATAAATGAAATGAAATGAATTTTATGCGCTGGAGATCGCATCCATCAAGTGTGACAGCATGGAAAGTAATCTGCCGTGGGTGTAAGTTGGGGCGACGACAGATAGGGATGTAACTGTAAATCTGAAACCACTTAAGACTCTCAACAGCAACATCAGAAAAAAACAAGCATCTCTATCGTTGTGGCGCATTAATCGCTCTCAGTGAGCACAAAGGTGCACAAAGGTGAAGCACATTGGGTTTGTAAAGGTGGAGCAACGACTGGCTGGTGCAGATCTGAATGTCAGGGGAACCCATGGCCTCATTAAAGCTTAAACCGGCCCTGTTTGAATGGCCCTCTTGGCCCCTGAGTTCTCATAGCTCGTCTGCCATCAATTACATTGTTAGAAGCCCTCTTTTTTAAATCGTTTTCATGCCACATACCATTTCCGCAGATCGATAACATAACAATTTCTTTCTCTCAAGGAATGGATGCTGTTGACTTCTCTGCTGTAGTGAGAAATGACCAGGTCTGGCACGATGTCAGGAGGGACCATCAGTGGGACAAAGAGCCACAATTGAGTACCTGCTACCTTTTTCTAAAATGTCCGGTGATTTAAGGCAAAGGTGATTCCACGGTTACTGACTGTTTCCTGGCACAGGAGCAGGTATCCTGTGTTTTTTGTTGAAAGCATTTTTTTTTGCCATTGCCACAGTCTTTGTTTACACTACTGTTTCAAATGATTTTATTAAAAAACAGAGAATGTCTTGGAGGTTTTGTGAAGCATGTGGAACAGCTGTTGAATCTCCCATTTGGTTATTTAGCCTACCCACAGGAATAAGGTCAGAGGTCCTGGGACTCTTGGTGTGTAGCGTGATGGTTTGGCTATGGGAAACGATCTCAGAGAAGTTCTGCGTTTGATTCACGTTTTACCACTTGAGAAATGATTTTGATTCTGATGCTTTGAAAACTTTCTGGAGGCTGCGGGGGAGGAGGGGGCGTTAGTCTGCACCCTGCAGGATGGGGGCTTCACTATTTGTGTTTGTGATTTGGTAGGTGGTTACTGTCAGTCCTGGTTGATGGTTTTACAAGTGTTGTTGCCGCTGTTGTTACTGCTTTTATGCTGCTTTTGTGTGGGAGGTGTGTGTGTGTGTGTGTGTGTGTGTGTGTATGTGGTGCTCCAGCCTGGCTAACATGTGCTGGTTGTTCTTGCACATTTTGTAAGATAAAGGCCTATTAAAGGACTGCCAAAAGTCTCTCCCTCCTGCTTCCTCTAAGAATTCTGATGTTGTGAGTTTGGCAGCTGCTCCATATTGATTTTCACTGTATCAAGGCCTTCACGCAGGTCAACCAGCGTGTCTGATGAGATGGGGAGCTATTCGCCTTCTGATACTCCAGGATGTCAAAACATCCAGCTACAGCAGAGGCATTTTGTTGGCATTTTACTTTAGCAGAACTGAAATTCCTTGTTTAAAAATCCACTGAAGCGAGGGCAGCGCAAGTAAAGCACTAAAGCTACCGATGTGCGTAAAAGGTAATGTCAGTCCACACATTTTAAGAATTCAGAAGTGCCTCAGGACAGCACAGTCAATCCAAATGAACACACACCAATCCCTCTAGAAGCTAGAAACAGAAGAACTGACCTTTAACTTCAGAAAATTACTGGTTGCTGCAATGTGGCAGTGAAATGGCGCATGATTATGTTGTGTGCAACACCTTGGGGCGCACTATTAACATGCATGAACTCATAAAATGAGTAGAACTGTCTTAGCGGAGGCACATTGCTGGTAATGTCACCAGACAGACACAATGTGGCTATGACTCTCCCTACTAACACTCGCACAAAATAAAAACACTGTCTCAATACAGTACATAATAAAAATTCTGTTGGTCTTCATAACCTTGTAGTTAGTTGGTTTAAACCACAAGTGATCATATTCAGTACCTAAATATTAATGGTGCCTTGTAGATCCAGATTTGGTTGCGCGCTACTGTGTGTCTATGTAAGAGTCCCTGGCATGAAGGCATTTAGGAAAGCCTGTAACAGACGACGTGAAAATGTATCATCGGCAATCTGCTTCTCACACTGATGAGATTGGAAAGTAATGTCTGATGCCAAAGCCTGGCTGAGCTCAAGCTCCAGTGTCTCAAAGATCTGGTCAAGGGTTTCAGAGGCTCCCTGCAAAGCAGGGACTGAATTAAATTTCCTCTAAAGAATTGTCTATTACCCCTGTTCATGTATGCATTATAATAACTATTAAAAGAACTTGTCTCATTATGATTATTATCTCCCTAAGTGCAGGTAGCTGACTAGTAACTGATGAAGTTATGAAACCTCCCACACCTTGAAATACACACAAGGGATCCTCCCTTGTGTGTATTTGACATATTTGACATAAAAATGTTTTATAGCTTATACTTTCTGCTTTCTTTGTCGCCCCTAATTCTGTGATGGAAGCAGGAGGGGAAGACCAAGCTTGGGTGTGTCCAAAAGCAAAAGATAAAAAATTTGCCTTCCAGCACATCTAAAGCCCAGTTATTAACACAAATTATCTCCACTTTACCCAGAGCTGAACGCGCCCTCTGCTGCCAGGCTTTAGGCCAAGCCTAGAGTCAAATGAGAGGACTGAGATCACTCTCATATCAGTCTATTACATATGAAGCTAGAGCTAGGAGAGCTTAGCATAGCATTACAGCTTCATGGCTAGCTTACACTTTAGTAATTAGTGAGCTTTAGAAGATGTTGAAAGATATAGTTTTTTAACATTTAACTAAGTAAAGCTGTCTGTTTTCTTGGCTTTTTGTCTTTTCTCACCAAGATAAGCTAACCATCTGTTTGCTTTAGCTTATATTTAGGCTCAAGTGGTAATCATCTTCTTGTGATTTACATGAATATTTCACAAAATGTCAAATTATTAATTATTATCTTACTGAATTTGTACCCCACTTGCTGTAAATAACACTCTCCCACGACTGAAATCAGACGGAGTTAATGTGTTAAGTGTCAAAAAACACTTAACACATTTCCAGGGCAATGAAGCTGCGAGGCACATACACACATGTAGATGTAAAACCCACCGACCCACAACAAGTCAAAGGCCTCTCAGGAATGTGTGCGCCTGAAACTTTCCAGTAACCCTCAGCTTTCCTTTCTGTCCAGATGTTAACGCAGCTTCTCCTCACAACATGCACTCTGCAAATAAACTGCTGGAGTGATCAGGAAAAACGTTAGATGAGAACTGTTAGGTGATGCAACGTTTGGCTGAATGTGTGTGTGAGTCTGGAGCTAGAAAGAGGCAAATGCTTGAGTAAATAAAGTGGGAACAAATAACTAAATTAAGCTTAGCGAGCCCCCTGAATCAATCTTTTTTTAATGTTGTAGGCTTGTGTCTGAGTGCAACATAGCCTCTATCATCCAAAAGCACTAGTGCTTTCATCAATCATTATAAAGAAACAGCCCATGATGTTTGCTTTGATTCGCTGTCTGGGCCACACACACACACACATCCTGAGTTTTTGCACACAGGCCTGAAGCTGAGACAGGTCTTGTCTCTGTATCTTATGAGCAGCTCATGAATAGACATGATGCACATGTCAGCAAAGGAGCGGGAACAAATACTTTGGCTGCTGAGGCGTAGTTAACATGCAAGCTTTTTACTGTCAGGGCATAACAATGTAGCAGCCAGACTGAGGCTCTGAACAAAGACTACACTAATTAATCTCAATGGGTTAAAACTTGGATTAAAAAGCACAGAGTGGATGTTGTGGAGGACTTGAATAAGCAAGGTCCATAAA